>NC_133927.1:0-315000 GCF_964199755.1 Larus michahellis | reverse complement strand
CGGCTGCATGCAGGGTACGGCCCCCCCCTTTTTCCCCCCAAATTTCCCCCCTTTTTCCCCAAAATTCCCCGATATTCACCTTTTCCCCCCCCATTTTTCACTAAAATTCGCCTTTCCCCCCCCCCCATTTTCTGCTAAAATGGTTTTCTCCCATTTTTCTCCTTATTTCCCCCATTCCCCCAATATTCCCCTTATTTCCCCCCCTTTTCCCCAATATTCCCCTTATTTCCCCCCCTTTTCCCAATATTCCCCTTATTTCCCCCCCTTTTCCCCCAATATCCCCTTATTTCCCCCCCTTTTCCCCAATATTCCCCTTATTTCCCACCCTTTTCCCAATATTGCCCTTATTTCCCCCCTTTTTCCCCCAAATTCCCCTTATTTCCCTCCCTTTTTCCCCAAATTCCCCTTATTTCCCCCCCTTTTCCCCAATATTCCCCGTATTTCCCCCCTTTTCCCCAATATTCCCCGTATTTCCCCCCCTTTTTCCCCAATATTCCCCGTATTTCCCCCCCTTTTTCCCCAACATTCCCCTTATTTCCCCCCCTTTTCCCCAACATTCCCCTTATTTCCCCCCCTTTTCCCCAACATTCCCCTTATTTCCCCCCCTTTTCCCCAACATTCCCCTTATTTCCCCCCCTTTTCCCCAACATTCCCCTTATTTCCCCCCCTTTTCCCCAACATTCCCCTTATTTCCCCCCCTTTTCCCCAACATTCCCCTTATTTCCCCCCCTTTTTCCCCCAAATTCCCCAATATTCCCCCTTTCCCCCCCATTTTCTGCTGAAATTCGCCATTTTCCCGCCATTTCCCCCCCATTTTTCTCCTTATTTCCCCCAATTCCCCCAATATTCCCCTTATTTCCTCTGATTTCCCTCAATATTCTCCCAGTTTTCCCCTTCTTTCACCCAATTTCCCCTCATTTTTCCCCAATATTCCCCTTATTCCCCCCTTTTTTCCCCATATTCCCACGATTTTCCCCAATATTTCCCTTATTTCCCCTGACTTTCCCCCAAGTTTCCCATTATTTCCACCAATTTTCTTAATTTTCCCTGAAATTCCCCTTATTTCCCCCGATTTCCCCCCCCCAAACACTTTTTACAACTTTCGGAAATGGATTTTGAAGGAATTTCTAAGAAATTGATGAAAAACTCTAAAGCATTTTTAAGGAATTCATGAAAAATTCGAAGGGATTTGTAAGAAATTGCTGAGAAACTTCTCGGAAACGCTAAGAATTTCCAAAACTTTCCAAAAAACTCTCAAAAATTTTCCAAAATTTCTATAGGTCTTTGGGAACTTTCTAAGAAATTGATGAAAAATTCTAAAGGATTTATAACAAATTGATGAAAAATTCTCGGAAATGCTAAGAATTTCCAAAACTTTCCAAAAAATTTTCAAAAATCTTCCAGAATTTCCATAGATCTTTGGAAATGTCCTAAGAAATTGATGAAAAATTCTAAGGGATTTATAAGAAATTGGTGAAAAATTCTTGGAAACGCTAAGAATTTCCAAAATTTTCGAAAAACTCTCAAAAATCTTCCAGAATTTTCATAGATCTTTGGAAACGTCGTAAGAAATTAATGAAAAATTCTTGGAAACGCTAAGAATTTCCAAAAGTTTCCAAAAAATTCTCCAAAGTCTTCCAAAATTTTCATAGGTCTTTAGAAACGTTCTAAGAAATTGGTGAAAATTTCTAAGGGATTTATAAGAAATTGGTGAAAATTTCTAAGGGATTTATAAGAAATTGGTGAAAAATTCTAAGGGATTTATAAGAAATTGGTGAAAATTTCTTGGGAACGCTAAGAATTTCCAAAACCTTCCAAAATTTTCATCGGTCTTTGGGAACATTCAAAACTCTTTGTAAAAATAAATAAAGAAATTTCAAAATTCTTCAAATGCTTTTGAAATTTTAAAAAATTTGGGGAAAATTTTAAAAAATTTGGGGAAATTTTGAAAAAATTTTAAAAAATTTTAAAAAATTTTAAAAATTTTTAAAATTTTTGTGCGTGTGTGTCCCCCGCCCCCCGCCCCCGCAGGCCGGACGCTGTACGCGGTGCCCTTCAGCATGGGCCCCCTGGGCTCGCCGCTGGCCCGCGTGGGGCTGCAGCTGACGGACTCCCCCTACGTGGTGGCCTCCATGCGCATCATGACCCGCGTGGCCCCGCCCGCCCAGCTCCCCGCCCTCGCCCGCGGAGACTTCGTCCAATGCCTGCACTCCGTCGGGAGGCCCCTCCCCCTCACAGGTCAGACGCGCCCCCCACCCCACCTCCGAGCCGCTCGCTAGCCACTAGCCCTGTGGCTACCTAACGCACGCACCCCCTACAGCCCCTCAGTAGCCGCAGGATCCCTTAATTAGCGACCTCCAGAGCCCCTCGTTAGCCACAGGACTCCTTAACGACCGTGTATATGTCCCCCTGAGCCGCTTGCTAGCCACTAGCCCTGTGGCTACCTAACGCACGCGCCCCCTACAGCCCCCCAGTAGCCGCAGGATCCCTTAATTAGTGATCTCCAGAGCCCCTCGTTAGCCACAGGACTCCTTAACGACCGTGTATATGTCCCCCTGAGCCGCTTGCTAGCCACTAGCCCTGTGGCTACCTAATGCACGCACCCCCTACAGCCCCTCAGTAGCCGCAGGATCCCTTAATTAGCAACCTGCAGAGCCCCTCGTTAGCCACAGGACTCCTTAACGACCATGTATACATCCCCCTGAGGCGCTTGCTAGCCACTAGCCCTGTGGCTACCTAACGCACGCGCCCCCTACAGCCCCCCAGTAGCCACAGGATCCCTTAATTAGCGACCTCCAGAGCCCCTCGTTAGCCACAGGACTCCTTAACAACCATGTATATGTCCCCCTGAGGCGCTCGCTAGCCACTAGCCCTGTGGCTACCTAACGAATGTGTCCCCCAGAGCCCCTCGTTAGCCTCAAGCCCCCCTTAACGAGCGTTTCCCCCCTCCCACAGCCCCTCGTTAGCCACTCCACCCCTTAATTAGCCTCTCCCCCCCGCCCAGAGCCCCTCGTTAGCCAGTGGCCCTGCGACCCGGCCCGCACGTTGATAGCCCACGTCCCCGACCAGCGCCGCATCATCTCCTTCGGCAGCGGCTACGGGGGCAACTCCCTGCTGGGCAAGAAGTGCTTCGCCCTGCGCATCGCCTCCCGCCTGGCCCGCGACGAGGGCTGGCTGGCCGAGCACATGCTGGTGGGCCACCAAGGCGGAGGGCCCGGTGGCCACCCAGCTTTTTTTTGGGGGGACGGGGGGGTGTCAAAACGGGGCTTTTTGGGGGGTTCTTGAGGGTTCTCGAAGGGTCTTGGTGGATCTTGGGGGGTTCTTGAAGGGTCTTGACAGTTCTTGGGGGGTTCTCGAAGGGTTTGAGGGATCTTGGGGGGGTTCTCGAAGGGTTTGAGGGATCTTGGGGGGGTTCCCGAAGGGTTTGAGGGATCTTGGGGGGGTTCCCGAAGGGTCTTGATGCTTCTTGGGGGGGATCTTGGGGGGTTCTCGAAGGGTCTTGAGGGATCTTGGGGGGGTTCTCGAAGGGTCTTGAGGGATCTTGGGGGGGTTCTCGAAGGGTCTTGAGGGATCTTGGGGGGGTTCTCGAAGGGTCTTGATGGATCTTGGGGGGGTTCTCGAAGGGTCTTGATGGATCTTGGGGGGTTCTCGAAGGGTTTGGGGGATCTTGGGGGGGTTCTCAAAGTTTTTGAGGGATCTTGGGGGGGGTTCTCGAAGGGTTTGGGGGATCTTGGGGGGGTTCTCAAAGTTTTTGAGGGATCTTGGGGGGGGTTCTCGAAGGGTCTTGATGCTTCTTGCAGGGGTTCTTGATGGGTTTGGGGGGGTTCTCGAAGGGTTTGAGGGATCTTGGGGGGGTTCTTGAAGGGTTTGAGGGATCTTAGGGGCGTTCTCGAAGGGTCTTGGTGGATCTTGGGGGGGGTTCTTGAAGGGTTTGAGGGATCTTGGGGGCGTTCTCGAAGGGTCTTGGTGGTCCTTGGGGGGTTCCCGAAGGGTTTGAGGGATCTTGGGGGATTCTTGAAGGGTTTGGGGGGTCTTGGGACATCTTGAGAGGTTCTTGAAGGGTCGTGGGGGGTTCTTGAAGGGTTCTCCTGCCCTCAATGTCCCCAGTGGCTCCCGTCCCTGGTGGCCCCCAGACCTTTGGCTTCCCCGGCCCCGCGGTGTCCGCCAGCTCCTCGACCCCCACCTTGTCCCCTGCCCCACAGATCCTGGGGGTGACGGACCCGGCGGGGACCAAGCGCTACGTGGCGGCCGCCTTCCCCAGCGCCTGCGGCAAGACCAACCTGGCCATGATGACCCCGGCCCTGCCCGGCTGGCGCGTCGAGTGCGTGGGCGATGACATCGCCTGGATGAAGTTCGACGCCGAAGGTGACACCCGCGTCCCCTCCCCGGGGTGGGGTGGCCCCAGACCCCAGGGGGCCTTCGGTCTTCGGGGGTTCTCCTGGCCTTGATGGCCCCAGGACACTTGGGTTCTCCTGGCCGTGGTGGTCCCAGTGTCCCGTGATCATGGTGGCCGCAGGACGCTTGGGTTCTCCTGCCCTTGGTGGCCCATGTCTGTGGTGGCCCCAGGCCGCTTGGGTTCTCCTGGCCATGGTGGCCCCACGACACTTGGGTTCTCCTGACCGTGGTGGTCCCAGTGTCCCATGATCATGGTGGCCCCAGGACGCTTGGGTTCTCCTGCCCTTGGTGGCCCCAGGACACTTGGGTTCTCCTGGTCGTCGTGGTCCCAGTGTCCCATGATCATGGTGGCCCCAGGACGCTTGGGTTCTCCTGGCCGTGGTGGCCCATGTCTGTGGTGGCCCCAAGACCTTTGGGTTCTCCTGGCCTTGATGGCCCCAGGACACTTGGGTTCTCCTGACCGTGGTGGTCCCAGTGTGCCATGATCATGGTGGCCCCAGGACACTTGGGTTCTCCTGACCGTGGTGGTCCCAGTGTCCCATGGTCATGGTGGTCCCAGGACGCTTGGGTTCTCCTGCCCTTGGTGGCCCATGTCTGTGGTGGCCCCAGGACGCTTGGGTTCTCCTTCCCTTGATGGCCCCAGGACACTGGGGTTCTCCTGGCCATGGTGGTCCCAGTGTCCCATGGTCATGGTGGCCCCAGGACGCTTGGGTTCTCTGGCCATGGTGGCCCCAGGACGCTTGGGTTCTCCTGGCCGTGGTGGTCCCAGTATCCCATGGTCATGGTGGCCCCAGGACTCTTGGGTTCTCCTGCTCTTGGTGGCCCATGTCTGTGGTGGCCCCAAGACCTTTGGGTTCTCCTGGCCTTGATGGCCCCAGGACACTTGGGTTCTCCTGGCCGTGGTGGTCCCAGTGTCCCATGATCATGGTGGCCGCAGGACGCTTGGGTTCTCCTGCCCTTGGTGGCCCCAGGCCGCTTGGGTTCTCCTGGTTGTCGTGGTCCCAGTGTCCCATGATCATGGTGGCCCCAGGACGCTTGGGTTCTTCTGGCCTTGGTGGCCCATGTCTGTGGTGGCCCCAAGACCTTTGGGTTCTCCTGGCCTTGATGGCCCCAGGATGCTTGGGTTCTCCTGACCGTGGTGGTCCCAGTGTCCCGTGATCATGGTGGCCCCAGGACACTTGGGTTCTCCTGACCGTGGTGGTCCCAGTGTCCCATGATCATGGTGGCCGCAGGACGCTTGGGTTCTCCTGCCCTTGGTGGCCCCAGGCCGCTTGGGTTCTCCTGGCCATGGTGGCCCATGTCTGTGGTGGCCCCAAGACCTTTGGGTTCTCCTGGCCATGGTGGCCCCAGGACACTTGGGTTCTCCTGACCATGGTGGCCCCGGTGTCCCATGTCCCTGGTGGCCCGGGGCCCCCTGTCTTCTGCAGCCCTTGTTGTCCCCAAGCCCCTTGACCCCCCCGCCCTGGGCCGGGGTGTCCCCCCCCCTGCAGGTCGCCTTCGCGCCATCAACCCCGAGAGCGGTTTCTTCGGGGTGGCCCCGGGGACGTCCCACCGCACCAACCCCAACGCCATGGCCACCATCCGCAGCAACACCATCTTCACCAACGTGGGCCAGACCAGCGACGGCGGCGTCTACTGGGAGGGCATCGACCAAGCCCCGCCCCCCGGCACCACCTTCACCTCCTGGTTGGGCCAACCCTGGAAGCCCGGTGAAGATCCTCCCCGCCCCACGGCGCTCTCTGCCCCACAGCCCGCCCCACGCTTGTCCCTTCCTCATCTCCTCCGTCTTCCAGGTGACCCCCAACCTTGCGCCCATCCCAACTCCCGTTTCTGCGCCCCGGCCAAGCAGTGTCCCATCATGGACCCCAAGTGGGAGGACCCCGAGGGGGTCCCCATCGACGCCATCATTTTTGGGGGGCGACGACCCGAAGGTGAGACCCCGCCCCCTCCATTTCCGGACCCATAAGTTCCCGCGGTGGTGGCCCGCGGTTGACGTCGTCGTCGTTGTCTTCTCCTGCCGGCCAGGCGTCCCCCTGGTCTACGAGGCCTTCAACTGGCGCCACGGGGTCTTCGTGGGCAGCGCCATGAGGAGCGAGGCCACCGCCGCCGCCGAGCACACGGGTGAGTGGGTCGCGGGGCCACCCCCAGCCCCATAACCACGTCCCGCCAGCCCCATAACCACGTCCCGCCAGCCCGTAACCACGTCCAACCACGTCCCGCCAGCCCCATAACCACGTCCCCCCAGCCCCATAACCATGTCCCACCACCCCCCCAGCCCCGTAACTACGTCCCCCCACCCCACCAGCCCCATAACTAAGTCCCACCACCCCATAACCACGTCCCGCCAGCCCATAACCACGTCCAACCACGTCCCACCAGCCCCATAACCACGTCCCCCCAGCCCATAACCACGTCCCACCATCCCCCCGAGCCCCCTAACCACGTCCCCCCAGCCCCATAACCCCGGCCCCCTAACCACGTCCCACCAACCCCATAACTACCTCCCACCACCCCATAACCACATCCCTCCACCCCCCCAGCCCCATAACCACGTCCCCCTGCCCTGCCAGCCCCATAACTACGTCCCCCCAGCCCCATAACTACGTCCCCCCAGCCCCATAACTACGTCCCCCCAGCCCCCTAACCACGTCCCCCCACCCCACCAGCCCCCTAACCACGTCCCCCCAAGCCCCCTAACCACGTCCCACCGTCCCCCCAGCCCCATAACCACGTCCCACCACCCCGCTGCCCCCATAACCACGTCCCACCACCCTGCCGGCCCCATAAGTATGTCTCACCATCCCCATAACCACGTCCCCCCCACCCCATAACCACCTCTCCCCACCCCACCAACCCCATAACTACTTCCCACCACCCCATAACCATGTCCCCCCAAGCCCCATAACCATGTCCTCCCACCCGCCAGCCCCATAACCACCTCTCCCCACCCCACCAACCCCATAACTACCTCCCACCACCCCATAACCACATCCCTCCACCCCCCCAGCCCCATAACCACGTCCCCCTGCCCTGCCAGCCCCATAACCACGTCCCCCCAGCCCCATAACCACGTCCCCACGTCCCCCCAGCCCCATAACTATGTCCCCCCACCCCGTAACTACGTCCCCCCACCCCACCAGCCCCCTAACCACGTCCCCCTGAGCCCCCTAACCACGTCCCACCGTCCCCCCAGCCCCATAACCACGTCCCACCACCCCGCCGGCCCCATAACCACGTCTCACCATCCCCATAACCACGTCCCCACGTCCCCCCATCCCCATAACCACGTCCCCCCAGCCCCATAACCACGTCCCACCACCCCGCCGGCCCCATAACCACGTCCCCCCAGCCCCATAACCACGTCCCCCCACCCCACCAGCCCCATAACCACGTCCCACCAGCCCCATAACCACGTCCCTCCACCCCCCCAGCCCCATAACCACGTCCCCCCGCCCCGCCAGCCCCATAACTACGTCCCCCCAAGCCCCCTAACCACGTCCCACCGTCCCCCCAGCCCCATAACCACGTCCCCCCACCCCACCACCCCATAACCACGTCCCACCACCCCATAACCATGTCCCCCCCAACTGCACCAGCCCCATAACCACGTCCCCACAGCCCCATAACCACGTCCCCCCGTCCCCCCAGCCCCATAACCACGTCCCACCACCCCACCAATCCCATAACCCCGTCCCCCCACCCCCCCAGCCCCATAACTACATCCCCCCCCCACCCCATAACCACGTCCCCCGCTCTCCCCGCCCGCCCCCCGGCGCCGCCCCACAGCCCCCTCTCCCCCCCCCCCCCCCAGGCCGCCGCCTGCTGCACGACCCCTTCGCCATGCGTCCCTTCTTCGGCTACAACGCGGGCCGGTACCTGGCCCACTGGCTGGCCATGGGGGAGCGGGGGGGGGCGCGCCTGCCCCCCATCTTCCACGTCAACTGGTTCCTGCGCGACGCCGCCGGCGCCTTCCTCTGGCCGGGCTTCGGCCACAACGCCCGCGTGCTGGCCTGGATCTGCCGCCGGGTGGCCGGGGAGGAGAGCGCCCGGGAGACCCCCGTGGGGCTAGTGCCCAAGGAGGGGGCCCTGGACCTGGGGGGGCTCCCGGGGGTCTCCTACGGCAACCTCTTCGCCGTCAGCCGGCCCTTCTGGGAGCGGGAGGCGCGGGAGCTGAGGGGCTACTTCCAGGAGCACTTCGGCGAGGACTTGCCCCGGGAGGTCATGGGCGAGCTGGAGGCCCTGGAGCAGCGGCTCCGCAAGATGTGAGCGGCCGCCGGCCACCGCGGGCTGGCGGCCGCCGTCTTCGGTCGACCGGCGCGGGCTGGCGGCCACCGGCATCGGTTGACCATCACGGGCTCGTGGCCACCGGCATTGGTTGATCATGGGGTGGTGGCCACCGGCTTCAGGTGATCATCATGGGGTGGTGGCCACCAGCATTGGCTGACCATGGGGTGGTGGCCACCAGCGCTGGTTGACCATCATGGGTTCGTGGCCACCAGTGCTGGTTGACCATCATGGGTTCGTGGCCACCAGCGTTGGTTGATCATGGGGTGGTGGCCACCAGCTTCAGGTGATCATCATGGGGTGGTGGCCACCAGCGTTGGCCGACCCTCATGGGTTCGTGGCCACCAGCGTTGGTTGACCATGGGGTGGTGGCCACCAGCTTCAGGTGATCATCATGGGTTCGTGGCCACCAGTGCTGGTTGACCCTCATGGGTTCATGGCCACCAGCGCTGGTTGATCATGGGGTGGTGGCCACCGGCTTCAGGTGATCATCATGGGGTGGTGGCCACCGGCTTCAGGTGATCATCATGGGGTGGTGGCCACCAGCGCTGGTTGACCATCATGGGTTCGTGGCCACCAGCGTTGGCTGACCATGGGGTGGTGGCCACCAGCGCTGGTTGACCATCATGGGCTCATGGCCACCAGCTTCAGGTGATCATCATGGGGTGGTGGCCACCAGCTTCAGGTGATCATCATGGGTTCGTGGCCACCAGCGTTGGTGATCATGGGGTGGTGGCCACCAGTGTTGGTTGACCGTCACGGGCTCGTGGCCACCAGCGTTGGTTGACCATGGGGTGGTGGCCACCAGCTTCAGGTGATCATCATGGGGTGGTGGCCACCGGCACTGGTTGACCGTCACAGGCTGGTGGCCACCGGCACTGGTTGACCATGGGGTGGTGGCCACCGGCGTTGGTTGATCATGGGGTGGTGGCCACCAGCGTTGGTTGACCGTCACACAGTGGTGGCCACCAGCTTCAGTTGACCGTCACGCAGTGGTGGCCACCAACGTCAGTTGACCGTCACACAGTGGTGGCCACCAGCGTCAGTTGACCATCATGGGCTTGTGGCTACCAGCGTTAGTTGACCACGGGGTGGTGGCCACCAGCTTCGGTTGACCATCACGGGCTGGTGGCCACCAGCGTTGGTTGAGCACCAGGGGTTGGTAGCCCTCAGCCTTGCTTGACCAATCATCACCTTGGGTTGACCCATCCTGGGCTGGTGGCCACCAGCTCTGGTTGACCAGCGCGGCCGCTTGGTGGCCGCCAGCGTCGGTCGGTCGGTCGGTGGTCGGTGGTGCCAGCCCCGTGGCCGCCGTCGCCCCCGCGAGCCGGTGGCCACCGTGCCCACCTGCCTGGCTTCCAGCTGAACCTGGTGTGGCCACCAGCCTCCGTCACCATCTGGTGGCCACCGGCCCAGCTGGGTGGCCGCCATCTCCACCACCACCTGCTGGCCCTCCCTCCTGACACGGTAGCCACCCTCCTCACGCGGTGGCCACCCCCCCCCCCCGGTGGCTCCTGTCCCAGGGCGGTGGCCACCAGCGTCCCCTGGTGGTGGCCACCGGCCCCTCCTCCCGCTGGCCGACGGCCACCACCCCGCGGCCCCGCCCCTCTCACGGACCAATCAGCGGTGGCCCCGCCCCCCCTTTGTCGCCGTGGCCTCCCATTGGCTGCTGGGGGGGTGGGCGGGGCCTGCAGGGACCAATAAAGGAGCCCCTCGGTGGGGCGTGGCTGGGACGTGGGGGTCATGTGATGTCATTGGGGTGAAGGGTCACGAGGGCGTCGTGATGTCATTGGGCGGGGTCAAGGGTCGCGCCCCCGCGGGGGGTGGGGGGGGAGGGGCTCGCGTTGCCATTGGGTGCTCCCGAGTGATGTCAGGGGCGGGCGGGGGGCGGGGCCAGCGTCCCTCCTCTTCCCCCGGCCAATCAGCGCCTCCCCCGCCAGCCGCCCGGCCAATCAGCGCCTCCCCTTCATCCCCAGCCAATCAGCGCCCGCCGGCCGCGCCGCGCCCAACCGCTGCCGCTCACTTCCGCTCCCCCCCGCCCCCCGCGCGCTCCGGCGTCACGTGCCGCCGCCGCCACCAATGGGCGCCGGCCCCGCCCCCCCCGCCCCGGCTCCGCCCCCTGCGGCGCGCGGCCGTAAACAAGCGGCGGGGCGGGGGGCGCGCGCGCCGGCCGGAGCCCGCTCCTGATTGGTCCGGACGAAGGGGAGGGGCGAGGTAAGGAGGGGGTCGCTGATTGGTGGGCGGTGGGGAGGGGGACGGGACACCCCCCACCCCCCCCCGGCAGCAAGGCGGGCGCTGATTGGTCGGACGCGGGGCCGGGGGGGAGGGGGGAAGGTACAAGGGGGTCCCGCGGCCGCTTCCGGGGTTACGGGGGGGGGGGGGGGGCGGTTGCCATGGGGACAGGGGGGGTCCTGGGGGGTTGTCATGGTGACGGGGGGTGGGGGGGGGTGGTCTTAACCCCGTTGCCAGGGTTCCGGGGGGGGTCCTGGGCCCGTTTCCATGGTGACACAGGGGGTCCCCGGTGGTTGCCGTGGTTACAAGGGGGTTCGGGGGGGGGGGTGTCCCAGGGCCGTTGCCATGGTTACGGGGGGGTTCCCCTCACTCTCCCCCCCCCCCCCAGGTGTCCATGGGCTCCCACAGCAGCAGCGCGGGGGGGGGAGGGGCGGGGGACAGGCCCCCACCTCCCCCCCCCCCGCCCCGGGGGGAGCCCGAGGGGCCCGATCCCGAGGAGGAGGAGGAGGAGGAGGGGGAGGGGGAGAGGGAGGAAGAGGAGGAAGAGGAGGAGGAGGAAGATGTCGACCTGGCCCAAGTGCTGGCCTATCTCCTGCGCAGGTACCGGGGGGGAGGGGCTAAAAGGGGGTGGGGGAGGGGCTATAGGGAATGGGGGAGGGGATATGGGGGGCTATTGGGGTGGGGGAGGGGCTAAAGAGGGTGGGGGAAGGGGCTATAGGGGTGGGGGAGGGGATATGGGGGGCTACTGGGGTGGGGGAGGGGCTCTAGGGGATGGGGGAGGGGTCAGGGGTGGGGGAGGGGCTATGGGGGGCTATTGGGGCCTACAGGGGTGGGGGAGGGGGGCTATATCAGGGGTGGGGAGGGGCTGTAGGGGATGGGGGAGGGGTTGTAGGGGGTGGGGGTAGCGCTATAGGGATGGGGGAAGGGATATGGGGGGCTATTGGGGTGGGGGAGGGGCTAAAGGGGGTGGGGGGAGGGGCTAATTGGGTGGGGGAGGGGATATGGGGGGCTATTGGGGTGGGGAAGGGGCTAAAGAGGGTGGGGGGAGGGGCTGTAGGGGATGGGGGAGGGGTTGTAAGGGGTGGGGGAGGGGCTAAAGGCCGTGGGGGAGGGGCTGTAGGGGATGGGGGAGGGGTCAGGGGTGGGGGAGGGGCTATGGGGGCCTATTGGGGCCTATAGGAGTGGGGGAGGGGGGCTATATAGGGGGTGGGGGCAGGGTTATAGGGATGGGGGAGGGGCTATAGGGATGGGGGAGGGGATATGGGGGGCTGTAGGGGATGGGGGAGGGGTTATAGGGGTGGGGGCGGGGCTATGGGGATGGGGGAGGGGACATGGGGGGCTGTAGGGGATGGGGGAGGGGTTGTAGGGGGTGGGGGCGGGGCTGGGGGGGTGCTGTGGGGGTTATGGGGGGAGCTATGGGTCTATAGGCTGTTCTAGGGCTCTATAGGGGGCCCTATAGGCTGGGGGGTGCCCCACGGCCCCGCCCTATAGGCTACAGGATGCCCTGGGGGGGCTACGGGGGGGCGCCAGAGGCTCCGGGGTGATCTCTAGGGCACGCTATGGGGTGTCCAGGGGGGCCGGAGGACGCCCCGTGGCCTATGGGGTGCCCCATGGGGGCTATGGGGTGCCCTACGGGCGATGAGGCGCCTCCCGGAGGGGGGTTTCGGCCCCTTCCCCCCCCCGCCCCCCCCAAAGGGCGCCCCCTGCTGGTTCCCCCCCAGGGGCCGGGCGGGGCCGGCGCGGGGCGGGGGAGGGGCGAGGCGGGACCCCCCCGATTCCGAGGAGGAGGAGGAGGAAGAGGAGGAGCCCTGGGGGGGGGGAGGGGCCGGGCACGACCCCCCAGGTAGGCGGGGGGAGGGGCACCCTGGGGGGTGGGAGGGGCAACTTGGGGGGGGGGGGAGGGGAGGGGTCCTGGGTCCCTTTTTGGGGGGGAGGGGAGGGGGGGAGGGGTCCTGGGTCCCTTTTTTGGGGGGGGGCAGGGGGGGAAGGGTCCTGGGTCCCTTTTTTGGGGGGGGGCAGGGGGGGAAGGGTCCTGGGTCCCTTTTTTGGGGGGGAGAGGAGGGGGGGAGGGGTCCCGGGTCCCTTTTTGGGGGGGGGGGAGGGGGGAAGGGTCCTGGGTCCCTTTTTTGGGGGGGGGCAGGGGGGGAAGGGTCCTGGGTCCCTTTTTTGGGGGGGGGCAGGGGGGGAGGGGTCCCGGGTCCCTTTTTGGGGGGGAGAGGAGGGGGGGAGGGGTCCCGGGTCCCTTTTTTGGGGGGGGGGGAGGGGGGGAGGGGTCCCGGGTCCCTTTTTGGGGGGGGGGGAGGGGGGGAGGGGTCCCGGGTCCCTTTTTTGGGGGGGGGGGAGGGGGGGAGGGGTCCCGGGTCCCTTTTTTGGGGGGGAGGGGAGGGGGGGAGGGGTCCTGGGTCCCTTTTTGGGGGGGGGGGAGGGGGGAAGGGTCCTGGGTCCCTTTTTTGGGGGGGGGCAGGGGGGGAGGGGTCCCGGGTCCCTTTTTTGGGGGGGGGGGGGGAGGGGGGGAGGGGTCCCGGGTCCCTTTTTTGGGGGGGAGGGGAGGGGGGGAGGGGTCCCGGGTCCCTTTTTGGGGGGGGAGGGGAGGGGGGGAGGGGTCCCGGGTCCCTTTTTTGGGGGGGAGGGGAGGGGGGGAGGGGTCCCGGGTCCCTTTTTTGGGGGGGGGGGGAGGGGGGAAGGGGTCCCGGGTCCCTTTTTTGGGGGGGGGGGGAGGGGGGGAGGGGTCCCGGGTCCCTTTTTGGGAGGGGGGGAGGGGTCCTGGGTCCCTTTTTTGGGGGGGGGGGGGAGGGGGGGAGGGGTCCCGGGTCCCTTTTAGGGGGGGGATATGGGGGGGGGAGGGGGGGGGGGAATGGGCACCCATCACGTGACCCTCTCCCCCCGCCCCCCAGCCCCTCCCCCCCCCGACACGCGGGTGCTGGACGGGCACGAGCTGAAGGCGCAGCTGGAGCTGGCGGGGGGGCGGGGCCTCGGGGGGGCGGGGCCTGCGGAGCGCAGCCTGCCCCGCCTCCTGCGCCAGGTGGGCGGGGCCGGGGCGAGGGGGCGGGGCCTAGGCGAGGGGGCGGGGCCTGGATGAAGGGGCGGGGCCTGGGCGAGGGGGCGGGGCCTGGAGAGGTGGGCGGGGCCTGGGGAGGTGGGTGGCTGGGGAGGGGGTCGGGGCCTGGGCGAGGGGGCGGGGCCTGGATGAGGGGGTGGGGCCTGGATGAGGGGGCGGGGCCTGGGGAGGTGGGTGGAGCCTGGGCGAGGGGGCGGGGCCTGGATGAAGGGGCGGGGCCTGGGCGAGGGAGTGGGGCCTGGGGAGGTGGGTGGCTGGGGGGGGGCGGGGCCTGGGCAAGGGGGCGGGGCCTGGATGAAGGGGCGGGGCCTGGGGAGGTCGCTGGGTGGGCGGGGCCTGGATGAGGGGGCGGGGCCTGGGGAGGTGGGTGGCGGCAGGGGGTGGGCGGGGCCTGGATGAAGGGGCGTGGCTTGGGCGAGGGGGCGGGGCCTGGGGAGGTGTGTAGCTGGGGAGGGGGCGGGGCCTGGGCGAGGGGGCGGGGCCTGGGCAGGTGGGTGGCTGGGGGAGTGGGCGGGGCCTGGGCGAGGGGGCGGGGCCTGGGCGAGGGGGCGGGGCCTGGGCGAGGTGGGGGGTTCCTGTGGGGCCGGGAGCGGGTCCCGTGGGGGTTCTATGGGGCAGGGGGGAGTCCGCGTGGGGTCCCGGGGGCCTGGGGAGGGGGGCTGTGGGGCTGGGGGGGGGGTGGGGGGGTGGGTCCTATGGGGGTCGCTGTGGGGCCGGCGAGGGGTCCTATAGGGCCGGGGGAGTTCCTATGGGGAGGAATGTGGAGGTTCTGTGGGGCGGGGGCGGGTCCCGTGGGGCTGGGGGGTGCCTGTGGCGGGGGAGGTGGGTGTTCCATGGGGCAGAGGTGGGCTCTGGGGTAGCTACGGGGCACAGGGGAGCTTTAGGGGTCCTATGGGGCTGGAGAGGGGGAGGGGTTGTGCGCGTCTGCTATGGGTCCAGCCTTCTTCTATGGGTCGCCAACGCCCGGCTCCCCTGCCCCACAGCGCGAATGGGGCCGGTGCCGCAACGGCGGCTTCTCCGCGGGGGAAAAAACCCGTCTCAGCTCCCAGTAAGTCCCCGGGGCGGAAAAAAGGGCCGAACCGTCCCGCGAAAGGGGGCTGGGCAGGTTGTGGGGCCGCGCCCCCCCCCCGCCCCACACACACCCCAGCCCCACATCTCTCCGCAACAACCCCCCCCCCCCCCACCGCCAAGTTTTCTCCCCAACCGCGTCGTCTTCACCGACACCTACCCCCAAAAGGCCTTTTGCGGCCTCTTCTCCCCCGACGGCTCCCTCTTCGTCTCCGCCTGCCAAGGTACTTGTGGGGCAGGGAGCGGGGGGGAAGGCACTGGGGGGGGGGGGGGGATCGGTGGGGCGCGGAACGATGCCTTTCTCCCCCCTTTTCCCCCCCCCCCCAGATCAGACGCTGCGGCTCTACGAGTGGCGGGGGGAGGGCCTGCGCCTCTTCCGAGCCTCGCGGGGCCGCGACGTGGGTTGGAGCATCCTCGACGTCGCCTTCAGCCCCGACGCCTCCCAGTGCCTCTACTCCAGCTGGTCCGACTACAGTGAGTGGGGGAGGGGGGGGGGGGATGGGCGTGGTCAGGCGGGGGGGGAGGGGGGGTGGGTGGAGCTGAGGCGGGCGGGGCAGGACCCCCCCCCCCAATGCCACCCCCCCCCCCCCACCGTGCGTCTGTTCCCCCTTATGGTGCCGCTGGGGGGCGTGGCTTAAGGCGGGGGGGCGTGGCTTAAGGCGGGGGGCGTGTCCAGAGCGTGGGGGTGGAGCTTAAGTGGGTGGGGTAAGGCCACACCCCCCTCTCCCCCCCCAGCGCCCCATTGCGGCTCCTCTGGCTGCAGGGAGCGGCCCTGGGGGGGGCGTGGCTTGGCCCCGGGGGGGGCGTGGCTTGGCCCTGGGGGGCGTGGCTTAGCCCACGGGGGCGTGGCCAGACCCGAGGGGGCGTGGCCAGACCCGAGGGGGCGTGGCCAGACCCGAGGGGGCGTGGTTATCACCCGGGGGTGGGGCCTGGGGGGGTGGGGGTCAGAGTCTCAGGGCTCCGGGGTGGGGCGGGGCTTATGGGGGGGGTGTGGTCAGTGAGAGATGGGCGTGGTCGAGAGGGTGTGGTTTGAGGAGGCCACGCCCCACCCCCCCCTTTTTTTTTGCCCCGCCCAGTCCACGTGTACGACATCTACGGGGACGGGGACAACCACACGGCCCTCGACCTGCGGTAGGGCGGGGCCAGGGGGCGGGGCCAACGGGGTGGGAGGGGCTCGGGGCGTGGCTGTGGGGCGCGGGCGTGGCTACAGGGCGGGTCGGTGGTCTCTGGGGGGCAGGCTGTGGGTCTGGGGGCGGGGCTTGGTCACTGGGAGGGACTGGGGAGGGGCCGTGGGTGAACTGGGGGCAACTGGGATGGGTTTACGGGGGAACTGGTCAAACTGGGGTGTTCTCCAGAGGGTCTGGAGATGCTGCGGGGGGCGCTGGGGTCAACTGGGAGCAACTGGGGTCAACCAGGGAGGGGCTGGGGTCAACTGGGGCCAACTGGGAGCAACTGGGGCCAAACGGGGAGGGGCTGGGGTCAACTGGAGCCAACTGGGAGCAACTGGGGTCAACTGGGGAGGGGACTGGGGTCAACTGGGAGGGGACTGGGGTCAACTGGGAGCAACTGGGGCCAGCTATGGAGAGGCTGGGGTCAACTGGGGCCAACTGGGAGCAACTGGGGCCGACCAGGGAGGGGCTGGGGTCAACTGGGGCCAACTGGGAGCAACTGGGGCCAACCGGGGAGGGGCTGGGGTCAACTGGGGCCAACTGGGAGCAACTGGGGTCAACCGGGGAGGGGACTGGGGTCAACTGGGGTCAACTGGGAGCAACTGGGGTCAACTGGGGAGGGACTGGGGTCAACTGGGAGCAACTGGGGTCAACTGGGGAGGGGCTGGGGTCAACTGGGAGGGGACTGGGGTCAACTGGGAGCAACTGGGGCCAACTAGGGAGGGGCTGGGGTCAACTGGGGCCAACTGGGAGCAACTGGGGTCAACTGGGGAGAGGTTGGGGTGAACTGGGGTGAACTGGGGAGGGGCTGGGGTCAACTGGGGTCAACGGGAGTCAACTGGGGTCAACTGGGGAGAGGTTGGGGTGAACTGGGGTCAACTGGGAGGGGACTGGGGCCAACCAGGGAGGGGCTGGGGTCAACTGGGGTCAACTGGAGTCAACTGGGGTTAACTGGGGAGGGGCTGGGGTAAACTGGGGTCAACTGGGATCAACTGGGATCATCTGGGAGGGGGCTGGGGCCAACCAGGGAGGGGCTGGGGTCAACTGGAACCAACTGGGAGCAACTGGGGTCAACTGGGGAGGGGCTGGGGTCAACTGGGGCCAACTGGGGCCAACTGGCACCAACTGGGAGGGGCCCGGGACCAACTGGGAGGGGCTTTAGGTGGCGGTGGGTGCCAGCCCCGCCCACCGCTGGCCCCGCCCCCTGCCAGGCCGGAAGAGCGCCGCTTCGCCGTCTTCTCATTGGCCGTGGGGCCGGACGGGCGGGAGGTGGTGGGCGGAGCCAACGACGGCTGCCTCTACGTCTACGACCGGGAGGTCCAACGCCGCACCCTACGGGTCAGGGCGGGGCCGGGGGGGGCGGGGTCACCCCGCCTTGCGTGGGGTCAACGGGGAGCAGGGTGGGGTCGAGGTCCTTCGGGGGGGGGGGTCAAGGTCACGCCGTGGGGTCAAGGTCACCCTACGGAGCTCAAGACCCCCCCCGTGGTCCCAAGGCCGCCCCGAGGGGTCAGTTCCACCCCACCCCCACCCCCCCGGACCTCGGGGTGACCTTGACCTTCCCCCCCCCCCCCCCCCCCAGGTGGAGGCCCACGAGGACGACGTCAACGCGGTGGCGCTGGGGGACGGGGCGGGGCAGCTGCTGCTCTCGGGGGGGGACGACGGCGTCTGCCGGGCCTGGGACCGCCGCTGCCTGGGGGAGGGGCGGCCCCGCCCCGTCGGCCTCCTGGCCGGCCACCGCGACGGCATCACCTTCCTGCACCCCCGGGTCAGCCCCGGGAGGGACTGGGAGGGACTGGGATGGGTTTGTGGTGGAACTGGTCAAACTGGGATGTCCTCCGGGAGGTCTTGAGATGGTTTGGGTGGCGCTGGGAGCACTGGGAGGGGCTGTAGGGTCAACTGGGATGTAGCTGTGGGTGAATAAGGTCAACTGGAGTCAACTGGGAGCAACTGGGATGGGTTTGTGGTGGAACTGGTCAAACTCGGATGTCCTCCAGAAGGTCTTGAGATGGTTTGGGTGGCTGTGGGTGCACGGGGAGGGGCTCTAGGGTCAACTGGGATGTAGCTATGGGTGAATAAGGTCAACTGGAGTCAACTGGGAGCAACTGGGATGGGTTTATAGTGGAACTGGTCAAACGGGGATGTCCTCCAGAAGGTCTCTAGATGCTGTGGGTGGCCGTGGGCGCACGGGGAGGGGCTGTAGGATCAACTGGGCTGTAGCTATGGGCGACTAAGCTCAACTGGGAGCAACTGGGCTGGCTTTGTGGTGGAACTGGTGTGTCAGTGTCCCCCCCCCCCGACCCCCGCAGGGCGACGGGCGCTACCTGGTCTCCAACTCCAAGGACCAGACGGCCAAGCTGTGGGACCTGCGGCGCCCGGCGGGGCCGGGGGGGCTGGCGGCCGCCCGGCGGGCCGTGGCCCGGCAGAGCTGGGACTATCGCTGGCAGCGGGCGCCCCCCCGCGGTGAGTCCCCCCGGGCTCATTAAGGGGGGGGGGGTGTTAATTAAGGGAGGGGTGGGTTAATTAAGGGGGGGTGGGGGGGAATTAAGGCGTCCCGGGGGGGTCCGTGGGGTGGTTCAACTCATCCCTGGGTTAATTAGCCGCACCCCGGGGTTAATTAGACCTGTCCCTTGGCTAATTAGCCCCAGCCGGGGGGTTAATTAATCCCCCCCCTGGGCTAATTAGACCCATCCCTGGGGGGATTAAGGCCCCCGGGGGGGGAGGCCGTGGCCCCGTGGGGTGATTAAGCCCATTATAGCCTGGGGTAATTAGCCGCACCCCGGGGTTAATTAGCCCCAGGGTGGGTTAATTAGAGCCACCCCTGGGGTAATTAAACCCTTCTGTGGGTTAATTAGTCCTGTCCATGGGGTAAACCCCCCCCTCCGCCTTAATTACTCCCAATCCTATGCTAATTACCCCATCCCTATGCTAATTACCCCCATCCCTATGCTAATTACCCCCACCCCATACTAATTACCCCCATCCCTATGGTAATTACCCCCACCCCATGCTAATTACCCTGTTCCTATGCTAATTACCCCCACCCCATGCTAGTTATCCCCAACCCTATGCTAATTACCCCATCCCTATGCTAATTACCCCATTCCTATGCTAATTACCCCCATCCCTATGCTAATTACCCCATCCCCATGCTAATTACCCCCACCCCATGCTAATTACCCCAACCCTATGCTAATTACGCCATCCCTATGCTAATTACCCCCACCCCATGCTAATTACCCCCAACCCTATGCTAATTACCCCAACCCTATGCTAATTACCCCCACCCCATCCGAACTGCGCCCCCCGGGTCGCCATGGCAACGAGGGGGCGTGTCCAAGCCGCCGCGGCGGGGCGGGAGGGGGCGTGGCTTGAGCCGGTCGCGCCGGCGACGGGGCGGGGGTGGGGGGGTGGGTGGTGGTGTCCGGTCGCCATGGTGACGACCCCCCCCCCCCCATCCTCTCCCCCCCCCCCGTAGCCATGGCGACGGCGCCGCTGCCGGGCGACAGCTCGCTGATGACGTACCGGGGTCACGCGGTGCTGCACACGCTGCTGCGCTGCCGCCTGGCCCCGCCCCCCGGCCTCTTCCTGGCGGCCGGCAGCGCCTCGGGGGCGGTGCTGGGTGAGGGGCGGGGCCTCGGGGGGGGGGCGGGGCCAAAGGGGGGCGGGGCCAAAGGGGGCAGGGCCGGGGGAGGCGCGGGGGTGGGGGCGGGGCCAAAGGGAGGGGGCGTGGCTTGAGGACCCGGCTGGAGGGTGGAGGCGCTGGGGGGGCGTGGCCCGAGGGAGGGGGCGGGGCTTGGTGGCGGGGGCGTGGCCAATGGGGGTGCGGGGTGGGGTTGGGGGGCGTGGCCGGAGGGGGGGGCACGCGGCGGGGGCGGGGCTGGGCGGGGGAGGGGGGGGTTGGGGGGCGTGGCCTGACGGTGGCTCTGGCCACGCCCCCCCTCCCCGTGTGACGTCAGTGTACGACGTGCTGAGTGGGCGGGCCGTGCGGCGGCTGACCAATCACGGCGCCTGCGTGCGGGACGTCTGCTGGCACCCCCAGGGCGGGGCCCTGGCCACGGCCTCGGTGGGCGGGGCTTGGGGAGGGGCGGGGTCTTGAGGGGCGGGGCTCGGGGAGGGGTTGGGGGGGGGCCCGTGGGGCTGGGGAGGGCTATGGGGCTGGATCTGTGGGGCTGGAGAGTCCCTGTGGGGCTGGGGAGGGCTATGGGGCTGGGTCTATGGGGCTGGAGGGTCCCTGTGGGGCTGGGGAGGGCTATGGGGCTGGGTCTATGGGGCTGAGGGGTGTTACTATGGGTCCAGCATTCACTATGGGGCTGGATCTATGGGGCCGGAGGGTCCCTGTGGGGCTAGGGAGGGCTATGGGGCTGGATCTATGGGGCTGGAGAGTCCCTGTGGGGCTGGGGAGGGCTATGGGGCTGGATCTATGGGGCTGAGGGGTGTTACTATGGGTCCAGCATTCACTATGGGGCTGGATCTATGGGGCTGGAGGGTCCCTGTGGGGCTGGGGAGGGCTATGGGGCTGGGTCTATGGGGCTGAGGGGTGTTACTATGGGTCCAGCATTCACTATGGGGCTGGATCTATGGGGCCGGAGGGTCCCTGTGGGGCTAGGGAGGGCTATGGGGCTGGATCTATGGGGCTGGAGAGTCCCTGTGGGGCTGGGGAGGGCTATGGGGCTGGATCTATGGGGCTGGAGGGTTCCTGTGGGGCTGGGGAGGGCTATGGGGCTGGATCTATGGGGCTGGAGGGTGTTAGTATGGGTCCAGCAGTCACTATGGGGCTGGGTCTATGGGGCTGGAGAGTCCCTGTGGGGCTGTGGAGGGCTATGGGGCTGGATCTATGGGGCTGGAGAGTCCCTGTGGGGCTAGGGAGGGCTATGGGGCTGGATCTATGGGGCTGGAGAGTCCCTGTGGGGCTGGGGAGGGCTATGGGGGTGGATCTATGGGGCTGGAGGGTCCCTGTGGGGCTGGGGAGGGCTATGGGGCTGGGTCTATGGGGCTGAGGGGTGTTACTATGGGTCCAGCATTCACTATGGGGCTGGATCTATGGGGCCGGAGGGTCCCTGTGGGGCTAGGGAGGGCTATGGGGCTGGATCTATGGGGCTGGAGAGTCCCTGTGGGGCTGGGGAGGGCTATGGGGCTGGATCTATGGGGCTGAGGGGTGTTACTATGGGTCCAGCATTCACTATGGGGCTGGATCTATGGGGCTGGAGGGTCCCTGTGGGGCTGGGGAGGGCTATGGGGCTGGGTCTATGGGGCTGAGGGGTGTTACTATGGGTCCAGCATTCACTATGGGGCTGGATCTATGGGGCCGGAGGGTCCCTGTGGGGCTAGGGAGGGCTATGGGGCTGGATCTATGGGGCTGGAGAGTCCCTGTGGGGCTGGGGAGGGCTATGGGGCTGGATCTATGGGGCTGGAGGGTTCCTGTGGGGCTGGGGAGGGCTATGGGGCTGGATCTATGGGGCTGGAGGGTCCCTGTGGGGCTGGGGAGGGCTATGGGGCTGGATCTATGGGGCTGGAGGGTGTTAGTATGGGTCCGGCAGTCACTATGGGGCTGGGTCTATGGGGCTGGAGGGTCTCTGTGGGGCTGGGGAGGGCTATGGGGCTGGATCTATGGGGCTGGAGAGTCCCTGTGGGGCTGGGGAGGGCTATGGGGCTGGATCTGTGGGGCTGAGGGGTGTTACTATGGGTCCAGCGGTCACACTGGGGCTGGGTCTATGGGGCCAGAGGGTCTGTGTGGGGCTGGGGAAGGTTATGGGGCTGGGTCTATGGGGCTGGAGGGCCTCTGTGGGGCTGCGGGGGGCTGTGGGGCTGTATCTATGGGGCTGGAGGGTCCTTGTGGGGCTGGGGAGGGCTATGGGGCTGGATCTATGGGGCTGAGGGGTGTTACTATGGGTCCAGCATTCACTATGGGGCTGGATCTATGGGGCCAGAGGATCCCTGTGGGGCTGTGGAGGGCTATGGGGCTGGAGGGTCTCTGTGGGGCTGGGGAGGGCTATGGGGCTGGATCTATGGGGCTGGAGGGTCCCTGTGGGGCTGGGGAGGGCTATGGGGCTGGATCTATGGGTCTGGAGGGTCTCTGTGGGGCTGGGGAGGGCTATGGGGCTGGATCTATGGGGCTGGGGGGTGTTAGTATGGGTCCGGCAGTCACTATGGGGCTGGGTCTGTGGGGCTGGAGAGTCCCTGTGGGGCTGGGGAGGGCTATGGGGATGGATCTACGGGGCTGGAGGGTCTCTGTGGGGCTGGGGAGGGCTATGGGGCTGGATCTATGGGTCTGGAGGGCCTCTGTGGGGCTGGGGAGGGTTATGGGGCTGGATCTATGGGGACGGAAAGTTTTTATGGAATTGGGAGGTGTTTGTCGGGGTGGGGGGGGATCTATGGGGCTGGGTCTGTGGGTCCAGGGGGTCGCTATGGGGCGGGCTGACCCCTGTCCCCCCTCTCGCAGTGGGACGGCACCGTCCGTCTGTGGGGCTACCGGGAGCCGCAGGACGAGGACGCGGGGGGGGGACGCGGGGTGACACCCCCCCCCCGGCCCCACAGCGTCGCCCCACAATAAACCGCTGTGACCCCCAAGTGCCGCCCAGGCTGTTACTTGTGTCTGGGGGGGGGGGGGGGGTGCGTCAAGGTGACGCCTCGGACCCACAAGTCGCCTCGGACCCATAAGTTCCCCCACCCCCCACCCCCCCCGTGCCCCACATCTGACGTCCCCCCGTCCCCCCCTGCCCCACGGCCGATGTCCCCCCATCTGTCCCCGTCCGTCCGTCCGTCCCCCCCCGTGTCCCCCCCCCGTGTCCTCCCCGTGTCCTTGTCCCCTCCCGGCCACCTGTCCCCGGCCGCCGCTTCTCCCAGCGGGCCGTGGGGCGGCCGTGGGGCGGCCGTGGGGGGCGGCCATGGGGTGGTGTGGGGCGGCCATCCAGGCCCTGAGCCGTGGGGCGGCCGCCGTCCTGGGCTCCCCCGCCTTCCCCCGGGCCCACGCCTTGGCCCTGGCCGTACTTGTGGGGCTGGGACCCACGCTCAAGGCCCGCGCCGACCCCCACAGCCTGCTGGCCTCGCCCCATAACCTGCTGGAGGCGTGAGTGGGGCCGGTTGTGGGGCTGGGGGGAGCTATGGGGCTGGGGGGGGGGGAGGTGTGTGTGTGTGGTTGTGGGGCTGGGGGAAAAGCTATGGGGCAGAGGGGTGGCTATGGGGCTAAGGGGGAGGCTATAGGGCAGAGAGGTGACTATGGGTTGGGGGGGGATGCTATGGGGCAGAGGAGTGGCTATGGGTCGGGGGGATGCTATGGGGCAGAGGGGTGGCTATGGGGCTAAGGGGGAGGCTATGGGGCAGAGGGGTGACTATGGGTTGGGGGGGATGCTATGGGGCAGAGGGGTGGCTACGGGTCGGGGGGGATGCTATGGGGCAGAGGAGTGGCTATGGGTTGGGGGGGATGCTATGGGGCAGAGGGGTGGCTATGGGGCTAAAGGGGAGGCTATGGGGCAGAGGGGTGGCTGTGGATCTGGGGGGGACGCTATGGGGCAGAGGGGTGGCTATGGGGCTAAGGGGGATGCTATGGGGCAGAGGGGTGGCTATGGGGCTAAGGGGGAGGCTATGGGGCAGAGGTGTGGCTATGGGTCTGGGGGGAGGCTATGGGGCAGAGGGGTGGCTATGGGGCTAAGAGGGAGGCTATGGGGCAGAGGGGTGGCTATGGGTCTGGGGGGGACGCTATGGGGCAGAGGGGTGGCTATGGGGCTAAGGGGAAGGCTATGGGGCAGAGGGGTGGCTATGGGGCTGGGGATGTATCTATGGGGCTGGGGGATTCTATGGGGCTGGGACGAGCTATGGGACTGGGGGGGGGATGGCTATGGGGCTAAGGGGACACCGTGGGGCTGGGGGATCTATGGGTCGAGGGGGGATCTATGGGGCTGGGGAGCTGCCCGTGGGGCTGGGAGGGTTGTATGGTGCCGGGGTGGTGGCTATGGGGCTGAGGAAGCGGCTATGGGGCTGGCGAGGGGGGTCCTATGGGGCGGGGGGGGGGGGGGTGGTGGCTACGGGGCTGGGGGGCACGCCATGGGTCTGGGGGGGGGGGCGGATCTATGGGGCGGCCCCCTAGAGCCCCCGAAAGGAGGACCCCGGGTGGGGAGGCCCAAGGTGTGGGGCGGGCCCTAGAGGGGACCCAGGGCGCCCGCGCCCCCCAAGTGCCCCCCCCCCCCCGCCAGCCCCACAGCCTCCTCCCTCGCCCTCCCGCAGGCGCCTGGTGGCCTCGGCCGGGGGCTGGACCACCGTGTTCCTGGTGGCCCTTCTGGTGGCCGCTCTGCCCCTGGCCCGGCCCGCGGGGGACGCCCTCCTGCGCGCCGTGGGGCGCTGGGCCGTGGGGCTGGCCTTGGCCCGCGCCGCCCCACGGCTCTTCGCCGCCTTGGAAGCCGCCACCGGCCGCTGTTGGAGCCCCGTGGCCGAGGGGCTCCTCCTCCTGCCCCACGGAGACCCCCAGAGCTGCCGTGGGGCGGGTCATCGGTGGGAAGGGTTCGGGGCCTCCCCACAAGCCTTCGCCTTGGTCCATTGCGGCCTGGGATTGGCCGAAGAAGCCGGGGCTTTGGGGCGGGTCCTCTACCCCCCATGGAGGAAGAGGAGGAGGGGAGAAGGTCCTCGGGGGAGGAGGTGGTGGGGGGCTGAGGAACCTCAACGGGGAGGTTGGGGGGCTGAGGGACCTCAACGGAGGGGTTGGGGGGCTGAGGAACCTCAACGGGGAGGTTGGGGGGCTGAGGGACCTCAACGGGGAGGTTGGGGGGCAGAGGAACCTCAACGGGGAGGTTGGGGAGCGGAGGAACCTCAACGGAGGGGTTGGGGGGCTGAGGGACATCAACGGGGAGGTTGGGGGGTGGAGGAACCTCAACGGAGGGGTTGGGGGGCTGAGGAACCTCAACGGAGGGGTTGGGGGGCTGAGGGACATCAACGGGGAGGTTGGGGGGCGGAGGAACCTCAACGGAGGGGTTGGGGGGCTGAGGAACCTCAACGGAGGGGTTGGGGGGCTGAGGGACATCAACGGGGAGGTTGGGGGGCTGAGGAACCTCCAGGTGTGGGGTGGGGCCGCGCTGGAGGTCAAGAGACGGGGTGGAGGGGGGAAGGGCTGCGACGTGTGGGGTGGGAGGGCCAGGAGGGACCCGGGTGGGCGAGGTGGGGCCACGAAGGACCTCAACGTGTGGGGTGGGGCCACGAAGGTCCTCAACGTGTGGGGTGGGGCCACGAAGGAGCCGGGTGGGAGACCTTCGAGGGACCCCGGCGCCCGGGCTGGGAGGTCCCCGCCTTCTCCTCCCCCCACCCCGCCGTGGGGAGGACCCAGAAGTTCTGGCGTTGGTTGCTCCGAGGCCTCTCATTGGGCGGTTTGATCTCGGGCGGGACCCAGGCGTCCGGGCGGTGGCCACCCGCCATGGGGCCACCGCCCGCCATGGGGCCACCACCCGCCATGGGGCCACCGCCACCCCTGAGGTCGCCGTCCCCCATGAGGTCGCCGTCCCCCATGAGGTCGCCGTCCCCCGTGAGGTCATCGTCCCCCATGGGGCCACCCGTGGGGCCGCCCCCGCCCGCCTGGAGCCCCCAAGCGCCGTGGTGGAAGGAGGATGAAGATGGCCTCCCAGAAGGACCCAGGCGGCCGGGCGTGGCCCTCTGCCTCCTCTTCCTCCTCAACGTGGCCCTGGTGGTGGTCTGGCAGCTCCTATTGGCCGTCACCTTGGCCTACCGTCACGATTGGCCGCGCAACGCCGCCGGCGCCGCCTTGGGTTGGGCGGCTTGGGCCGTCACCTATCGCTTCTGGTACCGGTACCCCTGGTCTCCTGGACCTCCTGGGTTGGGGCTGCCAGTACCTTGAAGGACACAAGTGGCCCAGAAGGTCCTGGATGGCCGGGAGAACCTCAACCGTCCAGGAGAACCTCAACCGTCCAGGAGAACCCAACTGCCCAGAAGAACCTCAACTGCCCAGGAGAACCCAACTGTCCAGGAGAACCCAACTGTCCAGGAGAACCCAACCATCCAGGAGAACCCAAGTGTCCAGGAGAACCTCAACCGTCCAGGAGAACCCAAGTGTCCAGGAGAACCTCAAGTGTCCAGGAGAACCCAACCATCCAGGAGAACCCAACTGCCCAGAAGAACCTCAACTGTCCAGGAAAACCCAACCATCCAGGAGAACCCAAGTGTCCAGGAGAACCTCAACCGTCCAGGGGAACCCAACTGTCCAGGAGACCCCAAGTGTCCAGGAGAACCCAACTGTCCAGGAGACCCCAAGTGTCCAGGAGAACCCAACTGTCCAGGAGAACCTCAACCGTCCAGGAGAACCCAACTGCCCAGAAGAACCTCAACTGTCCAGGAGAACCCAACCGTCCAGGAGACCCCAACTGTCCAGGAGAACCTCAACCATCCAGGAGAACCCAACCGTCCAGGAGAAGCCAAGTGTCCAGGAGACCCCAACTGTCCAGGAGAACCTCAACCATCCAGGAGAACCCAACTGTCCAGGAGAACCCAACCGTCCAGGAGAACCCAAGTGTCCAGGAGAACCTCAACCGTCCAGGAGAACCTCAACCATCCAGAAGGTCCATGTGCCCATGGGGGGGGCGGTCGCAGAGGACAATTTTGGGGCTTGGGTGGGGTCCCAGGCGTCTGAGAAGGTTCTAGATGTCCAGGAGAACCTCAACTGTCCTGGGCGGGGGCGGAGGGGGAACCTTTTTGGGAAGGAAAGAGGCAAATTGGGGATTTGGGCCCAAAAAAAATCAGGTTTTAGGGGTTTTTTAGTGTGTAGAACTGGCGGGTTTGGGCAAACCAGGCGTTTGGTGGTTTTTTTGCCCAAAAGTGGGGATTTTGGGGACGGGGAAATGGAGATTTTTGGGGCCAAAACAAAAAAAAAAAAAATGGAGATTTTTTGGACAGAAAAAGTCAAGATTTTGGAGTGCAAAAGTACGGATTTTTGGAGTGCGAAACTCACGATTTTTGGGGGCGTAAATGTGAAGATTTTGGAGGATGAAAAGGAAGATTTTTTTTTTCCGCGGCCCCCGAATCAAGATTATTTTGGGGTGAAAACATGGAGATCGCTGGAGGGGAAAAGTCGAGATTTTTTGGGGGCACAAAAGTGAAGATTTTTGGAGCAAAAGAAGTCAAGGATTTTGGGTGGAAACGTCAGTATTTTCGAGGCCACAAAATTCAAGATTTTTCGCCGAGAGAGTCACGGTTTTGGGGCAAAAAAAAAGCCAAGACAAAAATCCGCTGCTTTTCCCTTTTTTGTGGGGAAAAAAAAAAGGGAGTTTGGGGTCAGGGGCAAAGGCGGAATATATTTTTTTGGCGGAAAGGTGCCTGGTTTGGGGGAAAAAAGGAGGATTTGGGGGTTTGAGAAAAGAAGAAAACGGGTGGGGTTTTCTTTTCTCCTGTAAAATGCGTGTGTTTTGCCTTAAAAAGGTGTGGGTTTGCTGAAAAATGTGTATTTTTGGTCATAAAATGTGTATTTTCGCCTCACAAACGTGCCTTTGCAGCGTAAAGGGTGTGGTTTTGGCCGTCAGACGTGTGGGGTTTGTGATAAAGCTTCGGCCACAAAAACGCGTATTTTTGTGCCGTAAAATGCCTTTTTTTTTTTTCTTTTTGGCACCCAAAAGCGGTTCTTTTGCCAGAAAAGGGGGGGGTGGTTTTACTCCAGATAAGGAGGTTTTTTTTGCTATAAAATGAGGCCTCTAAAATTAAGTTTTTTTAACTTAAAATGAGAACTTTTTTTGCCTCAAACGGAGGTGTTTTTTCCTCAAAATGAGGGTCTTTTTTGGTGATAAAACGGAGGGGGCTTTTTAAATCTTAAAACGAGGGCTTTTTTGCCCGTAAAATAAGGTTTTTTAACCTTAAAGTGTGGACTTTTTCATTATAAGATTCAGCTTTTTTTTTCAGCATAAAACGAGGAGGGTTTTTTTGCACTAAAATGCTTCTTTTGTGCCATCAAAATCCTTATTTTTCTCTCTCTCTCTTGCTGTAAAATGAGCGGGTTTTGCCCTAAAATGAGGAATTTTTTAACCTTAAAATGATTTTTCTCCCCCCCCTTAATATAAGGGTTTTATTTTATCTTAAAATAAGGGGTTTTTTTACCATAAAACGTGTGACTTTTTTACCTTAAAATTCATATTTTCTGACCGTGAATCGAGGAGACTCTTTTTACCATAAAATGCTTCTTTTGCCGTGTTTATTTTTGCTATAAAATGAGCCGTTTTTCCATAAAAAGTAGGTTTTTTCCATAAAAAGAGGGTTTTTTTTCCATAAAAAGAGGGTTTTTTTCCATAAAAGAGGGGTTTTTTTCCGTAAAATGAGGGTTTTTTCCATAAAATGAGGGTATTTTCCCCCATAAAACCTGGGGGGGGGTCGTCTAAAAGACGCGCTTTCCAGGGAGCCACAAAACGTGCGTATTTTCACCCAAAATACTTCTTTTCCCATCTTTTTTTTTTTTTTTGCCATAATATTAAGAAGGTTTTGCCGCAAAATGAGCAATTTTCGCCAAAAAATGGGGTGTTTTTTTGCTGTGAAATGGGGATTCCCTCCCCCCCCCCCCCATTTGATGTTGTAACCGTAAAATCAGGCCTTTTTTTTGCAATAAACGTTTTCTCCCGTCAAACGAGGGCTTTTTTCCCCTATAAAACGCGGGCTTCTTACCCATAAAAGTAGTATATTTTTTTTTTTAACTTAAAACAAGGTAAAGTTTTGCCTCAAAAGGCGGAATTTTCGCCCCAAACCGCCGCGGGGGCCCAAGGGGGGGCGGTGGGGCCTATGACAGGGCGGGGCGCCGCGCTCCCATTGGTCGGATCCCTCCGCCGGGGCGGGGCGAGGCGGGGATTGACGGCGGCGACGGGCCAATGGAGCGGGGACTCTCCAAATAAGGGGAGGGCGGCGGCCAATAGGCGCCCGCGGCGCTCTCGGAAAGCTGAGGGGGGGAGAAAATGGCGGCCGGCTCGAAAGCGGAGCGGGGCGGCCCGGGCGGGCAGCGGGGCCCGGCGGGCGGGGGCCGGGCCGGGGCCGCCTTCGAGCACGTCATGAGGCAGCGGGACGGCGTCGAGGTGAGCTGGGGGGGGGGGGGGGGGGCGGGCGGTAACGGAGAGGCCTCGGGAAGGGCTGGGGGGTCCCGGGGGGGGGAAACTGTGGGGGGGGAACGGGGGGGCTGAGGGGAATCTGTGGGGCCGAGGGGTGAGGGGGGGCCTTGAGGGGGGCTGGGGGAACGGGTGGGGGCTGAGGTGGCCCTGGGGGGTGGGACGGGGGTCCTGAGGGGAACGGGGAGGCCTTGAGAAGGGCTGGGGGGGGGTGGAACGAGGGGGCTGAGGGGGGTCCTGAGGGCGTGATGGGGCCCCAAACCCCCCCAGGATCCCCCTGAGGCCCCTTAGAATCTCCTGGGACACCCCCCCGCCCACCCCCCGAGAGCTCTGCAGGACGCCCCGCGACCCTCCGCCTTCTCCCGGGACCCCTCTGGGATCGTCTGCGACCCCCTGGGACCCCTCCTGTTCACCCCAGGGCTCCCTGGGGACTCCTGGGACCAACCCCCCCCCCCCCCCCCCCTCCAGGACCCCTGGGACCCCTCCTGTTCCCCCCAGGACTCTCTGGGGACTCCTGGGACCAACCCCCCCCCCCTCCAGGACCCCTGGGACCCCTCCTGTTCCCCCCAGGACTCTCTGGGGACTCCTGGGACCAACCCCCCCCCCCTCCAGGACCCCTGGGACCCCTCCTGTTCACCCCAGGACTCCCTGGGGACTCCTGGGACCACCCCCCCCCCCCCCCAGGACCCTTGGGACCCCTCCTGTTCCCCCCAGGGCTCCCTGGGGACTCCTGGGACCAACCCCCTCCCCCCTCCAGGACCCCTGGGACCCCTCCTGTTCACCCCAGGGCTCCCTGGGGACTCCTGGGACCAACCACCCCCCCCCTCCAGGACCCCTGGGACCCCTCATGTTCCCCCCAGGACTCTCTGGGGACTCCTGGGACCACCCCCCCCCCCCTCCAGGACCCCTGGGATCCCTCCTGTTCACTCCAGGGCTCCCTGGGGACTCCTGGGACCAACCCCCCCCCCCCCTCCAGGACCCCTGGGACCCCTCCTGTTCCCCCCAGGACTCTCTGGGGACTCCTGGGACCCCCCCCCACATTCACCCCCGGGACTCCCCGGACGGTCCCCAGAGCGCAGGCGGCCGTCGGGAGAACCGGGACCGCCGGGAGTCCGGCTCGGTGCCGCCCGCCTGACCCCGAGAGTGGCCGTCGGGGCTCCCGGTATCGGCTCTTAGGCGTCACCGCGGCCCCCGGCGGTTTCCCGGGTGTCCGACTCCGCCGCCCCGCTGTCCTCCGGGACGTGCCCCCTCAGTCCTCCGACGGGCGTCTCTGGGGCACTTTAGTCCTCCAGGAGCCCGTCTCGGGGCTCAAAGTCACAGACCAGGAGAGGTATGAAATCTTAGGACTTTTCAGCTGACGCGAGGCCTGATGCCGCGTGTCGTAGAAAGCGGGCTCCGATGTTACCACTTTTCCCCCCCCGCCCCCCTCAGATCAGTGGTTTTGCGATGAGCGTTCAGCGCGGCTGGGTGGTTTAAGAGCACGTCTCTCCTTTTTTTTTTTGATATCCCAGGCGCTGCGTGTGATTTGCTGTAATTCCTGGCTTCCTTGAAGACGGAATCCCGTTTTTCGCCGCTTCCGTGCCGCGCTCTGTAAGCAGCTGCTTCGACTGCCCTTAATTGGGCCGGTTGTGAGATTATCCAGTAGGAGTTAGGGGGAAGGTCTCGCGTGCGTTCGTTTACGGGGTTTTAGGGCTTTGAGGAGGCGGCAGGGACGTAAGGCACGTTGCCTTGCAGGGTACGAGACAGCTCATCGCCTTCCCCGATGGCGCGCAGGGTCTCGCGGTGGCCCTGGGGCCTTTGCGGCTTGCGGCGGGCCCCTGGGAGGTCACGATTAGCGAAGGAGACAATACCTCCAAGGTGTTCAGGCCGCTTTGCGTGGGGTGTAACGTGTGTGGGGCGGCTTTTTTTTAAATTTTTTTTGATGGCAGGCTGTAGTTGGACCTCGTCGAACAGCGTTTTTAAGCAGAAACAAGACCTTTGGAATTAAGCTGCTGCTCTGCGTCAGGCTAATGTTTGATATTGTGGTGGTTTTGTTTTGTTTTTTTTTTTTTTTCTTTTTTTTTTAGGTGCGGAAAGACGAGACGGGCAGAGCGACGCAGGGCAACGGAGAGGAGCGCCGTACGAAGGTGGCTCGGCACGAGGTATTAAAGGGAAAATCTGACCGGTGGCTCCATGAATACAATTGGGCAACTCTTCTTTTATTTTTTTTTTTGTTTTTCACGTCAATGTGAGGTCGCGTCGCCGTGTGCGAATGTGCTGGACTGAGGTACAGCAGAAGCGGTTTTCCGTACGGTAATTCTATGTTTCAGGTAAGTCTCTTCCGACTAACTGAACTCTCTGAAAATAACGACATATTTTTCCGGTAGTATCCGCTTCCAGAGCGCCCAGACCTTCTATTTCCGTCTCACGCGAAGGGATGCCGCGCAGAGAGGCGCTTGCTCTTGTTGTCTCTCCTCCGTATTACTTTTCTGTTTATGTTTCGTGATGAAAGAGTTTTCTTTTCCGGTCCTTAAGTCTCCCTCGCGTTCCGTCCTTCCTCAGGAGAGAAGTGAGAAGGCAGCATCCGTCTCTTGTTTTAACGCCCGGCCTAAACTGCGACAGCGACGACTCGGAGCGGACTCGGCCGAGGAGAGCGGCCGCCCAGAGCATCGGCTCTTTCTCAGCTGCTGCGTTACCGGCGGCGCACGAGCCTCTGCTTGCGCTCTGTCCCTCGGTCCTAGCCACAACGTAGCTCCGGCGGAAGGCGGGTAATACGCGGCGTCTCGACAGAAGCGACGCGTGACCCCCCCCCCCCCCACCCCGAGCCTTGTGGGGTTTGTTCCTTTTGGAGCAAGTCCAGAGGAAGCCACAAAGACGCTCCGAGGGCTGGAGCCCCTCTGCTGGGAGGACAGGCCGAGAGAGTCGGCGTCGTTCAGCCTGCGGGAGAGAAGGCTCCGGGGAGACCCTAAAGGGGGCCTACAAGGAAGTCCCATCACCTTTAAGGTCCCTTCCAACCCCAACCATTCCATGCGTCTGTAAATCCCACCCACGGGACACAAAAAGCCCTCAATATCCCCCACGGGGAACCCCAAAACACCCATGGGAACACCCCCCCCAGCTTCCATTGACCTCGACGTGGCTTCTTTCCCAGTCCCGGTCCCCCCCCAGGTCTGTGATGTCGTCATGGGGCGCGTTCCAGAGCCAGCAGACAGGCAGGCCTTCTACGCCGCCGCCGGAGGGAGGGCAAGGACAAAGCTGGCGATTCACCCGCTACCCCCACAGTGCCGACCGGCGAGAAGCGGCCCACGAGTTCATCCCGCGTCACTTGGGAGGAGGTGACCAGGGCGTCCGCAGAGTTTCTGGAGCTCTCCTTCCACGACCTGCAACGCCCGCTGGAGAAGGGGGAGCTCCCCGTGAGAGAAGAGGCCGTTCTCACCCGGGCTGCTCGTGACCTGCCCAACAGGAGGCAGCAGGTTGTCCTCTTGCCGAGCGCGGGGAGGCTGGAGGAGAGGACAGACGGGATTTTTCTGACCGTCCAGCCACGAGGTCTCGCTTGTGTCTAGAGGGCGAATTTTGACCTGTTGGGAAGACTGCTGGACAAAGTCCCGTGGGAGGCTGCCCTGAAGGATGCAGGAGCCCAGGACGGCCGGACGTACTTCGGGAGAGACGTCTGAAAGGCGCAGGGGGAGGCTGCGTGGCATCTCGAGCGCCATTACAACTCGTCCGATGGACAAGCAGGGGATGGGGCCTAGCCAGCGTGGGTTTAGGAAAGGCAGGTCCTGCCTGAGGAACCCGATCTCCTCCTATGACAAGATGACCCGATTATTGGCTGAGGGGAAGGCTGTGGACAGTGTCTACCTAGACTTTGGAAAAGCATGTGGCACTGTCCCCCATGGAATTCTCATGGAAGAACTGGCGGCTCACGGCCTGGATGAGCGTACGATCTGCTGGGTCAAGCACTGGCTGGATGGTCCCAAAGAGCGGTGGTCAATGGAGTTAAATCCAGCTGGTGGCCGCTCACACGTGGTGTCCCTCAGGGCTCGGTGTTGGGACCGTTTCTGTTCGACGTCGTTATTGATGACCTTGTACGAGGAGCGACTGAAGGAGCTGGGACTGTTGAGTTTGAGGAAGAGGAGGCTGAGGGGAGACCTCATCGCTCTCCACAACTACTTGAAAGGCCGTTGGAGAGAGGTCGGTGCCGGTCTCTTCTCCCAGGTCATTAGCGACAGAACACGAGGGAATGGCTTCAAGCTGCAACGGGGTAAGTTTAGGCTGGACATTAGGGAAAAATCTTCCCAGAAAGAGTGGTCAGACACTGGAATAGGCTGCCCAGGTGGAGTCCCCGTCCCTGGATGTGTTCGAAAGTCGTTTCGGTGTGGTGTTGGGGGATGTGGTGTAGGGGAGAACGTTGTAGAGTGGGATTGGTGGCTGGACTCGATGATCCCAAGGGCCTGCTGCTGACTTCTGCTTCTCCAGAGGCTTGGGCTTTCAGGATCTGCAGTTCAGGAACTTGGCACCAGAGGGCTCATTAACATGCAAAACTCACCCACAAGCCAAGCCTGTAGGCATGATTTTCTTAACTCTTTAGTTGTTTTCTGGTTAATCAGAGAAATTTCAGAAGTTAAAATATTGCAGTAATAGAAAACAATAAGAAAGGTTTTTCCTTTTGCTCCAGTTTTCTTCATTTCTTTTCTTACACATTAAGTGATAGCGGCAATCTCCAAATGGTATTGAAAGCCGACATCTCCAATGGAGGCTGAAAATACAGACAAGTAAAGACCCCAAATGTCAGACACTCTATGGGCAGTCCTTGTCCCAACCCACATTTCTCTCTTCAGCCACCTGGGACTACAGCAGCCTTGTTCAAGTCCGAGTTTTCTCCACTGCAGTCTGTAGCTCCGTCTTTCACTCCATCAGCACTGGTATCCACAAGTTTTATGAAAACCAGTGCCAGCCTTGGCTGTCGTGACCATGAAATAGTGGGGTCTCACCTCCCAAGGAGAAGGAGAATAGAAGAATGCAGATGACAGACCTCAGAGGAGCAGACTTTGGCCTAGTCTTCTGACTTTTTTGGGGGGAGCCCATGTGAGCAGCACAGAAGGGCAGCAGAGGGTCTGCAGTACAGTGGTCTGCAAGGACAGCGTCTTTCAAGTGCGAGAGTGTGGTCATACCCATAGTCAGGACAACAGGCAGAGCTACCAGAAGAAGAGCTGGGGGAAACCAGACACTCATGGGGAAGCCCCATAGAAAAAAGGAAGCATGAAGAGGTGGCTGCAAGGATGAAAACAAAGGAGGAATTGAGGAATATGGTTGGTTTTGGAAAACCAAAGCTCCCGTAGAGTTGACACTTGCAAGGGATTTGAAGGGCACAACAATGAGCAGTTACTCCTTCAGGAACAGCTAAAGAATAAACAAAGATAATGTGTGGTCACGGCTGAATTTGCAGAGAGTAGGTGTAGACAGGTACGAGGTACTCTTGGCCTGCGTCTTCACCAGCAAGGTCTCCCGGTTCCGTGTGCCTAAGAGGCAGAACCCCATGCGAAATCCAGGAGTGGATGCAGATCAAGTCAGGGGCTACATGGGTAAGGTCAACCTTTGGTTGTCCATTGGACCAGACAGGATGAATCCAAGGATGTTGAGAGACCAGGCTGATGTCAGAGCAGGGCTGCTCTGATCCGTTTTGGATCACTTTGCGTGGCTGGGCAGCAGCTCTGTGGAAATGGCCCAGGGGCTCCTTGAGTTTGATCAGGCCAAACAAGAGCCAGCAGCAAAGGCCGCCAACAGCATCTGAGGCTGTATGAGCAGGAGCACAGCCAGGAGAAGTGATTGTCCTGCTCTGCTCCGCACCTTTTACACCACACCCTGCCCAGTGACAGTGAGACAATGGCCAACAGGAGCCAGCTCACTGGAGGGCCACTAAGGCGGTAGCCCTTCCGTTGTCCTTCAAGTGTGTGTGTGATTTCCCTAACAACAGCAGCATATACCACAACAAAAAAACATTAAAGCAACAACATCATTGATCGGCCTAAATATAAATACCTGCCCTGGAGCAGTCTACATCTGTGGTAGCCCCTCTGGGCAATGGCAATGGAATCAAAGAATAAGCATTGCAGAACAGTAGGGGTTGGAAGGTTTGAAGAGGTAAGGTCTGTTCAGAGGATGTTTAGACTTCTGTGACACTGACTGTGAAAACATTCATGAGAGGCCTTTACCCTATTTACAGCCACTAACCTGAAGCCCTACCACCACCTCTAAGTGAAGGTAGTCGGGTAGCAAACACCGAGGGAAATGGGCAAGACAAATTGTAGCAGGGCTGAGTAGAGAGGAAGGATCACCTCCACCGACCTGCTGGCAGTGCTCTTCCTAGTGCAGCCCAGAAAGCCATTGGCCACCTTTGCTGCAGAGGTGCAAAGCCTGGAGAAGAGAAGGCTTTGGGGAGACCTAATATCAGCCTTCCCACATCTTCTTGGCTGTCACCATGACAAAGGCTCTTCACTGTTGTGTGTGATGGGAGGATGAGGGCCAATGGCATCAGCTGAAAAAAATGAGCAAAACTTTCTCCCTGTCAAGACAGTCAAACACTGGAGAAGATTTCCCAGAGAGCTTGTGTCATCTCCATCCTTGGAGCTTTTCAAGCCCAAAATGAAGGAAGCCCTGAGCAACCTGGTCTGACCCCGTAGCTGACCCTGCTGTGGGCAGGAGGGTGGCCTACAGATCTCCTCAGCTTCCTTCCAGCATGAACGATTCTGCGTTTCAATCCACCATCTTTCCTTCATGAGGGGAGGGAAATCAGTCAGGTTCCTGGTGACCATGGAAGTCAACCAGAAAGTGTGGTCAGACGATCAGGGACTTTCTTGTCGCACTCCAGGCATGGTTGCTCAGATGCAGGGCTGCTTGGCAGGTCCCCCCAAACAGCCCTGATCCTTTCCATTGTTTCACCGTTTCTTTTTCCCTCTTTTCCCACTCAAAAGTTTTTCCCCTTGACCATCCCTGTATCCTCCCATGGGCAAATAGCCCACCTCTATTTCCTCTTTCCTCCATGGTCCTAGTTTGGCTTCCTTTGTACTTTCATTTGGTGTTTCCGAGCTTCTCACCATGGGAATGTGTACCTTGGTGAACAATGGCATTGATCAAGTGCCTCCTTTGATTATCTGTAGTGTCCTGCGATTCCTCATGCTGTTATCTTGTCAGAGGCAGCACATGTCAGGGAGAGCCATCTGCAGGCACACATGAACGACTGGCCCAATGGAGCTTCATTCCTGGGGGACCCTGATAAACTCTGGGATTCAGCAAATGGAAAACTCACACAGTTTTACAAGGAGAAGTGGTCAGACCTTTCCTGGGGGCAGGATCACCCCACAGATGAGGGCATGCTGTGACCTGACTGGCCAAGGACTGACCCCGAGGAGAAGGGCCTGGGCATTACGAGGGATGCAACTTTAGCCAGTGGTACATGCGGACCGTGAACTGGACTAGCTGCACACAGGGCTGCATTAGGGGGCACACGGCCACCCAGACAAGGCACTTATCATCCCCCTTGACCCAGCACTGGTGTGGCCACATCTGGTCTAGTGTGTCTGTGTGTGGGGCTCTCTGTTCTGAAGGAAGGAGGAGGAAGTGGAGAAGCTCCAAAGGACATTGGCCAGGATGGCGTTTGAGGCCTTTGTGGAGAAGCTGAGGGAGCTGGGCTTCTGTACCTTTTGAAGTGGAGGCCCAGGGCTCTCTAGGAGTAGCCTGCACCTGCTTGAAGGGTGGCTTCAGAGGCGGTGGAGCTTTTCTTGGTAGTAGGAAGAGAAGGAAACCTCAAGAAACTGCAGCTTGGAAGGTTTGGACTGCATGTGAGGAAGAAGAAATCTCAGTCAAAGGGTTGCACTGTGGTGCAAGAGGTCACCCAGAGGGAGTCTTGATCAGCCCATGGCTTTGTGTTTCAAGGAACAGCCGGTGAGAGTGGAGAGACATCAGAAAAGATATGGAAATGCCGGGGCGAGAGCGATGTGGGAAAGCACGACGGGTGCCTGCAGCCTACAAGGAAAGAGGCGCAGGCATGGGACAGTGATGGTCAGCCTGCAGTAGAGGTGGCCTAGGGCTCTGGCCAGGCTAAAAAACCCAACAGCACCAAGGTCTTTGTCCCCTTGGCTATGGCAGTTGCCTCTGCCACCAAGGCCCACCAGAAGAAACTTTATTTTGAGGCTCTTGACGTGGTTTCTGCTTCATCGTGGCATGGGGAAGCCGGGAGGTGTTGCACAGTCTCCCTACCCTTGTCCTTGCTCACCCTCACACCCCACTGCCCCCAGGAAGAGCCCTGAGCCACACCTGAGGGGCAGGATCTGCCTTCCCAGGGCCTGAGGGTCAGGTTTGGCCCTTCTGCTTCATCAAACAAAGCAACAGCTTTACAGCCACCTGCACTGTGCCTCTGCCTTCCTGCAATCACAGCCTCCAGCTATCTCCTCTAACGAGTCCATGGGGAGACTTTGTCAGTAGTGGCCCTCAGTGGGGCCCATTAATGCTTCCAGGTACTTTGAGTTTTGCCTCTGGCTTCTTGAGCAGTGTTTTCAATATTCTCTCAGTATCTGAGGTTCGTGGACTCAGAGCTAAATACACCATGGGGCTCATTGAAGTACAGAAAGCCCTAAAGACCTATTTCTCTTCCTTCAATTTCCTTCAAGTCTTCAAGACTTCTACAGCTAATTGGAGTTCTTTCATAGTGTAGTTAAGAAGGAAGATTTCAATCAGAACCTAATAAATTATTTTTTTTTTAGTTTAAAGGGTTTCTTTTAATTTACATTTCAGTCTAGAGAAAAGGTGATAGAAGTCTTCTGCAACTGATATTGATCCAGAGGGTCTCCTCAGGAGGTCTGGATGTTTAGGAAAAGCAGTCCCTTGAGGTGACACTGTGTGGACATCCTTGCTCCTCACCCCCACCCCAACCCCACCATCTCTGTCATTGCCCAGTTGGGATTTACATCATTTTCCTTCCATCAGACTTCGCCGCCGGTCTCTGCAGCTGGATGTTACAGCTCCATTGCACCAGCTCCCTCTGGCTCTCCTTAGAGACCTGGCTGCGCCCAGGCACAGGAGGGTTTCTCCTCTTTGCAAGCAAAGAAAAGTAAAGCCTGATCATGTCGGATCGTGTTTGATAAACAATAAAACACCCTCTGTGGCCATATGCTAAGTACCTGCTGCCTCTAATGAGGTTGCTTTTCTGCAAGGGGTAGAATCACAGAATCATAGAATTATAGAATTGCTGAGGTTGGAAGGGACCTTTAAGATCATCGAGTCCAACCTTTAACCTACCCTGACAAAAGCCTCTTCTAAACCGTGTCCCTAAGTGCCCCATCTACCCTTTTTTTAAACACCTCCAGGGATGGTGAATCCACCACCTCCCTGGGCAGCCTATTCCAATGTTTAATAACCCTTTCAGTGAAAAAGGGTTTCCTAATATCCAATCTAAACCTCCCCTGACGTAACGTGAACCCGTTTCCTCTCATCCTATCACTTGTCACCAGGGAGAAGAGGTCAGCCCCCATCTCTCTACAACCTCCTTTCAGGGAGTTGTAGAGGGTGAGAAGGTCTCCCCTCAGCCTCCTCTTCTGCAGGCTGAACAACCCCAGCTCCCTCAGTCGTTCTTCATAAGGTTTGTCCTCCAGGCCCCTCACCAGCTTTGTAGCCCTTCTCTGGACACGCTCCAACACCTCAATGTCCCTCTTGTAGCGAGGGGCCCAAAACTGAACGCAGTACTCGAGGTGGGGCCTCACCAGTGCCGAGTACAGGGGGATGATCACTTCCCTAGTCCGGCTCACCACACTATTCCTGATACAGGCTAGGATGCTCTTGGCCTTCTTGGCCACCTGGGCACACTGCTGGCTCATATTCAGCCGGCTGTCCACCAACACCCCCAGGTCCTTTTCTGCGGGGCTGCTTTCGAGCCACTCTGCCTCAATCCTGTAGCGCTGCGTGGGGTTGTTGTGACTCAGGTGCAGGACCCGGCACTTGGCCTTGTTGAACCTCATACCATTGGTCTCAGCCCATCGGTCCAGCCTGTCCAGATCCCTCTGCAGAGCCAACCTACCCTCCAGCAGATCAAGACGCCCGCCCAGTTTAGTGTCATCTGCGAACTTACTGAGGGCGCATTCGATCCCTTCATCCAGATCATTGATAAAGATGTTAAAGAGAACCGGCCCCAGCACCGAGCCCTGGGGGGCACCACTTGTGACCGGACACCAACTGGATTTAACTCCATTTACCACCACTCTCTGGGCACGGCCATCCAGCCAGTTTTTTACCCAGCGCAGAGTACACCTGTCCAGGCCACGAGCAGCCAGTTTCTCCAGGAGAATGCTGTGGGAAACAGTGTCAAAAGCTTTGCAAAAATCCCAGTAGATAACATCCACAGCTTTTCCCTCATCCACTAAGTGGGTCACCTTATCATAGAAGGATATTAGGTTTGATAGGCATGACCTGCCCTTCACAAACCCATGCTGACTGGGCCTGATCACCCTGTTCTCCTGCATGTGCCGTGTAATGGCACTGAGGAGGATCTGTTCCATCACCTTCCCAGGCACCGAGGTCAGACTGACTGGCCTGTAGTTCCCCAGATCCTCCTTCCGGCCCTTCTTGTGGATGGGTGTCACATTTGCCAACCTCCAGTCAGCTGGGACCTCCCCGGTTGTCCAGGACTGCTCATAAATGATGCAAAGTGGCCTGGCGAGCACCTCCGCCAGCTCTTTCAATACCCTTGGGTGGATCCCATCCGGCCCCATAGATTTGTGCACCTCCAGGTGCTGAAGCAGGTCCCTCACTGTTTCCCTTTGGATTAGAGGGGCTTCATTCTGCTCCCCATCCCTGTCTTCTAGCTCAGGGCTCTGGGTGCTCAGGGAACAACTGGTCCTACTGCTGAAGACTGAGGCAAAGACTTCATTAAGTACCTCAGCCTTTTCCTCATCCTTGGTCACTATGTTGCCGGCCCCATCTACTAGAGGACAGAGATAATCCTTAGTCCTCTTCTTATTGCTAATATATTTATAGAAACTTTTTTTGTTGTCCTTGACAACAGAAGCCAGGTTGTAATCTTATGAGAAATGCTTTAGATAGGTAGGTACAGAAGGGTTGATATAAACATAGTTAAAGAGTTGGCTACAGGAGATAATTAGACTACTGAAAGACGGGGAAACTTTTAACCATGTGAAGCTCAAAGCAGCAGCTGGATGGGTGACAGGAACCTGAATGAAGAAAGAGTAAGGGAAGGAGAAAACGGGAATATAATAGAAAAGGCCCCTGTCTAGACAGTCTGCACCTGGAAAGATGACTTTAGAAATGGTCATGGTATTTGGACAGGCGAAAATGTATGAAAGATTAGAGAAATTATGTACGTAGGATTACAGGCAAAATAGTGGTAGTGAAGTTACAGAACAAGATTGACATTTCTTTGGAATATCCCTTTTGAAAAGTCATTGGGTTAGCAGAGGTCTCTTGTGAGAGAGGACAAGCAAGTGTTGCACCCAGCTTTGAACAAGGCCAAAAATGCAACTCAGGGAACAACTCACTGGCTGTACAAGCTCACGTTGGTGAGGAGCGTGCCACCAGTTAGTGTCCTCTTGGGTGACATTTCTTGGCACCAAAAAGAAAAAATTGTCTTCAAATGCAGTCAGCGTGGACTTACTGAGGGCACGTACTGGGGCATACTGGGGCATTGTGGGGCAGCACAGGGATGCTGGCTCCTGGGCCCTGTTCCGTTTAGCACCTGTGTCCGTGACCCAGAGAAGGCAACTCTCAGCATGTTTAACAAGAACAAAGGCTGCATTCTACACCTGGGATGAAATAATGGTGGCCACAAGTATAGGCTGGAAGAGGAGTGGCTGGAAAGCAGCCCTGCAGAAAGGGATCTGGGGGCGCTGGTTGGCAGCTGGGTTAATGTGAGTCAGGAGAGTGCCCTGGCAGCCAAGAGGGCAACCTGCATTCTGGGGTGCAAAGAATCATAGCCTTGCCTAGGTTGGAAGAGACCTTTCAGATCATCCAACCACCAACCTAACTCTGACAAAACCCATCACTAAAGCATATCTCTAAGCACTATGTCTACCCGTCTTCTGAATACCTCCAGGGATGGTTGCACTTCCCTGGGCAGCCTCGTCCAATGCTTAATAACCCTTTCAGAGTAAAATTTTTTTCCTAATATCCAGTCTAAACCTCCCCTGGGGCAACTTGAGGCTGTTTCCTCTTTTCCTCTTGCCTGTTACTTGGGAGAAGAGACCCACCCCCACCTCTCTACAGTCTCCTTTCAGGTGGCTGGAGAGAGCGATAAGGTCTCCCCTCAGCCTCCTTTTCTCCAGACTAAACAATCCCAGTTCCCTCCGCCGCTCCTCATAAGACTTGTTTGTCAGGTTCCTCTGCCCTCTCTGGCATCCCTACCCACTACCAATCACTGCCTAACACTAACTGAAACGTTAAGAAGCTCTCAGGGGATGACCATGTTTCTCCATTTACCACTCATGTGTCCTAAAGACACCAGTTGAGGAAGCATATCTCAGGAAGAGGAGGACCTCCCAGAGGCACCTCTCTGCTCTTTTGAGGTCTAAGTGCTTGTCAAAGGCCCCAGGAGGAGTTCGTCTGGTGCCCACATTTATATTGCAGATGGTTGGTCTGCAATGGACAGGGAATGAGACAGAGATGCGACCAGGAATGACATGGAAGGGGAGATTCAGTGCACTGGGTGTGGCTGGGGTGGAGATAAACCCCATGGATAAAGCCTTGAGCAATGTGCATGGCTGAGCAGAGACCTGCTGGTCAAACTAAAGGGCAAGAAGGAAATGCACAGGCAGTGGAAGCAGGGACAGGTATCCTGGGAAGAGCGTAGGGATGGGGTCAGGAAGGCCAAGGCGCAGCTGGAGATGAACTTGGCAAGGGAGGCAAGGAATAATAAGAAGGGCTTCTATAGATACGTCAGCCAGAAAAGGAAGGTCAAAGAAAGCGTACCCCTCCTGATGAGCAAGACTGGCAAACTGGTAACAATGGTCGAGGAGAAGGCTGAGGTACTCAACAACAGTTTTGCCTCAGTCTTCCCTGCCAACCTCTCTTCCCACACCTCTCGAGTGGGTGGACCTCAAGGTAGGGACTTGAGGGGCCAAGTCCCCCCCACTGTGGCAAAGGATCAGGTTTGTGACCACCTGAGGAACCTGAGCATGCAGGAGTCTATGGGGGCCGACAAGATGCATCCCAGAGTCCTGAGGGAACTGGCTGATGGAGTTGCCAAGCCGCTCTCCATGATATCTGAAAAGCCATGGCAGGCAGGTGAAGTCCCCAGGGACTGGAAAAAGGCAAACATTGCACCCATTTTTAAAAAGGGTAGAAAGGAGGACCTGTACTTGGGGAGCTGTGGTGTTTGCAATCACAGCAATGGAGCTGTGATGCTTGCACAAGAGACTGCAACTCCTACAGCGTTACAACGGGAAACCAGTGGGTCTGTGAGGAACCTGAAAAAGTGCCTTTACCCATTCCTTTCTCTACAGAAAGCATCATCATTTCTGTGATCTCTGCATCTATCTCACCTGCTTCTTAGGACTTTCTGACATAGGGAAACAGCAGCTCCATCACCCAGTTCCTCCTCCTGGCATTCGCAGACACACGGGAGCTGCAGCTCTTGCACTTCGGGCTCTTCCTGGGCATCTACCTGGCTGCCCTCCTGGCCAACGGCCTCATCATCACCACCATCGCCTGTGACCACCGCCTCCACACCCCCATGTACTTCTTCCTCCTCAGCCTCGCCTTTCTTGACCTGGGCTCCATCTCCACCACTGTCCCCAAAGCCATGGCCAATTCCCTCTGGGACACCAGGGCCATCTCCTACCCGGGGTGTGCTGCCGCTGCCCAGTTGTTTTTTTTTTTCTCTTTTTGATGTCATTAGAATATTGTCTTCTCACTGTCATGGCCTATGACCGCTACGTTGCCATCTGCAAACCCCTGCACTACGGGACCCTCCTGGGCAGCAGAGCTTGTGTCCACATGGCAGCAGCTGCCTGGGGCAGTGGGTTTCTCTATGCTCTCCTGCACACGGCCAATACATTTTCCCTGCCCCTCTGCCAGGGCAATGCCCTGGACCAGTTCTTCTGTGAAATCCCCCAGATCCTCAAGCTCTCCTGCTCACACTCAGACTCCCTCAGGGAAGTTGGGCTTCTTGTGGTTAGTGCCTTGGTTGCTTTTGTTTGTTTTGTGTTCATTGTGCTGTCCTACGTGCAGACCTTCAGGGCTGTGATGAGGATGCCCTCTGAGCAGGGACGGCACAAAGCCTTCTCCACGTGCCTCCCTCACCTGTCTGTGGTCTCCCTGCTTGTCACAACTGCCATGTTTGCCTACCTGAAGCCCCCCTCCATCTCTTCCCCCGTTCTCGATCTGGTGGTGGCTGTGCTGTACTCAGTGGTGCCTCCAGCACTGAACCCCCTCATCTACAGCATGAGGAACCAGGAGCTCAAGGATGCCCTGTGGAAACTGATTCTACCAGTGTGCTTCAGCAGCATTGAGTTTCCCCTCTCTGTTTACAAGTGTCCTCATATTTATCTTGTGCTTATTGTATCAGTCATACAGCTGTCTCAACACAAATATTTGCTTTCTCCCACTTCTTCAGAGGGTGAACCCAGTCTGTCTCACCCAGAGACCTTCTCTCAATTAGTCTGTCACCACAGTAATGCTGGCCTGCCTTTTGGTATCTCTGTAATAAAAGGGAGTTTCCTGATTGCCATGGGTGAAAATAGGCCTTTTCTTCCCAAACTGGAGTGCAGAACACACTCAGGGAACTGAAGGCTGAAAGGCCTTGATGATGTGCTTGGGTGCTGAACGGACTTGTGGGATGGATGAGGGCACCCCTCATGTCTCATCATGATGAGAAGTCATGACATGAGATGTCAAAACTGGCTCATAAGTCATGACTGACTCACCCCAGAATTCCCTCTCGATTGCCGGTACATCAACATTCAGGGACGGAGCACCAGCCACATCCCTTGCCTTTGGGGATTCACAAAGTCCAAGCCTGATGGTGAAGTCGTCACTCACAGGAGTGATGGGTGGCCCCATTGAGGCCATCGCTCCTCTTCAGGAACAGCAGGGAAAGCTCTGGATGACGAAGGATGCCAGGACATGCTCCAGAAAGAGAAGATCAGTGCTAATCCTGACACCTGAGTGCAAGGAAATAGCTGCACCTCAACAAAATAAATTACAAAAAATCCCAAACTAAACCCAGAGAACAGCATCCGCCACCAGCACCGTTTCAGTGGTAGTTCCAACTGCTGCAGAGCTGCAGCTGACGGCCCTGCTGTCCCTGTCGCAGGAATCCAACTGACAGCAGTTACCAAGGCCCTTTGGGAAGACTGCGCTGGGTGTCACCTTCTCTGAAGAGGACCTGCTGCTTCCCTCTGGCTGCCATTAGCAGCAGAGCCCTCTGGTTCCCCACCCCACACTTTGCCCCCTTGGACACAGGAGGGACCGGCTTTCAGCCGGAGTTCCTCCTGCCGGAGTTCCTCCTGCTCAGCTCATGACAGGGAGTTTGCCTCCTGCCCCACTTGGGGCATTCAGTTTTGTCCCTGTCCTGCTCAGGGCATCTCGTTGTGCCCCAGCCCAGGCCCCCACCCCACTCGGAGGGGCCATTATTGTCCTGGCCACAGTGAGACCACCGGGGCTCCAGCGCCATTCCCCTGGGACCAGCCCCTGGTCAAGTGCTGCCCTGAATTGTCACATCACAACCACGCTTTTGCTTCCCAGCCTCCTCTAGCACCGCTCCTCCAGCTGGCATCTGACATTGGAAAAAGAGCCTGAGCCCTGTGATCCCTCAGCTTTTATACTGAGCAAGATGCCGGTGGGATGGAGTACTCTGTTAGTCAGCTTTGGGTCACCTCTCCTGTGCGCTCCTCCCCAAAGGTGCCATCCCTCTGCGCTTCTCCCTTCCGACCCTCCGTGCCCTGCCATGTTTAACCCACCACAGTCATCCTTCCCAACTCTCCTGCCACCAACAGTGCTAACAGGGTGGGATTCCTCAAGGGCTCCCCCAGTTTGGCATCATCTACAAAGGAGGTGAAAGTGCATTGTCTGCCATCATACGGAGAGATAATAATGTTCCATAGTAGTTGTCAAGGGCTGGTCTTTGATGGATGCCACTAGTAAGTGGGTTCCAGAAGGACTTTGTACCACAGATGATGTCCCTCCGTCATTACTCAGACAGCTTTCCACCAACCACATCGTCCACTTCTTCAGCCCGGCTGTCAACAACCTGGCCATAAGGAGACTACAGGAGACCATGTCAAAGGCCTTGCTAAAGTCCGGGTACACAACAACCCCTTCTTTTCCCTCCCACATGTCTTCTGCCATCCCTTTCTTGTCCTTCAAATGCCTGCAGATGGCTGCAGGAGGACTTGTCATATCCCCTGCCCGGTGAGGCTGGCCAGTCTGTCATTGTCCCAATCCTCCTTCCTGCTTTTTTGAAAACTGGTTTCATGTCTGCTTTTTCCAAGGCTCTCAGATGGCTCTGGCCTTTCCAAGGTGTTGGAGAGATGTCACAATGGCACTGGCCAGCCTTCTCCATCTCCATGACACCAAAAGTCTTCTCACTATGACACGCTGCCAGAGGAGTGCCCAGGACACAATACTCGCTGTCCAGATCCTTGGGGGCCGCTTCAGAAGAAAACCAGAAGTGATTTCTTCCTACAAGCCCACGACTCCAACGGGATCTCTCTGCAGCCGACAGCTTTCCTAAGCTGTTTCTGTCAGTTCCTCCCAACCCCCATCCTTCCTTCTCCTCAGGCTGTAGATGAGAGGATCGAGCAGGGGTGAGGTGCGTGTTGAAACAGGGCGTTGTTAAACTCTCTCAGGAGGGCTGTTCTGGGCATCCCACTGACAGTGGTGGGGGTGCCGCAGAAAGGAGTGGCTCCAGGGAGGGCAGAGGAGCCGGTGGAGAAGGCCTTCTGCCTGCCCATGCTGGGCAGGAGAGCTGCCCCCAAGTGCAGCTCTGATGCACGCGCAGGATTCCAGCATGAACAGGAAGGGGAAGAATGGGTCTAAAAAGAGGTTATGAAAACAAAATCCATGATGAATGTAATGGTTTCACGTCAGGAGAGTTTCAGCATTGGTGTAAACCCACAGAATCACAGAATCATAAACAGGGTTGGGTTTTAAGGGACCTTTAAAGGTCATCTAGTCCAACCCCCTGCAGGGAGCAGGGACATCTCCAATTAGACAGGTTGCTCAGGGCCCTTACCAATCTGACTTTGAATGTTTCCAGAGACTGGGTACATACAACCTCTCTGGGTGACCTGTTCCAGTGTTTCACTCCCGCAAAGAAGAAGTGGTCCAGGACATGGAGACCACAACATGTATCTGGGACAAGAAGGAAATGATTGCTGTAGATGACAGAAATCCCCCCAGCCAAGGTGCAGCCTTCTTCTGGAGACAACCCTTCCAGTTCCCGGGCCTTGCAGAGAGCAGGGGGTGGCATACAGCCCAGTCGTCATCGTAGGATGGGGCCACCAGCAGGAAACACTCCGTACACGCCAAAGGTGCAGGAAAGAGCACGACCCATTGCTGTGAGCAGAGATTGTGCTGTCCCCAGTAAGGGACAGTCAGGGTGTGGAGCTGGAGCAGGTTTCACCGTTTTCCAGAGGCAGCCCCATGATGAGGAGGGTGTTCCCAACCACAGTCATGGGGCAGGTCAAGAGGAAGAGAGGAGGAAAAGATATTTTCTGAAGGTTGAGGAAATCTCCTACTGAGGGCATTTCCTTCTCTGTCAGGTGCTTAAAAAAATTGTGAAGGACGTTCAGAGAGGTGAAACATGGAGAGTGTGTGCCTCTCACTGCATTCCTACTCCCTAGACGTGCTCTGTGCTCTGTGAGAGGTGAGAAATGCCATCTTCTAGAGGGCAATGCCGCTCACGCCTGCAGAACCCTTTCGGACTGCACAGGGGAGATGCTCCACAGAGGTGCTTCTGTCACACCGTGTCATCAAAGGGACAGGCCATGAAGAGAGGGGAGGGTGAGGTAGCACACAGGCTGTTCCTGGAGACACACACGGCACTGTCAGGGCGCTGGCAGGGCTGCTCAGAGACACGAGTCCTTCCCTGGCACGGGCAGAGGCCCTGCAGCAGACTCCATGGCCTCCTGTTGCCACTCCCAGAGGCCGGCAGCACCTCAGCCCCGCGCTGTGTCTCCCTGCTCGGCACCTCTCTGAGATGCCCCACGGCGTGAGGAATGGACACAGGGACCTGGGGTCAAGGAAGCCCATCCCAGTGCTGCATTCAGGGGGTTTCCCAGGGGACGTTACTCTCCAATGAAGGGACACTGCCTGTCCCACAGCACTTTCGGGCATTTCTAAGAACAGCTGCTGGTGTTTGTGCTCTCTCGGGTTCATGTCCCCACATGCACACGGTGTGCATGCCGAAATCTCCTCTGAACCATGCAAACAGGGACTTCTGACCTCGTTATTCGGTGTCTCTCCACAGGCAGACAAACATCCTCTCTGGGCTTGCGTAGGCGTCCAGTTCTGCAAATGGTGGTTTCAGGTGCCTGTTCTGTGACGATTGCCCTGGGACAGCTTCCCCGGGGTGTCCAGCAAACAAAGGCACAGACCAGACCCCGCTCTGCTGGTCCTTCAGTTCTGTCCCTGGAGGTGTGGCTGTGCAAGGACACTGTTGTGTGTGCCCTCACCCTGCACACGCACACTCTTTACCTCTTTACTGGGCATCCCTCACCAGGGCACGTTTGAAGGAACGCTCTTGACAGCAACTGTGGAAGAAGACCTGATCCTTCCTGCGCTGCCCTGAGCAGATCCCCTTTCATGGTGGAAACTCTGTTATGCAGACGAGCTTTTTCTCAGAGGTGCCCATTGCTTCTCCTTGCCTGTGATCACAGAGCTGCTACACAGCAGCACCATGACCAAGCTGCCAGAGCACTCAGGCCTTAGATCAACACAGGGGCTCAGAAGGCGAGTGTGGAAGTGAAAATAGAGCAGCCCCGCAAAGAACAAGTGCTGGTGCTCTGCAAGTACTGGGATTCTTTCCCCTCCTCCTCGGCGCTCAGGCTCTACCCCTGCAGCTCCAGAAAAGGCCTGAGAAGAAGGATTTTGGGCATGACTCTGTGAGTCTCAGAAATTTGGATAGATAGGTAGTAAAAAAAAAAATCTCAAATAATGACATCTATTTGTGGACAAAAGTATATAATTTTAAAAAAAAAAAAGGCAAGAAAAGCCAAAACCCTCAACCAAACCTAACACACAGTTACCTAACCCCTAACCAAACCTACAGAAGACGGGCTTGGCGTATAATGAATTACATTATGAGTGATTTGCAGGAGACAGTTTATTGCTGCAGAAAATAACCTGGTCATTAATTTCCAGAGGGCATCCTTGAGCTCCTGGTTCCTCATGCTGTAGATGAGGGGGTTCACGGCTGGAGGCACCACGGAGTACAGCACAGCCATCACCAGGTCTAGAACATGGGAAGAGATGGAGGGGGGCTTCAGGTAGGCAAAAATGCCAGTGTTGATAAAGAGGGAGACCACGGCCAGGTGAGGGAGGCACGTGGAAAAGGCTTTGTGCCGTCCCTGCTCAGAGGGGATCCTCAGCACGGCCCTGAAGATCTGCACATAGGACAGCACGATGAACACAAAACACACAAAAGCTAAAAAACACATTAATACAAGAATCCCAACTTCCCTGAGGTAGGAGTGTGAGCAGGAGAGCTTGAGGATCTGGGGGATTTCACAGAAGAACTGGTCCAGGGCATTGCCCTGGCAGAGGGGCAGGGAAAATGTATTGGCCGTGTGCAGGAGAGCATAGAGAAACCCACTGCCCCAGGCAGCTGCTGCCATGTGGACACAAGCTCTGCTGCCCAGGAGGGTCCCGTAGTGCAGGGGTTTGCAGATGGCAACGTAGCGGTCATAGGCCATAATGGTGAGAAGATAAAACTCTGCTGCAGCACAGAAAAAGAAAAAAAAGACCTGTGTAACACATCCTGCATAGGAGATGTCCCTGGTGTCCCAGAGGGAATTGGCCATGGCTTTGGGGAGAGTGGTGGAGATGGAGCCCAGGTCGAGGAGGGAGAGGTTGAGGAGGAAGAAGTACATGGGGGTGTGGAGGTGGTGGTCACAGGCGATGGTGGTGATGATGAGGCCGTTGGCCAGGAGGGCAGCCAGGTAGATGCCCAGGAAGAGCCCGAAGTGCAAGAGCTGCAGCTCCCGTGTGTCTGCGAATGCCAGGAGGAGGAACTGGGTGATGGAGCTGCTGTTGGACATTTGCTCTTTCTTGGCATGGGGGCCTTGTCCAAAGGGAAAAAACAACAGGAAAAAATCAGGACAGACGCCTTATAGCAAAGACAGTCTCCTTTTCTGTGTGTTTTTGATTTTCTACCATCACGTCCGGTAACTGTTCTTTTCAGGGGAAGAAATCCTCATTTTTATGAGTGAAAATGTGGAAAATGTGGAGTCTTAAGACAGGACAGGACACAGGGCTCTGTTCTCTGTGGTTTAGTGCAAAGCCAGGAGAGCTGCAGTGTCCATCAGTCTTTTTTCCATCTGCCCTGCGCTTCTGCTTGTGCTGCCTTGAAGATGACTTCACACACAAATTCCTCTTAAAAAACAAACCCAAACAAATAACTGAACTCATGAGGGAACAGCGGAGCACTGTTTGAACGGACAAATATACAAATTCTTCTCTTTCCCAAACCAGAGTTAGAGCTGTGATGGAGAGAGCAGGACACAACCCCTCACAGAGACAATCAAAGGACTCTGCGAGGACAGTGCCCGACCCCCAGGGAAAGGCTCAGCCCTCCCTAGGATCCCACAGGAGAGCTCTGCCTTTCTGGGGGCAGCTGGCAAGCCCAGCAGGACAGGCAAAGCAGAGAGTCTGGGGTCCCGGAGACGAGGTGTTCTGAGGGGAGAGTCAGCTCATTGCCCAGCAGAGAATGCCCAGAAGACGTCTCCAGTGAAGGACCAACAGAGAGATGCCTGAACGCCCCCTCCCCAGTGCGTGTTGGCAGTTTCCCCCAGCCCTTGCCCATGTCTCTGCTGCCTGGAGCTGCCCCTGCCAGGAGCTGCTGCTCTGTGCCCACGTCTCCTCCCTGTCCCTGCTCCCACAGCCCATCCCACCCGCTGGGGGCTCAGCTCTGCCCTGCAGACCCCTCCTGGCAGCAGGGCACTGCCCAGGGCCATCTCCCTCTTTGTGGCTCCTCAGGAGGAGAGGAGAGAAAGCCTGATGCTGGAAGCAAAGGTGCTGCTGGTGCTGTGTGTAGGGAGAGGAGGGGCTGAAGGCACTTTGTGAGCTTTCTGGCAGATCTGCTGATCCCTCAGTGGACCAGTGACAGCTCCTTTCCCTCAGGAGACAGCTGAGAGCACAGACCCTGCAATGTCTTCATCTTCCAGGCAGCCCCTGCCTTGTCTTTCCTCTGTAAATGCTGCCTCTGCCAGTGCTCTGGGGGAGATCTGCAGCTGTGGGCAGCCCTGACCCACACAGCACACACTCGAAAAAGAGCCAAAGGACCCTGCCCTGAGGGGAGTCTCTCCTTTTCCCCACAGCTTCTCCCCACAGACGCTCGGGGGGGAACTCCTTGGGCAGGCTGAGAGCTGACCCTGGCAAGCAGCAGAGTCCCTGCCCCGGCACACAGAGCCCTGGGCTGCAGGGACCCTGCTCTCAAGGACAGCCCTGGGCACCCCTGCCTGCACACCCACCTGTCTTCAAAACCCTGCCACAGTCCCTCGCAGAAGGCAGCCCTCCTTCCTTGTCGCTGCCATGGTGCAGCAGGGCATCCCTGCTCGGAAGCACGGCCTCCTTCTCCACAGCAGAGAAGCCAGGAGAGAACGAGCTCAGAACTCTCCTCCCACTCCCAGCTGCCTTTATCCTCTCTGTGCCTGGCTCCTCTCGGGTGCCTGCAGGCAGTGCCCTCAGCCCTGCTGCGCTTGGCAGAGGAGCTGCTCCTGGGCAGAGCTGTCTCTCTGCAGCGCTGCCCGCTTGCCATCAGCTCCCTCCATGCCAGGAGCCCAGCCCAGCTCAGCAGCAGAGGACCAGCCCAAGGCAGCCCTTTCTCTGCCCCCTCGGGGCTCCCTCCAGGTGTCCCTGGGGCTCCAGGGGAACCTGCTGGGAAACAGGATGAAGTCACCACTGATGTTCCCTCCCTCAGCTGGGCAGAGACACTTCTTTCCAGCACTGTCATTTCTCAATCAGAGAGATGGAGGTCTAAGAAAACTTTGTTGTTTTATTAACTGACAGGACACCCAGACAATATTAGGGAAGAATCTCCTTTACCTGTTCTGAGGGAAGAGATTCAGCTCAGACAATGAGTTTGGAGTCTTTGGGGTTTAAAGGTAGTTACCTCCATCCCACAAATACCCCAAATCACCAGGAGGTGGGATTCCTCTTGCCTCCATTCAGGTATGCCCAAATGGAAGCTGGTTTTTTTGTGGTAATTTTGCTGTGAGCCCAAATGTGCCACAGCTGAGGTGCTGCAGCCCAGACATGCCCCTGATGCCCTCAGCCTGGGGCCCAGAGAGGAGGAGCTGGAGCTGTGTGTGCAACCTCTTCCTTCCACTTGGAGGGAAGAACAGCTGAGGGGTGTTGGGACAGCTCACACACCTGGGCTGCTGTGATGGGTGGGCTCAGGAGATCAGGAGGCCAGAAGAATCAGGAGGGATGTGTCCTCTGTGTGAAGGAGCTGCTGAGATGTGTGCAGCTTTTCTCTGGGATGAACATGTTGGGTGAGCCCTGGTGGGAGAGTGTCGGAGGAGAGACTAATAAGGGTGACATTGTGGTGGGAGACAAAGAACCTACTGAAGTCCCCTTGTAGACTTTAATAGTCCTGGCTTTCAGTGGAGGGGGACCACAGCAGCATGCAAACAGTCCTGGATGTTTCTGGAAGGTCTTGGTCAAGGCCCAGCTGCCAGGGTGGTCTACAATGCTGATGCCCATCTGAATTTTGCACTCTCAAAGAAGGAAGAGCTGGACATGGATGTGAAAACCAGTGTCAACCTTGGCTGTCGTGACCATGAAATAGTGGGGTCTCACCTGGGAAACAGTGGGGTCTCCCCATGGGGAAGCTCCATAAGAAAAGGAAGCATATGAGAGGCTGAGGAAGAATTAAAAGAAAGGAGGAATTGAGAAATAAGGGAGGTTTTAGAAAAGCCAGAGCTCCCCTGGACTTCAAGGGCACAAGGATGTGGAGTTACAGAACAGTTAATGAAGTTGAGGAACAGTTAAGGAAGTAAATGAAAATTATTGACCACCACAGAAGTGCGTCACCAGTGTTGAGTAGAGAGGAAGGATCGCTTCCCGCGACCTGCTGGCACCGCTCTCCCTAACGCACCCAGGAGGCTGTTGGCCTGCTTTGCTGCAAGGGCACACTGCTGGCTCTCGGTCAGCTGCTTGTCTATCAGAACACAAAGGTCCTTCTATGCCAAAGTGTTGAGAAGCTCTCAGTCACTCAGCCCCCAACCTGTACTGGTGCAGGGGACTATCTCTCCCTGGGTCCAGGACTTGCTTTTCCCTTTGCTGAACTTCGTGAGGCTCTTCTCTGCCCAGTTTTGGGCATGCCAATAATTATCACAGTCTGCCTGAATCAAAGGATGTCAACACCATGGACATTTTCAACTAGTGGAAATGTTGTTTTTTCACGTAAAAAACAGTGCTAGCTTTGGGTGCCGTGACCGTGAAATAGTGGGGTCTCACCTCCCAAGGAGAAGGAGAATAGCAGAATGCAGATGACAGACCTCAAAGGAGCAGACTTTGGCCTTATCTTCTGACTTGTTTAGGGGGGAGCCCATGTGAGCAGCACAGAAGGGCAGCAGAGGGTCTGCAGTACAGTGGTCTGCAAGGACAGCGTCTTTCAAGTACGAGAGTGCGGTCATACCCATAGTCAGGACAACAGGCAGAGCTACCAGAAGAAGAGCTGGGGGAAACCAGACACTCATGGGGAAGCTCCATAGAATAAAAGAAGCATGAAGAGGTGGCTGCAGGGACGAAAACAAAGGAGGAATTGAGGAATATGGTTGGTTTTAGAAAAGCCAAAGCTCCCGTAGAGTTGACACTTGCAAGGGATTTGAAGGGCACAACAATGAGCAGTTACTCCTTCAGGAACAGCTAAAGAATAAACAAAGATAATGTGTGGTCACGGCTGAATTTGCAGAGAGTAGGTGTAGATAGGTACGAGGTACTCTTGGCCTGCGTCTTCACCAGCAAGGTCTCCCAGTTCCACGTGCCTAAGAGGCAGAACCCCATGCGAAATCCAGCAGTGGATGCAGATCAAGTCAGGGGCTACATGGGTAAGGTCAACCTTTGGTAGTCCATTGGACCAGACAGGATGAATCCAAGGATGTTGAGAGACCAGGCTGATGTCAGAGCAGGGCTGCTCTGATCCGTTTTGGATCACTTTGCGTGGCTGGGCAGCAGCTCTGTGGAAATGGCCCAGGGGCTCCTTGAGTTTTATCAGGCCAAACAAGAGCCAGCAGCAAAGGCCGCCAACAGCATCTGAGGCTGTATGAGCAGGAGCACAGCCAGGAGAAGTGATTGTCCTGCTCTGCTCAGCACCTTTTACAACACACCCTGCCCAGTGACAGTGAGCCAATGGCAAACAGGAGCCAGCTCACTGGAGGGCCACTAAGGCGGTAGCCCTTCCGTTGTCCTTCAAGTGTGTGTGTGATTTCCCTAACAACAGCAGCATATACCACAACAAAAAAACATTAAAGCAACAACATCATTGATCGGCCTAAATATAAATACCTGCCCTGGAGCAGTCTGCATCTGTGGTAGCCCCTCTGGGCAATGGCAATGGAATCAAAGAATCAGCATCGCAGAACAGTAGGGGTTGGAAGGTTTGAAGAGGTAAGGTCTGTTCAGAGGATGTTTAGACTTCTGTGACACTGACTGTGAAAACATTCATGAGAGGCCTTTACCCTATTTACAGCCACTAACCTGAAGCCCTACCACCACCTCTAGGTGAAGGTAGTAGGGTAGCAAACACCGAGGGAGATGGGCAAGACAAATTGTAGCAGGGCTGAGTAGAGAGGAAGGATCACCTCCACCGACCTGCTGGCAGTGCTCTTCCTAGTGCAGCCCAGAAAGCCATTGGCCACCTTTGCTGCAGAGGTGCAAAGCCTGGAGAAGAGAAGGCTTTGGGGAGACCTAATATCAGCCTTCCCACATCTTCTTGGCTAGCATCAAGAAAATGCAGACGGGCTCTTCAGTATTGTGCGTGATGGGAGGATGAGGGCCAATGGCATCAGCTGAAACAAATGAGCAAAACATCCTCCCTGCCAAGACAGGCAAACACTGGAGGAGATTTCCCAGAGAGCTTGTGTCATCTCCATCCTTGGAGCTTTTCAAGCCCAAAATGAAGGAAGCCCTGAGCAACCTGGTCTGACCCCGTAGCTGACCCTGCTGTGGGCAGGAGGGTGGCCTACAGATCTCCTCAGCTTCCTTCCAGCATGAACGATTCTGCGTTTCAATCCACCGTCTTTCCTTCATGAGGGGAGGGAAATCAGTCAGGTTCCTGGTGACCACAGAAGTCAACCAGAAAGTGTGGTCAGACGATCAGGGACTTTCTTCTCCCACTCCAGGCATGGTTGCTCAGATGCAGGGCTGCTTGGCAGGTCCCCCCAGACAGCCCTGATCCTTTCCATTGCTCCGCACTGTTCCTTTTTCCCTCTTTTCCCACTCAAAAGTTTTTCCCCTTGACCATCCCTGTACCCTCCCATGGGCAAATAGCCCACCTCTATTTACCCTTTCCTCCATGGTCCTAGTTTGGCTTCCTTTGTACTTTCATTTGGTGTTTCCGAGCTTCTCACCATGGGAATGTGTACCTTGGTGAACAATGGCATTGATCAAGTGCCTCCTTTGATTATCTGTAGTGTCCTGCCATTCCTCATGCTGTTATCTTGTCAGAGGCAGCACATGTCAGGGAGAGCCATCTGCAGGCACACATGAACGACTGGCCCAATGGAGCTTCATTCCTGGGGGACCCTGATAAACTCTGGGACTCAGCAAATGGAAAACTCACACAGTTTTACAAGGAGAAGTGGTCAGACCTTTCCTGGGGGCAGGATCACCCCAGAGATGAGGGCATGCTGTGACCTGACTGGCCGAGGACTGACCCCAAGGAGAAGGGCCTGGGCATTACGAGGGATGCAACTTTAGCCAGTGGTACATGCGGACCGTGAACTGGACTAGCTGCACACAGGGCTGCATTAGGGGGCACACGGCCACCCAGACAAGGCACTTATCATCCCCCTTGACCCAGCACTGGTGTGGCCACATCTGGTGTAGTGTGTCTGTGTGTGGGGCTCTCTGTTCTGAAGGAAGGAGGAGGAAGTGGAGAAGCTCCAAAGGACATTGGCCAGGATGGCGTTTGAGGCCTTTGTGGAGAAGCTGAGGGAGCTGGGCTTCTGTACCTTTTGAAGTGGAGGCCCAGGGCTCTCTAGGAGTAGCCTGCACCTGCTTGAAGGGTGGCTTCAGAGGCGGTGGAGCTTTTCTTGGTAGTAGGAAGAGAAGGAAACCTCAAGAAACTGCAGCTTGGAAGGTTTGGACTGCATGTGAGGAAGAAGAAATCTCAGTCAAAGGGTTGCACTGTGGTGCAAGAGGTCACCCAGAGGGAGTCTGTATTAGCCCATGGCTTTGTGTTTCAAGGAACAGCCGGTGAGAGTGGAGAGACATCAGAAAAGATATGGAAATGCCGGGGCGAGAGCGATGTGGGAAAGCACGACGGGTGCCTGCAGCCTACAAGGAAAGAGGCGCAGGCATGGGACAGTGATGGTCACTCTGCAGTAGAGGTGGCCTAGGGCTCTGGCCAGGCTAAAAAACCCAACAGCACCAAGGTCTTTGTCCCCTTGGCTATGGCAGTTGCCTCTGCCACCAAGGCCCACCAGAAGAAACTTTATTTTGAGGCTCTTGACGTGGTTTCTGCTTCATCGTGGCATGGGGAAGCTGGGAGGTGTTGTACAGTCTCCCTACCCTTGGCCTTGCTCACCCTCACACCCCACTGCCCCCAGGAAGAGCCCTGAGCCACACCTGAGGGGCAGGATCTGCCTTCCCAGGGCCTGAGGGTCAGGTTTGGCCCTTCTGCTTCATCAAACAAAGCAACAGCTTTACAGCCACCTGCACTGTGCCTCTGCCTTCCTGCAATCACAGCCTCCAGCTATCTCCTCTAACGAGTCCATGGGGAGACTTTGTCAGTAGTGGCCCTCAGTGGGGCCCATTAATGCTTCCAGGTACTTTGAGTTTTGCCTCTGGCTTCTTGAGCAGTGTTTTCAATCTTCTCTCAGTAGCTGAGGTTCGTGGACTCAGAGCTAAATACACCATGGGGCTCATTGAAGTACAGAAAGCCCTAAAGACCTATTTCTCTTCCTTCAATTTCCTTCAAGTCTTCAAGACTTCTACAGCTAATTGGAGTTCTTTCATAGTGTAGTTAAGAAGGAAGATTTCAATCAGAACCTAATAAATTATTTTTTTTTTAGTTTAAAGGGTTTCTTTTAATTTACATTTCAGTCTAGAGAAAAGGTGATAGAAGTCTTCTGCAACTGATATTGATCCAGAGGGTCTCCTCAGGAGGTCTGGATGTTTAGGAAAAGCAGTCCCTTGAGGTGACACTGTGTGGACATCCTTGCTCCTCACCCCCACCCCAACCCCACCATCTCTGTCATTGCCCAGTGGGGATTTACATCATTTTCCTTCCATCAGACTTCGCCGCCGGTCTCTGCAGCTGGATGTTACAGCTCCATTGCACCAGCTCCCTCTGGCTCTCCTTAGAGACCTGGCTGCGCCCAGGCACAGGAGGGTTTCTCCTCTTTGCAAGCAAAGAAAAGTAAAGCCTGATCATGTCGGATCGTGTTTGATAAACAATAAAACACCCTCTGTGGCCATATGCTAAGTACCTGCTGCCTCTAATGAGGTTGCTTTTCTGCAAGGGGTAGAATCACAGAATCATAGAATTATAGAATTGCTGAGGTTGGAAGGGACCTTTAAGATCATCGAGTCCAACCTTTAACCTACCCTGACAAAAGCCTCTTCTAAACCGTGTCCCTAAGTGCCCCATCTACCCTTTTTTTAAACACCTCCAGGGATGGTGAATCCACCACCTCCCTGGGCAGCCTATTCCAATGTTTAATAACCCTTTCAGTGAAAAAGGGTTTCCTAATATCCAATCTAAACCTCCCCTGACGTAACGTGAACCCGTTTCCTCTCATCCTATCACTTGTCACCAGGGAGAAGAGGTCAGCCCCCATCTCTCTACAACCTCCTTTCAGGGAGTTGTAGAGGGTGAGAAGGTCTCCCCTCAGCCTCCTCTTCTGCAGGCTGAACAACCCCAGCTCCCTCAGTCGTTCTTCATAAGGTTTGTCCTCCAGGCCCCTCACCAGCTTTGTAGCCCTTCTCTGGACACGCTCCAACACCTCAATGTCCCTCTTGTAGCGAGGGGCCCAAAACTGAACGCAGTACTCGAGGTGGGGCCTCACCAGTGCCGAGTACAGGGGGATGATCACTTCCCTAGTCCGGCTCACCACACTATTCCTGATACAGGCTAGGATGCTCTTGGCCTTCTTGGCCACCTGGGCACACTGCTGGCTCATATTCAGCCGGCTGTCCACCAACACCCCCAGGTCCTTTTCTGCGGGGCTGCTTTCGAGCCACTCTGCCCCAATCCTGTAGCGCTGCGTGGGGTTGTTGTGACTCAGGTGCAGGACCCGGCACTTGGCCTTGTTGAACCTCATACCATTGGTCTCAGCCCATCGGTCCAGCCTGTCCAGATCCCTCTGCAGAGCCAACCTACCCTCCAGCAGATCAAGACGCCCGCCCAGTTTAGTGTCATCTGCGAACTTACTGAGGGCGCATTCGATCCCTTCATCCAGATCATTGATAAAGATATTAAAGAGAACCGGCCCCAGCACCGAGCCCTGGGGGGCACCACTTGTGACCGGACACCAACTGGATTTAACTCCATTTACCACCACTCTCTGGGCACGGCCATCCAGCCAGTTTTTTACCCAGCGCAGAGTACACCTGTCCAGGCCACGAGCAGCCAGTTTCTCCAGGAGAATGCTGTGGGAAACAGTGTCAAAAGCTTTGCAAAAATCCCAGTAGATAACATCCACAGCTTTTCCCTCATCCACTAAGTGGGTCACCTTATCATAGAAGGATATTAGGTTTGATAGGCATGACCTTCCCTTCACAAACCCATGCTGACTGGGCCTGATCACCCTGTTCTCCTGCACGTGCCGTGTAATGGCACTGAGGAGGATCTGTTCCATCACCTTCCCAGGCACCGAGGTCAGACTGACTGGCCTGTAGTTCCCTGGATCCTCCTTCCGGCCCTTCTTGTGGATGGGTGTCACATTTGCCAACCTCCAGTCAGCTGGGACCTCCCCGGTTGTCCAGGACTGCTCATAAATGATGCAAAGTGGCCTGGCGAGCACCTCCGCCAGCTCTTTCAATACCCTTGGGTGGATCCCATCCGGCCCCATAGATTTGTGCACCTCCAGGTGCTGAAGCAGGTCCCTCACTGTTTCCCTTTGGATTACAGGGGCTTCATTCTGCTCCCCATCCCTGTCTTCTAGCTCAGGGCTCTGGGTGCTCAGGGAACAACTGGTCCTACTGCTGAAGACTGAGGCAAAGACTTCATTAAGTACCTCAGCCTTTTCCTCATCCTTGGTCACTATGTTGCTGGCCCCATCTACTAGAGGACAGAGATAATCCTCAGTCCTCTTCTTATTGCTAATTTATTTATAGAAACTTTTTTTGTTGTCCTTGACAACAGAAGCCAGGTTTAGCTCTAGCTGGGCTTTGACCCTCCGGATTGTTTCCCTCCATAGCTTCACTACCTCTTTGTAGTCCTCTTGAGTGGCCTGCCCTTCCTTCCAGAGGCCATAGATCCTCTTTTTTTCCCTAAGTTGCAACACTAGCTCCCTGTTTAGCCAGGCCGGTCTTTTTCCCCAACGGCTTGTCTTCTGGCACATGGGGACAGCCTGCTCCTGCGCCTTTAAGACTTCCTTCTTGAAAATCATCCAGGCTTCCTGGGCTCCTTTGCCCTGGAGGACTGTTTCCCAGGGGACTTTGTCAACCAGGCTCCTGAAAAGCCCAAAGTCCGCCCTCCGGAAGTCCAAGGTAGCAGTTCTGCTGACCCCTCTCCCTGCTTCTCGCAGAATCGAAAACTCTATCATTTCATGGTCACTGTTCCCGAGACAGCCTCCAACTGTCACATCCCCCACAAGACCTTCCCTGTTTACAAACAACAGATCCAGCAGGGCACCTTCCCTAGTTGGCTCTCTCACCAGCTGTGTCAGGAAGTTATCCCCAGTACATTCCAGGAACCTTCTAGACTCTTCCCTCCCTGCTGTATTGTATTCCCAGCAGATGTCCGGCAAATTGAAGTCCCCCACAAGGACAAGAGCTCGCGATCTTGAGACTTCTCCCAGCCGTTTATAGAATATTTCATCTGCCTCCTCATCCTGGTTGGGCGGTCTATAACAGACTGCTACTACGATATCCGCCTTGTTAGCCCTGCCCCTGATTCTTACCCAGAAACACTCAGTCTCATTATCACCATCATTTAGTTCAAAGCATTCATAACACTCCCTGACATACAGGGCCACCCCCCCGCCTCTCCTTGCTTGCCTATCCTTCCTGAAGAGCCTATAGGCATCCATGGCAGCACTACAGCTACGTGAGTCACCCCACCACGTTTCTGTGATGGCGACCACGTCATAATTCTCCTGCTGCACAATGGCTCCCAGCTCCTCCTGTTTGTTGGCCGTGCTACGTGCATTAGTGTATAAGCACTTCAGCTGGGCTATCGGTCCTTTCTCCTTTTTCCTGGTGGGAGCCGAAATTCTGCCACCCCCAGACTTATTCCAAAGGAGCCCGGTTACGCCCCCTATCTTTTCCAAGTCTAGTGCCAGCATGCCACCTTCAGGCTTTTTGTAGCAAGCTTGGATCTATGCCCATCCCCCTTCGAATCTAGTTTAAGGCCCTGTCTTAAATGGCCTAAATGAGCCCCGCCAACTCCTGCCCTAAAACCCTTTTCCCCCTCTGAGACAGGCTTTTGCCGTCTGTTGCCAGCAGGCCTGGCGTCCTGAAAAGCAGCCCATAATCAAAGAACCCAAAGTCCTGCCGATGACACCAGTCTCTGAGCCAGGCATTGATCAGCTGGCATTTCCCGTTAATCTTCTCATCAATCCTCGCAACTGTTGGGATAGAAGCAAACACTACTTGTGCTCCTGATCCCCTCACCATCCGTCCCAGGACCCTGAAGTCTTCATTGCCCTCAGGCTTCTTCCTGAAATTTCATCATTGCCTAACTGAAAAATCCATAAAGGGTAGTAGTCAGTAGGCCTAACCAGGGTAGGGAGTTTCTTCTGGACATCCTTAACTTTGGCCCCAGGGAGACAGCAGACTTCCCTACAGATTGGGTCTGGTCTACATATGGGACCTTCCGCTCCCTTCAGAATCGAGTCCCCTACTACAAGGACCCGTCTTTCTTTCCTAACCGAGGATGTTGTTATACGAGGCATAATCCGTCTTGGCCTCGGTGACAACTCCGAGTTCAGCAAGCTGTTGTCCTTCTCATCCTCCGCTTCCCTTTGCAGAACATCATATCCGTTCTGCAAGGGCACCTGGGATGGTGTGGGCGTCACCTGGGTGGCACGCCTGCCACGCCAGACGGGGACTTGTTGCCACTGGCCCCTGTCCTTGAATCTCCACATTCAGCCACGCTGCTAGAGGGTGGGGAGTGCTCTGTATGTGGAGCTCTGTCTGCCTGTGGTGCTTCTTTCAGGGAAGGCAGGGTGCGACTCCAGGTATCTATCTCCTGTTCACAATCCCTTATACTTCTCAAACAACTTACCTCCTCACGGAGCTCCATCACGAGGTGAAGGAGTTCCTCTCCCTGGGCACACCTCCCACAGGTCTGCTCACCACTGCCATTCAACACCGGCACAAGAGCAGGGCACACCCTGCAGCCTGACACCTGGGTGGCAGCATGTTCCCACGCAAGCTCTGTCTGAGTGGCCACATCGGAGCTGCTCGGTGCAGAGCTCAGGGATAGCATGGCCTTCTGCCTAGTTCTTACCATGACGTCCTGGTCAGGTCGAGAGGCTTCCAGTAAGTTACTGTTCAAGGAGCTGCGTCCTGTACTGTGAAGTGGACTCAGCTCTCACTTAGGGCTGTCACAATCCCACAGGAGGGGGGATTCCTCTTGCCTCTCTTCAGGTGGGCACAAAATAGGCACCTGCTGCATGGGAGCTGCTGGTCTCAGCTCCCAGCATCATTCCTGGAGATGGAGGCCAGCAGTGAGCTCTTCAGACTCAAACACCTACTGACATTTCAGGTCTCAGACGTGGTCCAAGATACGTGCCGGTAACTGCAAGATCTAACGGAGCAGTTCATAGAGACAGGGCAGCATCTGGTGCCGTCATCTTTGAGAGTCATGAGGAATTCCTTTGGCCACCAGCACGTGGCCACATTTCGGACAACTGAACCTTTCCCTACTCTTTCAACCCAGGGCAGCCTTCTGAGGTAGTCAGGGGACCAGATGGACTCATTGCCATTGACCTCATCCATCTTCTCCATCAGCCGTGTATACTAGATCCCCACTGACTGTAACGGCAGATGTCTCATGGACATCCCCACATCACCTAACCTAATTCAGGGCAGCTACTCAATGGCCATGGACAGGCCTGTTGTGCTACAGGAGGTGCCAGGGCTCTCCAGCACAACTGCAGGTGGCCGGCAGGGACTGCACAGGACCTACGGGAAAGGCATCGCCTTCAGAGTGGGTGCGAGACACACACTCCAGATGCCATGTCTCATAGATTCAGTTTCTGTTGGCCGGCAACTGAATCCCACGAGGGCAATGAGGCAGGGTCTGACCCACCTCCATCCAGTCGATGCAGAGCCGTTCAGGAACAGGAAGCACATCACACTGGGATCTCCACGCATTTGCCTATTTAAGCAACACAAGGAACTCTCCAGAATAATGACCCCAGGTCTTACTGGAGACATTAATGACCCTGACACCACTGGAAGGGGAACACAGCAGCATGCATACTGTCCAGCAGGTTTCTGGGTCTCTTGGGACAACATCTTTGCACAGGCGCAAGGTAGGCCAACAAAGGTGTTGCTGAGTCCAGTCAATTCAGAGGGAATTCTGATCAGGGGTGTGAAAATGTCAGCCTGGGCTGTAGCGACCATGAAATAGTGGGGTCTCAGCTCCCAAGGGGAGTGAGAAAAGACTGAAGCCAGACTACAGATGCTGGGTCTCTAGAGGAGAAATGGGGATGGCTTTAGGTAAGCTAGAGCTTCCCAAGTGTAGACCCTTGCAAGGCAAGGGTTCGAGGGGAGGCCGCGGCTTCAGGAACAGTTAAAGAAGAAACAAAGAGAATGAGTGGCCACTGCTGGAATTTAGTAACAGCAGGTGTAGATGAATCTGAGATTCTCTGTGTCCTTCTTGCCTTGGTCTCCTCCAGCAAGCTCTCCCAGGCCTTTGTGCCTTGAGGCAGGACTCTGGAGGGAAAAAAAACCGTGGTGAATTTGGAGAGAGTCAGGAGTTACTTGAGCAAACACAATCCTTAGCAGTCTATGGGACTGGAGGGGTGGCATCCGAGGGAGCTGAGAGGGCAGGACGATGCCACAGTAAAGCCACTCTCCATCATCATTGAAAGCATCTGGAGTTTGCGGGAACTCCCTAACAACTGGCAGCACCCAAATGCTGCAGGCACTTTCTGCTGTGACCCTGCTTTGCGTAGAATGTTGGTCTATAGAAATCTTGCAAGGTCACTTCCAGCCTGAACGGAAAGTTCCCAGAACAGGCCAATGTCTGCCACCCTGAGACCCGGAATCTGCACTCTGCTCTTCGTCCTCACTCCCTCGGGAGCTGAGACTCCACTCTTTCTTTGCTACTAGAGCCAAGGCTGACAAGGATGACACAGGTTTTCTGATCCAGGTGAGCATCGCCTTGCTTGGCCCATCTGGCAGCTGTGCTAAAAAGCTGAGGCAAAGAGCCTCCAGACACCTAAAGGAGCATTTGCACCGTGCTCTCCTGGGAATGTCAGGGGGTGCTGGGCTGACTTTTGGCTGCCAGGTGCCCACCCAGCTTCACTCCCGCTCCCCCTCCTTCTCCACTCGCCTTGCTGTCTGCAGGGCTGTTTCTCTCCATGTGTCTCACTCCTCTCTCTTACGGTGACTGCACGCTGCTGTTTAGCCTTGCTTCAATATGCTATCACAGAGGTGCCACGAGAATTGCTTACTGGCTCAGCTTTGGGCAGTGGCATGTCCCTTTTGGAGCCAGCTGAAAGTGGCTCTCTCTCACAGGGAGTCACCTCCTGATCCCTTTTCTCCTAAGCCACCTCTGCAGCCCCCTCACCCCTACCAAAACCTAGCCATGTCAACTCAATACACAGGGTCATTGATGTCCCCGGTAAGACGTTACGTCGTTGGTGAGCCCAAGGCTTCCTCAGGTTGGTTAAATAAGAGTTGGTCCCCTTCCTCTCCTTCATTATAGGTTCTTTGTGTCAGAGCAGAGGTGTGCTGGACCTCAGTCGTGGCACCAGGGCCAAGCTCAGGCGTGCAACAAAGCCAGCTGTTACCAAGTGCCCAAGTACCGTGCAGGCAAAAGGTTTGCGTCAGAGCATGCTGGGGGGGATGGCAGATGGCAATGTAAAGGGGAAAGGAGGAGATCAATCCCTGCTCTCCTCAGGACGAGAGAGAAGCAGGGCTGGACTCTGCAGCCCCAGCAGGAGAGGGCTTTGCTGTCTGCGGGGTCTCTGCAGCCCCAGAGGGCCTGTGGTGCAGGTGAAGCTGATCTCCAGGCAGGACAAGGGGCTTTTGCAAGTGTCCTTGGCTATGGGTATCCGGAGATCCAGGAACACTGTGAAAATCATTGCTCTGTTCCTTGACTGCAGCATCAAAGGGATGACTGAGGGATGTGGGAGAAGCACTCCCTGCATCTACTGGATTGAGATGGGACAGCACTTGCCTCACTGCAGTTGCTTGAAGGAAAGCACTGAACGCCTCAGAAGGTCTCTTGGGGTCTCTTACACGGCTGCTCTGAATGGGGATGATGTTCGCGCAAGTCCTGTGCTGTCCCTGCCGGCTGCACGCAGTTGTGCTGGAGAGCCCTGGCACCTCAGGCAGCTCCACAGGATGGAGTTAACCTTGAAATTGGGCAGCTGCCCTGAATTAGGTTGGGCATTGTAGGGGTGCCAGTGAGAACCCAGCCCTAACTGCCAATGGAGATCTGGTAAAGACAGCTGGTGGAGAAGAGAGAGAGACGTAGCTCTTCAGATGGCAATGACTCCATTTGCTCAGAGGAATAGCTCTATAGGCTGCCCTGTACATAGTGAGCAGGAACAGGCTTCATTGTCCTAAAGGTGGCCATCTGCTGTCACTTCAGCTGCCCAAAGCAATGCCCCAAGAGCCTCCAAAATGATGGCCCCAGACGCTGCCCTGTCCCTCTGAACTGCTCCATCAAAGTTTAGAGATACCTGCACATGTCTCGGGCCACCTCTGGCACTTCAAATGTGCACTGTGGTTTGCAGGGGTACAGGAGATTCCTCCCTTTCATTGTCTGGGTGTCCTGTCTCATAGGTGGAAAAGAAGAGGTCGTTCTGGGACCTAACTCTGCCTCTGATAGGGGAAATGATACTGCCGGAAAGGAATGTCCCCCGCAACAGCTGAGGGAGGAAACATCAGCCATGACTTCAGCTTGTTTCACAGCAGGTTCCCCTGGAGCCTCAGGGACATCTTTGATGGAGCCACAGCGAGCCGAGAAAGTGCCACCTGATGAGGTCAGAAGTCCTTGAGTGCATTGCATGGAGGAGACTCAAGCATGCACATCATGTGCATGTGGGGAGAGGAACCCGAGTTGAGCACAAGTGCCACCAGCTATTCCCAGAGCGTCCACGAAGGCCCGTGGGACACACTCTGTCTTCGGGTAACTTGACTTTGAGAGGAACGCCCTCTGGGAAACCACCTGGATGCCGCACTGGGATGTGCTTCCGTGAACCAGGGTCCCTATGTCCATACCTCGTGCCATGAGGCATCTCAGATGGGCACCACACCACAGGGCTGAGGTGCCTCCCAGCATCTGGGAGTGGCAGCAGGAGGCCAGAGAGTCCCTACGCCTCTGCACGTGGAAGGGAAGGGCTCGCGGCTTTGAACACCCCTGTCAGAGCCCTGACAATTCTGCGTGTGACTTCAGGAACAACCCCACCGGCCCAATGAGATTTCTCTCACCTGCCTTTTCCGGTTCATCGCAAGTGCCTCTGTGTGCTGCCTCACCCTCCCCTGTCCTTATGGCCCATCCCTTGTTTCACACAGTCTGAAAGCAGCACGTCCACAGAGCACTTCGCCCGCGCAGTCCGAAAGGGTTCTGCAAGCAGGAGTGTCACTGCCCTCCAGAAGATGGCTTTTCTCACCCTTCACACAGAACAGAGCACGTCTAGGGACTATGATGCACTCAGAAGCACAGACACCTCCGTGTTTCACCTCTCTGAACTTCCTTCCCAATGTCCTTAGGCACCTAACAGAGAAACAAATGTTGTCACTCGAAGGCGTACCCACAAGGAGAGAGGGGACAGGAAGACCTAAAATTTTCCATGGCAAAAGGGGATTAGGACAATTTGTCATCATCAGTGGAGTTTCCCCTAATGGGAATGGGGAACGTCCCCAACCTTCAGAAAAATCTCTTCCTCCTCCCTCCCATGACCTGCCCCATAATTGCAGTTGGGAACAGCCTCAGCATGGGGCTGCTGGTGGAAAACCTGGAAACCTGCTACAGCTCCGCCACCCTGACTGTCCTCCCACTGGGCACAGCACCATCTCTGCTCACAGCGCTCTTAGGGCTATTTCCTGCACCTTTGGCAGGTACAGAGTGGCTCCTGCTGGTGGCCACATGCTATGACCAGTACTTGGCTCTGTGCCACCCCCTGCTCTCTGCAAGACTCCTGAACTGGAAGGGTTGTCGCTAGAAGACAGCTGCACCTTGGCTGGGGGGATTTCTGTCATCTGCAGTAATCATTTCCTTCTTGTCCCACATACATTGGCTGGCCCTGATGTACTAGACCACTTTTGTGATTTTGCCCCAAGGCTGGAGCTCTCCTGCAGTGACACCATGACGCTCATGCTCTCAGCTTTGGAAACGTGCTGTTTAGATCCAGTCTTCCCCTTCCTGGTCACACCGGCATCTTGTGTGTGCATCAGAGCTTCCATGGCCACCGAATTAATTCGCATCAGGTGCAGGGATGCTTTACATGTGCCCTTATACAGCCCTGACCATATCAAGAATCCTTCAATACTCCTTCAGGAGTTTGTTTGATTTCCCAAGGAGTATCAGTACCTATTAAAAAAAATATAAACATACATATGTCCAATGCAGCAGTCTGCATCTCTGTTAGAAGCCTTGAAGCAGTGTCCGGGGGAGCAGGGCTTGAGGTGTGAGCATCCCGTGAGTTGACGGATCCCCTTTCCCAGCAGATGGGGTCAGGGCTTGGCTGTCCTGCTTGGTGACACACATCGAGGGCTTTCACAACCACATGCCACGTTTGATTTTCCACCTCGAAGCAGCACCTCTGACTTCCTGCTTCACCAGCCTCCAAGGACTCTGGGAAACTCTTGGAGGTTTGCTGCTGACTTTTACTTGTCTTGAGGCTTGTTCAGTCTTTCAGGATCTGCAGTTCAGGCACTTGGCACCAGAGGGCTCATTAACATGCAAAACGCCCTAACAAGTCAAGTCTCTGGGCATAGTTTTCCTTAAAGTCTTCAATTCTCATGTGCTTAATTAGAGAAGTTTCAGGAATGTAATCAAAGTGAAATAATATGATTACTAAACAACAAGAAGAAAGGGTTTCTTTTTTCTTTTTCCTACTTTATTTTTCTGCTTATACATGAATGGAAATCAGCAGTCTCTACATGATACTGATCCTGAGCGTCTGCTAATGCAGCCTGAACAGATATGAAAATCAAGACCCTTTGTGTTCCACAACCTATGGCCAGTCTTCATCCTGCCCCCAACCCAGCATTTCTCTCATCAGCCCCCTGGGACTTACAGCAGCCCTGTTCAAATCTGAGCTTCCTCCACTGAAGCTGCGCGGTTCAGCCCATTGGCACCGGTTCCCACCTGGGTTACTTGGAGAACGAGCAGCACACGGACACAGAAGGGTGTTTATCACTTGCCAACAAATGGAAACAAAGGAATGCATAGTTCAGTAAAAAAATGAGACGTTCCTCAGCAATGTGTAAAGTCCACATTACCCCCACCGAAATCTGCTTCCTACAGTGGCTACCCTTAGACCAACAGAAAACATAATTTTTGTTAAATCACAGATCCCAAGACTTCCCAAAAGATTCCCTGTCCTGGACTTTCTTTCTTTGTCCATAATTGTTCTTTGCACGCAGTGAGGCTTACACTCACGTCACGAGCTCCCTCGATTCACAGAGAGAAGCAAAGAGACAAAGTAAATCAAATGGTCTTTTGAACACACAAATCTGCCTAAAGGGGGCCCTGAGCAGCAACAAGCTTTTGGACAAATCATGGAATAACAGAATGATGGAATGTGTGGGGTTGGAAGGGACCTTGAAAGGTCATCTAGTCCAACCCCCTGCAGTAAGCAGGGACACCGACAACTAGATCAGGTTGCTCAGAGGCTCATCAAACCTGGCCTTGAATGTCTCCAGGGATGGGGCCTCCAGCCCGTCTCTGGGCAACCTGTGCCACTGTCTCACCACCCTCAGTGGAAAGAACTTCTTCCTAAACTCTAATCTAAACCTGCCCTGCTCTAGTTTAAAACCATTGTCCCTCGTCCTAAGGCTACATGCGCTTGCAAACAGCCTTGCAACAGCTTTCTGACAGGGCCCCTTCAGGTACTGGAAGGCCGCTATAAAGTCTCCCCGGAGCCTTATATGAGCACATTGTTAGCTCATGTCCAGCTTTTCATCCACCAGGACCCCCAAGTCCTTTTCCACAGGGCTGCTCTCTATCAAGTCATCCCCCAGCCTGTATTGGTAACGAGGGTTGCCCTGACCCAAGTGTAGGACCTTGCACTTGGCCCACCTTGATTGCCGTGTCCAGTTTTGCGCCCCTCACCACAAAGAAGACATTGAGGGGCTGGAGCAGGTCCAGAGAAGAGCAGTGAAGCTGGTGAGGAGTCTGGAGAACAAGTCTGATGAGGAGCAGCTGAGGGAGCTGGGGCTGTTTAGCCTGGAGAAAAGGAGGCTGAGGGGAGACCTTCTCGCTCTCTACAACTCCCTGAAAGGAGGGTGTACAGAGGTGGGGGTCGGTCTCTTCTCCCAAGAAACAAGCAACAGGAGAAGAGGAAACGGCCGCAAGATGCCCCAGCAGAGGTTTAGACTGGATATTAGGAACAATCTTTCCCCTCCTCCCTCCACGTCAGACAGGCGGTCGTCACCAGCACGGAGGTGACGTGGACCCTTCTGCTGCTCACAGGTTTGGGGGGGACACTGAGGAGATGGGGAGAGCACCTTGGGGTGTGGGGACACTGCGGGGAGGGGGACACACGTGCCAGATTCAGCCCCCTGACTTCCCCGTGTGGGAGCGCAGAGGAGGGGCAGGTGTACAACCTGCAGCTGACCCTATCCCTGACCCCAGTGTCATCCCTGTAGGTGCCATGTCCCCATCGCTGTCCCCACAGGTGTCCTGGCCACACCACTGTCCCCAGCCCTGTCTCTGTCCCTCCAGGTCTCTTGTCCCCCTCCCTGTCCCCACAGGTGCCCTATGCCCAGGGCTGTGGGGACAGCGGCCGCCTGCTGGGCTGGTTCCATGGCAGCATGAGTTTAGTCCCCCCAGGCTCAGTTGTGTTTTGTAAAGTCTCCTTTCAAGAGCACAAAAACGCATTTTTTGTTTCCAAAGCTTCTATTTCAGGCTCCAAAAAGGCATTTTTAAGATTAAGCCAGTCAGTTTTAGGGTCCAAGATGCATCTTGGATGTCAAAACCCTCATTTTTATGGTCCAAACTCCTCTTTTAGGGACCAAATTATCATGCTTTTGAACCCAAAGCCTCATTTTTAGGTACAAACCCTCATTTACAAGTTCCAACGCCCATTTTAAGATTCAAAGACCCATTGTCAAGCTCTAAACAAGCATTTTTAGGATCCAGCCAGTCATTTTTAGAGTCCAAGCCACATCTTGACTGTCCCAAGCGAGAGCGAGTGGCCCACACGCGTGTCCAGATGGGCCTCCAGGTGGGCCCCGGGGTGGCTGGGCAGCAGCCGGGCAGCGGCGTGGCAACATGACGATGTGCAGTGCGGTGTCGCGGCAACGTGACGATGCAACAATGTGCGTCTGCTCTCTAGAGCCACTTGCTGGGAGACTGGCTGTGGTGGCCGCAGCTGGGTGCCTCTGGAGCGAGAGGTGCCATCGCTCTGTCTACCCGTCTTTTAATTACCTCCAGGGATGGTGCCTCAGCCACTTCCCTGTGCAGCCTGTTCCAATGCCTGAAAAACCTTTCAGGGGAAAGATTGTTCCTAATATCCAGTCTAAACCTCTGCTGGGGCATCTTGCGGCTGTTTCCTCTTCTCCTATTGCTTGTTTCTTGGGAGAAGAGACCGACCCCCACCTCTGTACACCCTCCTTTCAGGGAGTTGCAGAGAGCGAGAAGGTCTCCCCTCAGCCTCCTTTTCTCCAGGCTAAACAGCCCCAGCTCCCTCAGCTGCTCCTCATCAGACTTGTTCTCCAGACTCCTCACCAGCTTCATTGCTCTTCTCTGGACCTGCTCCAGCCCCTCAGTGTCTTTTTTGTGGTGAGGGGCGCAAAACTGGACACAGCACTCGAGCTGGGGCCTCACCAGTGCCCAGTACAGGGGGACGGTCACTTCTCTAGTCCTGCTGGCCACACTGTTCCTGATACAGGTCAGAACGCTGTTAGTCCAACCTGGCCTTGTGCCCCGGGATTCTGGGTTGGTTGGGTTGGAGTTTGGGGTGGATTTGGGGTTTTTGGATTTGGCTTTTGGATTGGATGTTGAGTTTCCTGGACTGGATTCTTTTTGTTGGATCTTTCCTGTTGGATTTTTGGGGTTGTTTTTTTCATTTATTTAAGTTGTTTTTTGGGGTTCACGTTTTGGGGTTGGATTTTGGGTTTAATTATGGGTTGGTTGGTTGGAATTTTGGGTTGGATTGGATTTTTACCCCTGCATGGGCGTGTCAGTCAGCCATTGTGACATGAGGGCGGCAGGGCCAGCGCTGAGTGTCTGGCGGTGGTGGCATGGCAACCGCTGATGTGCTGCCCGCAGTGGTGGGGCTGCCATCGGCAGGGACATGTTCAAGCAGGTCAGGTTCCTCCAACGCCGTCCAAGCTGGCCTTGAGCCCTGGGATTTTGGGTCGGTTGGGTTTGAAGTTGGAGTGGGGTTTTTTTTAATGGTTGGATTTTGGCTTGGATTTTGGAATTTTTGGGCTTTACCTTTTTTGGCTTGGAATTTTTGGGCTTGGATTTTTTGGGGTGGATTTTATGTTTTTTGAGTGATATTTTGGGTTGCATTTTGGGTTTTTCAGGTTGGATTTTTGGGGTTTGATTTTTGGGGTTTGATTTTTCACGTTGGATTTTTCGGGTTGGATTTTTCAGGTTGGATTTTTCGGGTTGTTTGGGTTGAATTTTGGGTTGGGTTTTTTTGTTTGGGTTTTTTGGGATTGGGTTTTTGGGGGTTCGGTTTATGGTTTTTTGATTACATTTTGGTTTTGGGGACTGGATTTTTGGGGTTGGGCTTTTTGAACCCTGGGATTTTTAGTTGTTTGGAGTGGATTTTGGGGTGTTTTGGGTTGTTTTTTTTTTGTGTTGGGGGTTTTTGTTGTTGGGTTTTTCTTTTTGGGCTAGATTTTTTGGGGTTGGATTTTTGGACTGGGCTGTCCCCAGGGCCCTCCATCCCCCATGCGTTTAAACTTGCCTGTCTGATACCAACCAAATCCCTTTGATTTGGCTGAAAATAAAAGTATTCCAGTGCTTGACAAACCTTTCAGTGAAGAAATGTTTTTCCTACTATCCAATCTAAATCTTCTCTGGCACAACTCCTGGCCATTTCCTCTTGTCATGTAACTCATTACTTGGGAGAAGACACCAACAGCCACCTCGCCACTTCCAAGCCTGTAGTGCTGCATTGGGTTTTTGTGACCCAAGTGTAGGACCTGGCACTTGGCTGTGTTGAACCTCAGACCACTGGCCTCTGCCCATCGATCCAGCCTGTCCAGATCCCTCTGCAAAGCCTTTCTACCCTCAAGCAGGTCGACACTGCCAACCAACTTGGTGTTGTCTGCAAACTTATTGAGGGTGCACTCGATCCCCTCATCCAGATCATTGATAAAGACATTAAAAGGAACTGGCCCCAGTTGTAGGCCCTGGGGAAAACCACTTGTGACCAGCTGCCACCTGCATTAAACTTTGTTCACCACCACTTTGGCCACTCTTTGGCTCAGCCATCCAGCCAGGTTTTCACCTGGCATAGAGTACTCCCGTCCAAGCCATGGGCAGCCAGTTTCTCAGGGAGAATGCTTTGGGAAATGCTGTCAAAGGCTTTTCTAAAGTCCAGGTAAAGAACATCCACAGCCTTTCCCTCATCCACTGAGTGGGTCACCTTCTCATAGAAGGAGATCAGGTTTGTCAAGCAGGACCTGACTTTCATGAACCCATGCTGACGGGGCCTGATCACCTGGTTGTCCTCATGTGCCACATGATGGCACTCAGGATGATCTGTTCCATGATCTTCCCCACACCGAGGTCAGACTGACAGGCCTGTACTTCCCAGGATCCTCCTTCTGGCCGTTTATGTTGATGGGCGTCACCTTTACTAACCTCCACTTAACTGGCACCTCCCCGCTTTGCCAGGACTGCTGATAAATGATGGAAAGCGGCTTGGTGAGCATCTCCGACAGCTCCCTCAGTACCTGTGGGTGGAACCCATCTGGCCCCATAGATTTGTGTATGTCTAAGTGCTGTAGCAGGTCCCTCGCTATTCCCTTTGGATTATGGGGGCTTCATGCTGCTCCCCATCCCTGTCTTCCCGCTCAGGGGCTGAGTACCCAGAGAACTGCTGGTCTTACTAGTAAAGACGGAGGCAAAGAAGGTATTAAGTACCTCAGCCTTTTCCTCATCCTTTGTCACTATGTTTTCCGCCATATCCAATAAAGGATGGGGATTCTCCTTAGCTCTCTTTGTGTTTCTAATGTAATCATAGAAACATGTTTTAGTGTCTGTTATGACATTAGCCAGGTAAAGACCTAGTTGGGCATTGGCCTTTCTAATTTTTTCCCTGCATAACCTCACAACATCCTTGTACTCCTCCTGAGTTGCCTCCCCCTTCTTCAAAATGTCATAATCTCCTTTTTTCCCCTGCGTTTGAGACAAAGCTCTCTGTTCGGCCAGGCCAGTCTTCTTCCCCACCAGCTTGTGTTTAGGCACATGGGGATGGCCTGATCCTGCGCCTTTAAAAGTTCCTTCTTGAAAAACGTCCTGCCTTCCTGGACTTCTTTTGCCCTTCAGGACTGCCTCCCAGGGGACTCTGTCAACCAGGCCTCTCAAAAGGGCAAACTAAGATAAGCAGGTCCAAAGCCCAGAGAGTTATTGCCATTAGGCACCTCCTGATGGTGGAGGGAGGGGAAGCCCAAAAGAAGGGACTCCGTGACACTGGTATGGTTCAATAGTTTGCATCCAAGCTGCAGTGAGTAATGTCAGATGGTCAGTAGAGGAAACAATGCTTCAGGAGCTTAAAAGAAGATGAGAGAGAGTGAAAGAGTGTAGAAGGACGAGAAAAGAGGTTCATGGGGACATTCGGGCACAGGCTGGAAGGAAAACAGAATGGAGAGGAGAATCATCTGAGAGCAAGAAGACATCCTTTGATGTACAAAGAACAAAGTTATTAAGGGAGTTAGAGTAGGACTTCACTAGAAACAGTAGGTAAGTTATTGCACATGCGCTCTTTACCCAAGAGTCCCTTTACAGTAAATGGAGACCACAATTGGTGTTTCTCAAGCTAGTCTTTTTCCTCTAGTTCTTCCTCTAGTCTTATTTAAATACATCATTTAGGATACGCTAAGAGGAATTCTATTGGAAGAGAAAACACCTCAGAAAGTGGAGAAAGTGGCATGGAGATAGTGACAAATGAGGAAACGTGGGAAGTAAAGGTAAGCAAGACAGGGAGGAGGGAAAGGTCGTCAGTCACTGACCACTTTCTCGCTGAAAACCAGTTTTGGTAAAACATTCTGGCTGTGAGGGGGAAAAACAAAAGAAGATTTAAAAAGCAACACAAAAGAGGGGAAGAACCCAAAGGAAAAAGCTATGGGCTTGCTTCTTTCAGGAGCCTCACCTTTACCTTCCCGTCCCTGACTGTTACAGCCCCGACCAGCTCTTCCCTGTTTGTCAGGAGGAAGTCCCACAGGGCACTTCACCTCATGGCATCACAGTCACCCTTGTAAGGAAGACATCCCCAATGAGCTCCAAACCCCTCCTGGGTGGTTTGCACCTCACTCTCTTGCCCCTTCAGCAAATGCTGGGATAGTTTAGGTCGGCCATGAGGACCAGGGCCTGCAAACATGAGGTTTCTTCCAGGTGTCTGAAGAAGGCCTCATCTGCTTCCTCTTCCTGGTCAGGGGATCCATAGCAGACATCCACCCACCACAGCGGTGCCCATGTCCTGCCCTCTCGTGCTGGCCCTTCAGCTCTCAGTTGACTCATCACCTCCCCCCAGGCAGAGCCCCATGTGTTCCTGCCGCTCCCTCCCAGAAAGGGCAACTTCCCCTCTGGGTCCAGACCTATGGCTTGACCAGTACCAGACCCATAGTTTCTCTAGGAAGGAGTATTTGTAGTGCCCTGCAACTCCTCATGCTGTTCTCTTGTGAGAGACACCCCAGTCAAGATGAGCCAGCTGCGTGCAAACATTAAAAGCTGAGCAAATGGTGCTTCAGTCCACGGGGACCTTGAGAAACTCTGGGATTCGGGCAGTGGAAGTCCCTTGAAGTTTTACAAGGAGAAGTGGTCAGTCCTGCCTTGGTGGGTGCCGGGGGGGAAGGGGGAGAATAAGCCCATACATCAGCACAGGCTGGGACCTGACGGGCTGAGCAGAGACTCTGAGGAGAAGGGCCTGGGCACTACGAGGGATGCCCTACGAGCCCGTAGAGTAGGGACACTATGAACAAGGCCAGCTGCATATGGGGCTGCATTAGGAGGAGCGTGGGCCACCCAGAGAACCTGAGTTCTCATCCCCCTCAACTCAGCACCGGTGTGGCCCCACACACGTGGCTGTGTCCCAGTGTGTTGCTCCCCATTTCTGAGAAGTAGTGATGAACTAGAGAGTGCTGAGTGGAGGTCTGCCAAGGTGGGGTTCGGGACCTCGTGCACGTGACCTGCGTGGGGTGGCTGAGGGACCTGCAGTTCCTTGGCCCAGCACTGTGGGGGCTCCAGGCAGTATTGCAGTAACCTGAGAGTGCTTGAAGGCTGCTTTCAGAGATGATGGGCCTTTCCTTTCTCGTAAGGTACAGCATGAGAAAGAAATAGCGATGCAATGTGCAGCTGGGGAGGTCCAGACTGCACATGAGGAAGAAGAAATGTCACTCCAAGGGCAGTGCTGTGGTGTAACAAGTCACCCAGAGGGAGACAGGATCAGCCCATGGCTTTATGTTTCAAGGAACAGCCAGGGAGGACAGAGAGACATCAGTAAAGGAAGGAAGATGCTGAGGTGAGAGCAAGGTGTGGTAGCAGGGTGGAGGTCTACAGCCTGCAGAGAGAGAGGTGCAGGTGTGGGACACTGTAGGACAGCCTGTGGTGGAGCTGATAGAGGGATGAAGAAAGCCTGAAACGCACCAACAGGGATGAGCTCTTTCTGCCCTCGGCTGTTGTCTCTGCCACCGATGCCTGTGAGGAAGCACTTTATCCTGACAGCATTAGTGTCTCATTGCCTCCCCTTCCCCACCCAAGAGCCTGGGAGCTGTTGTTCCATAGTCCTACCGTTGAGCATCCCCACATCTCACTGCCCCAGGAAGAGCCCTGAGTTACCTTTGAGGGACAGGATCTCCCTTTCCAAGGGCTGGGGGTCATGGCTTGGCCCTTTGGCTGAATGGAACCCATCCAGGTTTACTCCGAATGTGTTCCACCTGGACATTCCCTTTGCCTATCTGTCGTCTCTGCCTCCAGTTGACTGCTCTAACCAGCCACTGGGGAGGCTTTGTCAGTAATGGTCCTCAGTGGGACCCATTGACGCTCCAGGGAACTTTGGGTTGTGAATCTGACATTAAAAGGCCTCGGGCTGGTCCTCTGCTGCTGAGCTGGGCTGGGCTCCTGGCATGGAGGGAGCTGATGGCAAGCGGGCAGCGCTGCAGAGAGACAGCTCTGCCCAGGAGCAGCTCCTCTGCCAAGCGCAGCAGGGCTGAGGGCACTGCCTGCAGGCAGCGAGGGCAGAGGAGGGAGGCAGAAAAAGGTTTAAAGGCAGTCAGGAGTGGGAGGATGCTGAGTGCTCAAGAGAGGAGAAATCTTTGCAGTCCTTGACACAGTAAGTCTCTGGGTGCAGGGCAATGCAGCTGCAGTTCGTGAAGGGATCTCCTAAAGCTGGCATAACCCACAGCCTGTGGGCTCTCTCTCTTCTACAGAGGAGGAGGACGTGCTCAGAGCAGGGCTTCCCTGCTGCACCATCAGAGGGACAGGGCATGACAGGGACAGGGGCGGCTGCAGGGGTGTGAAGGTGGGTGTGCAGCCAGGGGTGCCCAGGGCTGTCCCTCAGAGCAGGGTCCCTGTGCTGCAGGGATCTGTTTGCCGGGGCAGGGACTCTGCCGCCTGCCAGGGTCAGCTCTCAGCCTGCCCGGGGAGCTCCTCATGGCACTGCGGGGAGAAGCTGTGGGTAAGAGGAGTGACCTCTGCCAGGGCAGGGTCCTTCTTTTGTGAGAAGGTGCTGCATGGGCCAGGGCAGCTCACAGCTCCACATCACACCAGGACATTGGCAGAGGCAGCATTTCAAGAGCAATGGTCAAGGCAGTGCCTATCCTAGAGCTGAAGATCTTTCCAGGATTTGTGATCTCAGCTGGCTTCTAAGGGAAAGGAGAAAGGGGCTCTAAAGGTTAAGACTGAGCCTCCTGACCTGTTACACCGAGGGATCAGCAGATCTGCCAAAAGCCTCGTAAGTGCCTTCCCCCACTCCTCTACCTACAGACAGCACCGGCATCACCTTTGCTTGCGGCATCAGTGCTTATCTGAACTACTCCTTAGGACCTGCTGACAGGGAGATGCCTCTGAGCAGTGCCCTTCTGCCAGGAGGTGCCTGCAGGGCAGAGCTGAGCACAGAGCGGGTGGGATGGGGTCTGTGAGCACTGGCAGGGAGGAGACTTGGAGACAGAGAAACAGCTCCCAGGAGGGACAACTCCAGGCAGCAGAGAGCCAGGCCACCCCTCTGCATCCCTCTCTGCTCAGCTGCACAGGGAGAGAGGGAAGAGTTTGGAGAAATGGACTTTGAAACTGGACTCTTCTGAGCTCACAAAACTCCCGTTTCTTCTTCAAGAAGGTTTCTAGTGAGAACATCCTCTAACAGAGAGACGTGTAAGCAGAGGGCACCTGTGTGGTGACCAGCAGGTCACTCATGGGCAGACCGGCTCTCCTGACTCTGCATTAGGGCACAGGGAGCCCATTTGTCGCTCAGGGCTCACCAGTGGTCAGGCTGAGAGCAATGGGAAAGATGAGGATTTCTGCCCCTTCAGAGCAAGTGCCCTCACTCAGCAGCAAAAACCTGAGCTCACAAAAAAGATGAGTGGAGCTCCCTCAGAGAAAGAGAAGTAATTCTGAGGGGATGTTGGGGGAAATAGCTTAGGCTTGACTCAAGAAGTCAGCTGTAACTTGTCAATGTCTTCTCCTCTTTCAATGGTCAGCCATGCCCGTAGGCACCAAATGTCCAACAGCAGCTCCATCACCCAGTTCCTCCTCCTGGCATTCGCAGACACACGGGAGCTGCAGCTCTTGCACTTCGGGCTCTTCCTGGGCATCTACCTGGCTGCCCTCCTGGCCAACGGCCTCATCATCACCGCCATCGCCTGTGACCACCGCCTCCACACCCCCATGTACTTCTTCCTCCTCAACCTCTCCCTCCTCGACCTGGGCTCCATCTCCACCACTGTCCCAAAACCTATGGCCAATTCCCTCTGGGACACCAGGGCCATCTCCTATGCAGGATGTGTTGCCCAGGTCTTTCTCTTTGTCTTTTTCATTTCAGCAGAGTATTTTCTTCTCACCATCATGTCCTATGACCGCTACGTTGCCATCTGCAAACCCCTGCACTACGGGACCCTCCTGGGCAGCAGAGCTTGTGTCCACATGGCAGCAGCTGCCTGGGGCAGTGGGTTTCTCTATGCTCTCCTGCACACGGCCAATACATTTTCCCTGCCCCTCTGCCAGGGCAATGCCCTGGACCAGTTCTTCTGTGAAATCCCCCAGATCCTCAAGCTCTCCTGCTCACAGTCCTACCTCAGGGAAGTTGGGCTTCTTGTGGTTAGTGTCTGTTTTGGCTTTGGTTGTTTTGTTTTCATCGTGCTGTCCTATGTGCAGATCTTCAGGGCTGTGCTGAGGATCCCCTCTGAGCAGGGACGGCACAAAGCCTTTTCCACGTGCCTCCCTCACCTGGCCGTGGTCTCCCTGCTTGTCAGCACTGCCGTGTTTGCCTACCTGAAGCCCCCCTCCATCTCCTCACCATCTCTGGATCTGGTGATGGCAGTTCTGTACTCGGTGGTGCCTCCAGTAACGAACCCCCTCATCTACAGCATGAGGAATAAGGACCTCAAGGATGCGGTGTGGAAACTGATATCTGGATAGTTTCAGAAGCATTGAGCTGCTTGTTTTCTTCTGCAAATCACTCCTAATGGAACTCATTGCAGGTTGGTTTTGGTTGTGAGTTTCTGTGAGTTTCTGGGGGGTTTTTTGTTTTGTTTTTTTTTTTTTTTTAATTATAATATTGTCCAAAAAAATGTCATTATGTTATGCCATTTCTAATTATGTATCTATTCACCTTCTGTGTGGTGTGACCCACAGGCTGTGTGAAGGAGGAGACATGCTCTCTCTGTGTCTTAAGAAAATAAAGGACCTTCAATGAATTGTTTGATCCTTCCTTTGAGACCTTCTCTTGAGCTGCAGGGGCAGATCCTGTGTGCAGAGGTGGAGGGGAAAAGAGTCCCGGCACCGGAGCACTGACAAGGAGCACCAGCGCTTGGTCTTCCCAGAGCTGCTCACTTTCCACTTCAGCGCTCCCCTTCTTAGCTCGTCTCTTGGTATAAGGCCTGAGTGCTCTTGAAGCTTGGCAGCAGTTTTGCGGTGTGGTGGTCCTGTAGCTGCAGGCAGGGACAGGGAACGAGCACTTCTGTGACAGAGCTGGCCTCCAAAAGAGCATTTCCATCATACCAGGGGATCTCCTCAGGGCAGTGCCTGAAGGCTCAGGTCTCTTGCCAAAATGGCTCTCAAGCGCACAGCCAGTAATTTGCATAGGAGAAAAAACATCAGTGAAGAGTGAAAGCGAGCGAGTGTGCAGGGTGGGAGCACACAGCAGTGTCCTTGCACAGCCAGGCTCCTGGGAGGGACAGGAAGGTCCAGCAGAGCAGGGTCTGGTCTGTGCCTTTGTTCACTGGACACCCTGGGGATGCTTCCCCAGGGCAATCGTCACAGACCAGCCAAGAACCACCACCATTTCCAGCACTGGCCGCTCACCCTTGCTCAGAGACGTTGCTTCTCCTTCCACGTAGGGACGCGGAGTGACTGGCTCAGAACTCCGTGTTTGCATCGTACAGACGAGGCATAAGCATGCCCATCGTGCGGGGGTGGTGGGATGAACCTGAATGAGCACAAATGCCATCAGCTGTTCCTAGAGGTGCCTTGAAGGCCCGTGAGACAGCGTCTGGAGGTCAGTTCACGTAGACAGTGTCCTGGTTTGAGGTAAAACAGAACTGACCTTCTTTTTAGGAACTTTACTTTTCAGTTAAGCCTCTTCTAACTCTCTGAAGTTCATGGCATAATGTTATGACCATAGCCCGCTTCCAGAGTGGTAAGGGCTTGTTTATAATTAATACCAAGGAATGGTGTGCAGAGGGGCTCCTGCTTGTGGCCATTAGGCACGGACTCCGTTTCGGTGTACAAACGAAATCGCTTTATTTTAGGCAACAGCCTCCTTAAATACCTTCTGCTTCAGAGCTAGCAATTTCCCACTGCTACATCCTTATCGTGTGATTACGCAGCACATACCACACATACCACACATGGTGTAAACAAAGACAAACTATTCATCTTCAGCAACGCGGCCGGCCGTCAGCACTCTCTCCTTTTCTTCCTCTTACCATGGCCCAGGTGCCGTGCAGCTAGGGCTTGTTTACTTATCCCGCGGTTCGCCGCCAGTGAGAGCCATGAGAACTCCAGGGCTCATTCCGGGTGCCGTGTCCGCAGGTTCTTCGTCATCCACACCTGCTCATCCTTATTGCTGTAACAGCCAAGCTCAGCTCACTGTGTTATTTGCCCCGTTGGAGGGGGGGAAGCGGAGAAGTGTAGAGGGGCGGCACCTGCGGGGAGGAGGGGACAGGATCCCAAACTGACCAACGGGGTATTCCACCCCATCTGCCCCACGCTCAGTGTAAAAGCTGAGGGATCAAAGGGTCAGGCTCTTTCTTCAATGTCCAGTGTCCCAGGAGGACTCCTCTGGCTGTTGGTCTGCCTTTGTTCCCGATCTGTGCATTCCTGAATCCAGCCCCTGAGTTCAGTCCCCTTCCGTCACTGACTCCAGTCTGGGGCTTTCCCAGTGCCTGCCGGTGACACAATTGTCATCCTGGGAGCTTGACATGGTTTTGTATATATTGTATATATTCCATTATTTTCTTATTAATATTTGTCACGAATGGAGCAATGCACTTCACTCAGAGAGAGAAGCAGCAATGCATTTATTGACATAAACCAGGGATTTAACAGTTTGATGGTAAATGTGACAGCGTTTTAAGATAACACTTGGTTATTTACTGCACAGAGGACAGAGCTGTCAGGAAGACCCTCCTGTTGAGTCACGAGGTTCAGAGAGGACCCCCTTGCTTTCTAAACTCCTTCTCAGAGAGGAGTCCAGGGGCGGCTGGATCCCGTCTTAGTCCCAGACTCCTCAATGGTTTATGCCTAAAGGATTATGAATGCGCAATCAGTCCTTTATATCACTTAGCTAAGATTTCAAAGGTTACATGCTGTCAGTCACTTACCGAGGATCTGTTGTGGCACGGAATCTCTCAATCTCGAGAAGTAAACATAGCCTTGAGCGGGCGTCCCTGCTCAAGGGGAGATCCTGGCGTGCAGCCCACTCAAAGGGGTCTGTTCCCTACTTATGGGGCCAAGATGAATGACCCATACTCATATTTGCATATTGACCACCATGCCAGTATTGCTCAAGTTAGCCCTTGGCTATTGTGTTGTTGTCTGTCTCACCAAAACCACGTTCAACCCGGTGCAGCCACCATGACTACATGCACCCATTGTGACCACCACTTGGGCAGGGTTACAGGAGATAAAGGTCAGGTTTGTGCCTGGGGAGGGGAGCTCACCGTCACAATATTATTATTAGCTTTTCTTATTATTAGAGTATTATGTTGGTTTGGTTTCTCTTCAACTCATACGTCTCTCTCTCTCATTTTCTCTCCTCTCCTCTGAAGGGAGATGCTCTCCCTCCTCTGAAAGGGAGAGAGGTAAAAGGGAACATCTGTCATTTGGTTTAGTGGCCAGTCCAGCCCAAACCATGACACTGGGGAAGACGGCAGAGTTACTAAAGGCTGCCTTTGTTTCAGTCTTTACTGCTAAGGCTGGCCCTAAGGAATCGCAGACCCTGGAGGTAAGAGAGAGAGCCTGGACAAAGGAAGACTTTCCCTTGGTAGAGGAGGATCGCGTTAGAGATCATTTTGGGAAACTCGACATGCACAAATCCATGGACCCTAATGGGATGCACCCAAGAGTGCTGAAGGGAACTGGCAGATGTTATTGCGAAGCCGCTCTCCATCACCTTTGAAAGGTCCTGGAGAGCAGGAGAGGCGCCTGAGGACTGGAGGAAAGCCAATGTCATGCCAGTCTTCAAAAAGGGCAAGAAACAAGGCCCGGGAAAGTACAGGCCAGTCAGTCCCTGCTCCATGCCTAGGGATGTGAGGGAACAGCTCATTCTGGATGTCATCTCTAAGCACGTAGAGGAACGGAAGGTTATGGGGAGTGGTGAACATGGATTCATATAAGGGACGACTAGTCATTTCTCCTAAACAAAGCAGCCTGAAGAGACTTTTCATGTCTCAAACACTCGCAGTACCAGGCCTTCTGTCACGGAACCGATAAGGCCAACACCTGCTTATCTCTTGTGCGACTCGAGAAAGAAAACTGGCGCCTGGACGACCAGTTTTAAAGAAACACAACAGCCCTGTTTTCTCTCCCGTGAAGGATGAGCTGTTTCTCCACAAAAGACACTATGCCCGGTGTTGACCTTTGCCTCATTATGCGTGAAATGATTATTAAAGTTCACACCCCTGCATATGCTAATGAAGATTATCGAGATCATGCTAAACGTATATGACTGTAGCTCTCATCTCCCACCCAAATCATGCTGCGCGTCACCTGGCGGGCGGGGGCAGGGAACCTGAGACAAAACGGCCCCTAGGAGTGGGCGAACATAAAAGGGGGAAGAATTTCCCTGGAGAAAAGAAGAGTTTTGGCTGGTCAGACTTTTCCCTGAAGAGACCCTCAAGACACTTCTGCGACCCGCGCTGACTGGAGTAACGCTGGAGCCAGGACCGGTGATCTCTTTATCTCTCTCTCTCGATCTCTCCTTCTCTACTCCGTTGCTTCTTTCTTTATCTTTCATTTTAGCTTCTTATTCCTTTCAGAGAAGTAACACAAGGCATACCGTACTGCTTGCCATAAGTTGTTACATACCTAAGCAACTGTTGTGGACCTAGTTAAGACCTGGTTACTGACCTAATAAATGGTTGTATAGGGACCTTGAGATTTGTCTCACCTCAGTCCGCGCTGCTGAGGATTTGTGAATCTGAGTCCCTCACACACCCCTCTCTCTTCTGAGTGGGACGTGACAACCAAACAACCGCTGTCAGCATCAAGGTACTGGAGCAGCTCTTTAGTGTCATGAAATGCCTGTGGGCAGGGGGAAGGAAGCATTCCCAGGGACACTGCAGAGGGCAGAGAAGGGCTCTAGGCTATAGGTCAAGTGTCCTAAATCACCACCAATTTCACTGGTGCCACCTGCTCTGCATCCCCTGCTGCCCTCCTTGGAAGGACGCCTGGCAGAAGGTGTCCCTCAGCAGGTGTCAGACCACCAGGTCTCACCGTGAAGAACATGCACGTTCTCTCTCTACCCCTGCCAGGAGAGCCCTGGAGGTAAGAGCCCATCTGAAATGCGGGCACTCGGTCTGAATTGTACCTGTCTCCCACGGGAGAGCTGAGGGGCCTTCCTCAGAAAAGGGCTAGAGAGAACACAAGACCAGCTGCGTTAGTCAGGCACTAAGAGACAAAAACTTGCCCAGCAGACCCCCTCGTTCTGGGTCAAACGCTGCGTCAATGGAGAAAAGCCTCTGTGCAGCCGGGCAGCAGTGCGGCAGGCTCGGCGGGGCCCCGGCAGTGGCACGGTTCCCAAACCTCAGGCCATGTCTGATGAGCATCTGGAGATACCAAAGAAAGAGGCGCTGGCTTGTGTGCCAAGACGTGCACTGAAACCCAAATAAAGATCAGTTAACCGCTGGAAAAGCTCACCCTAATTCGCCCTGCTTATTAATGATCAAAGCCACGAGTTGCAGGGTGTTCTAAGGGCAACGGTTAGAGAACTGCAACCCGAGGTGGTGCTCCCAACTGCACCATGAATTGTCTGCTCAAGGTGCATCTGGATCTACGGGCTTGGAGTTGGATAAGAAATTAAAACCTTTTCCGCATTCTACCTGCCCGCACGTCAGCGCGCTCTCTGCCCTCCTCAGGCTCTGGTGCTCTTGGCTCCAGCTGCTTCCGCGCTTGCTGCAGAAGCACGTGCTCTTCTGTGGACTTCTCTGTGCCTTGGAGTCTGAGGACACTGATGTGGTATCCTCTGGGCAGGCGGGAGGAAAACAAATCCCTCCCAGATGACTTTCCATAGGTCAGTGGTACTCTTTCTCCCCAAAGGTACATGAAGACGCCTGCCTTTAGTCCCCCCGCCCAGTTCTCCAGCAGCAGCTCAGCTGGCCCATCGTGCCGCGGCCAAGGAGATGGCTGTGCCATGGAAGTGCTCAGCAAGGGGAAGAGCAAGGCCTTCCGAGGGTGGGGAGCGATGTCCCTGAGCAGGGCAGTGCTGCTCCGCTCAGAGCCCATCTCTCCCCGGCGCTGCCCGGGCCAGCACAGCCAGACACTGGTGGCCGTGGCCGGGGTGGCTGTGGGAGCCACAATGGCCTCTTGTGAGGCGCAGGGGGCACGCCCAGGGCAGGGGCCACAGCGGGCTCCGGGGCACAAGGAGTCGCTCCCACTCTAAGGGCTTTCCCACGCTGCTGGCAAACAAAGGGAACTCCGTCCCAGCTAAGGCTCCTGGACAAGGCAGAGAGCTGCTGGCGGGAGCCACCTCGGAGCCAAGAGAGACACTCGGTGCCCGACCCTGCCAGCTGAGCAAAGGCCTTCCGAAAGGCAGCCCTTCGGCACCTCGGCTCTACTGCCACCACCCCTCGGCACGGGATGATGTTCAGTCCTTCCGTCTGGTCCTGCGTACTGGGTCCGGGGCTCAGGCCAGACTTGGCGAGACTCTCCGGGATGAGGACAAGTGGGTAACAGCCTGGATTTCCTGCTCCCAACAGGCTGTGGGCAGGCAACCCTCAGCAGCACGGTGCTGACAGCCGTGCTGAAGGAAGACACAACGTCGGTGAGCCGAGGCCGCAGGTGAGCCCACCAGTGTCACCCAGACGGTCCCACCAAACCTGTTGGACTCCCCCAGGCCCCAGCGCCTCCGGTGCCACCATCCATTTCTCTGCTTGGCCTGGGTCCCCAACCTCCTGTCCCAGGGCACAATGTCACACCCCAGGCCCGGCCTCCTCTAAGGCACCTACCCAGAATGGTCTGTTGCTCTAGGAGGCATGTCCGTGCCCAGCAGCTGCCAGGACTCCTGCCAGGCAGCTACCAGACTCTCTTGGCCTCCTCTGCAGCAACCTGAAGGCCCAGGTGCAGCCCCAGGCTCTTCCAAGGCAGCTATCCGAGGAATCGTGGCCATGGTCAAGGCAGGTCCACGTATTCTAGCACCCCATGACTACTCCCAGGCAGCTCCCAAAGACTTTTGGCCTCCTCTGGAGACAACTGAAGTCCCGGGTGTCACCCCCAGACTCCTCCAAAGAAGCTCCTTGAGGAATGTTGTCGATGTCGGAGGCAGGTCCATGGCCACTAGCTCCGTGGGACTCCTCCCCTGCATCGCTTCGTTCATCTTCTTCCCCTGCCCAGCGGCTGCTGGAAGCAGGGCTGTGACGCACGGCTGCGGGCTCTGCCCGCCGTTCCTGTCATAGCTGCAGCAAGGGCAGGTGGGGGATCCCGCGATCCAGGTATCCACGGAGGTGCAGCCACCAGCCGGAATGGCCCAAACCCCCCAGCGACCTGCAGCTGGGTCACCCTGGAGAAACACTCGTGACAGCTCCCTGTGACACAAAGTGCCAGGGACCCTTTCCACCTCCCCTGCGGGAGAGCGGCCTCTTGGCTGCGCTGGGGTGCTCGTGCCCTGGGGCAGGAGGTTTGTGACCCAGCCCAGGCAGAGGAATCCGTCTGTCTTCGGGACACAAGGAGCTCAGGAAAGAGACGAAGAAAAACACAAGAGAGATGCTGCTAAAGGGTGTTGACTTTAGAAGTTGTTCACAGCGGTCCTTCCCCCGAACAGGGGAGAAGGGTTTTACAGTTTGCCATGGCTCTGAGATCAGCCCAACGTGGTGCTGGAAGCAGGGCCATCTGTGGGACCTTCCTTCAGGACCTTGACCCTCCCAGGGACCTTTTGCATGGTGCTATGGAAAGGAACCTGATTTCTTGGGCAAGAGAGGGCAGGCAAGGGTCCTGCAGCCCCGCGGCCCCAAAGGGCAGCCCCTGGCAGAGAAGCAGCGCCGTGGCCGAGCGTGGCGGTGACTGGTGGAGGCGGGTTGGTGCACGTCCACTAGATGCGGGAGACCCAGGGTTCTGCTCGGGGACGGATCACCGGCCATCACCTTCACTCCTTTCCCCAAAAGTGTTCCCGAGCTGCAGGGGTCGGGGCCAGTCTCTACCGTGGGTGTAGAAGCTTTCCGGATGGACAAAGGGCTGAAGCAGCTGGGGCACTGCGGGGGGCGAGGGGTTTTTCACTGCCAAGCTGAAAAACCCTTCCAACCTGCACCCAGAGACCCTGCAACTTGCAGGTTTCAAAGCCAGGTGGTTGCAGGGTTGGGAGGGAACCTGCCCTGGGAGTCTTTTCCCATTCAAACTGAAACGTTTTGAATGCCGCCTCTAGATTTTTCTTCCTCCTTGTCAGGAATTGGATGCAGCTCCCCCAAAAGACAGCACTGGGATGGACAGTCTTGCTCAGAAGTGATACGGGAGCAGAGCAGATCCAGTCCTTGCAGGCAAGGACAGGGCAACGGCAGCACATGGGACATACAGGGTGGCATGTGTCACTGGAGATGATGGGTCCTGGCAGGGCAGCGGCACCTGGAGGAAGAGCACAGCCCCCCCTGCCAGCACCGAGCGAGGGGGCACAGCCTCACGTCCCCCCTCCCAGGCAGACAGAGCTAAGAAACAGCTCCAGCTGGAGCTGGCAGGACAAAAAGCCAAATGAAAATCTATCCGTGGGGTCGGAACCACAAAAGCCAGGAGAAATGGGTGCTCCCAGAGCAGCACTGGAAGGAGAGGGGGCTGTACGCCTGCAGGGCCCATGGTACCTGTGGCCTCTGCAGGGCCCCTGCGCTGCTGTTGGAGTTACAGGTTATAAATCCTCGAGTACGGGGGGTGACACACCTGTGCTGGGGAAGAGAGGTGGGAAACAGCCTCCTGTCCTCCCTCCCATCCTGATGCACCTTTACGGGGACCAGGAACTGAGCCAGGCATGGTGTCACCTTTCCTTGTGCAGCAAACCAGCATGAGGAGGTGCCTCCTCCTGCTCCCCAGGACAGCACAACATTCCTTGGCCCTGAGGGTCCTCCGGCAGCTCCCACACCTCTCCAGCCTCCCTCTCCCACGCCTACCGGATCCACACTGACTTTCTGGGCATTGCAGAGTCCTTGTTTGTGCATACCTCAGTTTAGTGTTTTGCTTGTGGGGGACTTCACCTCTGTGGATGTTTCATCTCCTGTGTCTTCATTCACTCCCAGCTCAGGGCACGTGGTGAGTCCCCATCCTCTCCTCACACGTCCCAATTCATTTCCATAGAGTCTGCTGTGTGCCATAAGTCCTGACACATGTGAAGCAGCCTGAGGAGGTAATCGGGAGCTCATGCACCATCTCCACTACCACTGGAGACAAGAAGAGAGCCTTTCAAACCAGAACATTTGGTCCACGGAACCCAATAGTACAGTGAGCTTAACCCCAAACACAGGGAGAACACAGGGAGAACAGACTCTTTGAAAGACCAGTTCGTTGGACATTTTATTGGCAGCACCTTTGGAGGAAGCACCTAGCATCCAGGCACTGCACCTGGGAGATGCCTTTTTCTTGAAGAGCTGCTATTAGGCAGGTCACCTTTGACACAGTGTTGTGCAAGGCTCAGACACAACTGGAACAAACCTCAAGACAAGTGGTACAAGCCCAGAAAATTATACAGAAGCAGGATGACTGCAAGAGAAAAAAGCAGGCTTATTGCCTAAGAGAAAGTCTAGAAAACATGCGGAGAAGGGGAGACAATTTATTAATGGTGAAACAACGTCCATTGAGCCAGTTTCCATAGGGCATCCTTGAGCTCCTGGTTCCTCATGCTGTAGATGAGGGGGTTCACTACTGGAGGCACCAATGAGTACAGGACTGCCACCACCAGGTCTAGAGCTGGGGAGGAGATAGAGGGGGGCTTGAGGTAGGCAAACACGGCAGTGCTGAGAAACAGGGAGACCACAGACAGGTGAGGGAGGCACGTGGAAAAGGCTTTACGTCGTCCCTGATCAGAGGGGATCCTCAGCACGGCCCTGAAGATCTGCACATAGGACAGCACGATGAAAATAAAACATCCAAAGCCTAAACAGACACTAACTACAAGAAGCCCAGCTTTCCTGAAGTAGCAGTTTGAACAGGAGAGCTTGAGGATCTGGGGGATTTCACAGAAGAACTGGTCCAGGGCATTGCCCTGGCAGAGGGGTAGGGAAAATGTATTGGCCGTGTGCAGGAGAGCATGGAGAAACCCACTGCCCCAGGCAGCTGCTGCCATGGGGACACAAGCTCTGCTGCCCAGGAGGGTCCCGTAGTGCAGGGGTTTGCAGATGGCAACGTAGCGGTCATAGGACATGACTGTGAGAAGAAAATACTCAGCTGACATGAAAAAGAAAAAGAATAAGAGCTGGGCCAAACATCCTGCATAGGAGATGTCCCTGGTGCCCCACAGGGAATTGGCCATGGATTTGGGGACAGTGGTGGAGATGGATCCCAGGTCGAGGAGGGAGAGGTTGAGGAGGAAGAAGTACATGGGGGTGTGGAGGCGGTGGTCACAGGCGATGGCGGTGATGATGAGGCCGTTGGCCAGGAGGGCAGCCAGGTAGATGCCCAGGAAGAGCCCGAAGTGCAAGAGCTGCAGCTCCCGTGTGTCTGCGAATGCCAGGAGGAGGAACTGGGTGATGGAGCTGCTGTTGGACATTTTTGTCCTCTGGACATGGGGACCTGTTCAAGGAGAGACCAAAGTCTATTCAGTTTCTCAGAAAAACTTCTGAAAGTTCCTCTCCTCTTTCAAGCAGACCTTTGGCAGGTCCCTTTCATGAGCTGTGGTTGGTGCTGGCTGAGGGTGCCGCTGGGAGCAGGGGGCTCTGCAGGATTCAGTCCTGCCTACAGCAATTGGTCGGTAGGAAGACGGGGTGATCTTAGCCTATATCCACTTTTGATATCGAAGAGCTTTTCCGCATTGGCACTCCTAATTCACCCGACGGCAGAGCAAAGTTGAGGGGAATTTGCTTTGTGGACTTTGTTCCAGTTGTCACACAAGAGCTGAGGAGTTTTGGAGCATTCCTGCTGCACTCCAAGTGAAATCCTGTGGGTGCTGGCAGGCAAAGGGACTGTCCCTCAGTGAAGAGTGTGGAGAGCTGACCCGTCCCTCAGCCCTGCTCCCAGCTGCCCTGGGCAGGCACCTTTTTGAGCTGGAGGACAGTAACACCCAGGTGTTCCCCCCAAAAGACCAGGACACTGCTGAGAGCAGAGGAATCTCATCTCTCCCCTCCCAGCCAGGGACACAGAGGCCTCATTGCAGCTGCCGACCTACAGCCGTCCCGTGGCATCTCCTTGGCCTTAGCGCTGTGGTGTCTTTTCTGTCGGGTACTTAGAAAACACAGAGATGCCATGGGAGAGTTGTGACCTTCTGGAGGGCAGCCTGCAGCTCAGCAGGGCCCCCTCAGGGAAAGAGCCAAACGTCTTTAAGATGGGGTGTCCTAAAAGGTCTTTTCCAGTCAGGCACACTCTGGTGCCTGGCTCCAAAGTCCGCGAGGGGATTTGGCTGCTTTTCCTCCATGGAAACATCTGCATGGCAGGACCCAAGTGCTTGTGTCTCAGCTGAAGCTGAATCCCCATCTCCCTCTGTGTTGGTTGAGCTGTTGGGAAGGAAAGTGATGGCCGAGTGTTTGTGACGCTGAGAGTGGGGGGCTGCACTGTGTGGGAGAGGAGACCTGGGAGCTGCTGCAGGAAAGGTGCTTGCACTGCAGCGGATGGCAGGGGGGTGCCCGAATCCCCCCTCCCCTCACGTTTCTGGGATCTCCTCCCTCTCCCTCTCTGACAAGGGTTCTGCTGCCTGGAGCTGTCTCTGCTGGGAACCACTTCTCTGTGCCCAGGTCTCCTCCTTTGCAGTGCTCACAGAAAGAGAACTCCATCCCACCTGCGATGTGCTCAGCTCTGCCCTGCAAACACCTCCTGGCAGCAGGGAACTGCTCCAGGGCATCTCTGCCTGCACAGGGGCAAAGGGGCGGCTCAGAGAACTCAAAGGGAGTGGGCGACCCCGTGCCTTCGCAAGAGTGGGAAAATAAAGTCCCATCTCCCACTGTCCACCCAGCCAAACAAGGTGACTCGTCTCAAAGCACAGACTCCTTCCCTTTCAGGTAATCCCCACTTTGACCAGCCTCTTGAAAAGTTTCCTTGGAAATGCCCTGGCAGTGATCCCCCGGGGTGCAGGGACCGTCTGCGGAAGGACAGCCCTGGGCTCCTCTGGCTGCACACCCAGGTTGGTACCCCTGCAGTCATCCCAAAGACAAGGAAACCACCGTGCCCCGACCTGCTGAAGTGCAGCAGGGAAGCCCTGCTCCAGAGCACGTCCTCCTCCTCTTCTTGGGAATCTCTGAGAATCCTCCTGCCAGGTCCTGCAGGCTGCGGGATGAACCAGGTCTAGGATGTCCTCCAAAGAACACCAAACTCAGTGCCCTGCAGCCAGAGACTTACCATATAGAGGGCTGTGAAGATTCCTCCCGCAGTGAGAGCTCAGCTATCCCCCCGCTCCTAGAGTGCCTTTAACACCTCTGCCTTGCTCCTCTCCCCTTGGCACCTGCAGGCAGTGCCCTCAGCCCTGCTGCGCTTTGGGCAGAGCTGTCTCTCTGCAGTGCTGTGGAAGGAGTGCTGCCCCCTTGCCATGAGCTCCCTCTGTCCCAGGAGCCCAGCCCAGCTCAGCAGCAGAGGACCAGCCCAAGGCAGCCCTTTCTCTGCCCACTTTGGCCTCCCTTCAGGTGTCCCTGGGGCTTCGGGAGAACCTGCTGGGAAACAGGCTGAAGTCAGCACTGAGGTTCCCTTCCTCAGCTGGGCAGAGACGCTTCTTTCCAGCTGTGTCATTTCTATTACCAGAGACAGAGTTAGGCATGAGAATAGCCTTTCCTTGTCTCACCATTAGACAGGACACCCAGACAGCTCTTTACCCCTGGTGGGTGCAGTGATGCAGCTGAATCATTTGAGGCATCTCATCCTGGGTTTGAAGTCCTGGGCTAGAGGAGGACTCCCTCTTGTTCCTTCCACAAACCCACAGGAGGTGGGATTCTTCTTGCCTCAGTTCAGGTGTGCACAAATACAGGCAGCTGTGTGGGAGCTCCTTGTCTCAGCTCTCAGGCTACTTCATGGAGATTGAGGGTGTTGTTCAGGTGGAAACACCTGGTGACATTGGAGGTGACACCAGAGCTTGTCCAAGACATTTGCAGGTGACTGCAAGCTCTAATGCAGCAATGCTGAGAGACAAGGCAGCATCAGGGGGCACCATCCTGGAGCCTTGTGAGGAATTCCTTTGGCAGATGGAAATGACAGCAGGTGTTTACGTTTAAGACAACTAAAACCTTTCCTTTTCCTTATATCTACAGCAGCCTACAGAGGTCATCAGCTGAGCAAATGGACCTAAGGCCCTCTCTTTCTCTTCTCCATCAGCTGTAGTTCCTAGCTCTCCACTGACTGTAATGGCAGCTGTTTCAGGGACATCCCTACATGGCTTAACCCAATTCAGGAAGCTTCTCAATGGCCAAACACAGGCCTGTGGTGCTAAGTGAGATGCCAGCGCTCTCCAGCACAGGCTGGCAGGGACCGCACAGGACCTATGGGAAAGCCATTGGTGTTCAGAGCAGATGCGTGAGGGACACCTCAGAGGGCACTGCAGGCCGATTTGGTTCCTTTGTGCAAGCCTATGTGGCATCTCAGGCACGTTCAGTTTCCGTGGATCAGCGACTGAAACCCACCACTGCAGTGAGGCACGGTCTCACCCATCTCCATTCCGCTGATGCAGAGAAGGTCATGAACAGGAAGCCTATCACACTGGGGTCTCAAATGATTTGGCTGCTCCCAAACTCTCCCAGTTCTTCTTTCAACAATCCTTTCCTGAGGCCCTTGATGAGGGACATTTTGAGCAGCACCTTGTCATCCTGGAGATCAGCTTCACCTCCAGCACAGGTCTTCAGCAACACTACAGACAACAAAGCCTGCTTCTTCCAGGGCTACAGAGCCCAGCCTGGCTTTTCTGGTGTTGTAGGGAGCAGCGTTTCCTCGTTTAGTGCCTTCACATTGCCGCCTGCCGTCGCATCCAGTATGTCTCTGGTCTCGAGCACAGCATTAGCAGGTGTGGGGTCTTGGGCACTTGGTACTGGGTTTGCCTGGGACAAGTCCAAGCTTGGCCCCAGTGCTCCAGCTCAGGTGCTGCAGACCAAATGTGCACCAGTGCCCTCAGCCTGGGGCACGGACCGGAGGAGCTGGAGTCCCATGTGCCATCCTAGAGTTTGTACGTTGGTGGAATAAGTGGCAAGGGGTGGTGGGACAGCTCACAGTGGTGCTGCCATGGTGCATAGGGGCTTTTCAGGAGAGACGGGCCAGGAAGATGAGGAGGGAGATGCCCTCCATGTGCAGGAGCTTGTTGCCTGTATGGAGCTCCTCTACGGGATGCGCAGCAGGTTGCGTGAGCCCTTGTGAGTGAGGGTCAGAGGAGAGGCCTGTTAGTGTGACACCCTCGTGGGAGACAAAGCACCTGCAATCAGGGTAAGGAAGTGGAGAAAGGTTTGCTTAAGCAAGCCGTGGAAGTCCTCAGATCCATGACCCCAAGTGCTATTGGAGACTTTAATGACACTCACTGGCAGGTGAGCATGGCAGGATGCATACTGTCCAGCTGGTGTTGGGGTCTCTTTGGACAACTTCTTTGCACAGGCACAGACCAACAAAGGTGATGCTCACTCCAATCCAGTCCTTGCAAAAGAGGAAGTGCTGATCAGGGATGCAAAAACCAGTATCAGCTTTGGCTGTAGGGACCATGAAATACCGGGAGAAGATTTTAGCCTCTTCAGGGGACTTTCAGTGGTAGGCCCATGGGCAGCAGTATTCAAAGGCAGCAGAGCTCGGTACAGTTGGTCTTTCAGAGAAGCATCTTCCAAGCATAAGAACTGTCGACATCCATAAGCTGAAAAACAACCAGACATTTCAGGAGAGCAGCTTGGCTAAGGAAGGAACGTGGATGCAAGGACTGAAGCAGGAATTTAGAAATAGGGATGGCTTTAGAGGAGCCAAAGCTTCCCTAGTGTTGGCCCTTGCAAGAGCTTCGAGGACATCAAGAGGATCTCTTAGTACTTCCAGAAGAATTCAAGAAAAAAAACAAAGATTATCTGTGGCCACTGCAGAATTTAGTAAGAACAGGTGTAGAGAAATATGAGATACTGTATCCCCCTTGCCTTAGTCTTCCCCAGCAAGGTCTCTCAGGCCTTTGCTCCTCAAGGCAGGAGTCTGGAAGAAAATAACCAGCAGTGAATGTGGATCAATTCAGGTGTCACTTGAGCAAACATAGTCCTTACCAGCCTATGGGGCTGGAGGGGCAGGCTCCCAAGGACCTGAGCGAGCAGGACGGTGTCACTGTGAAGCCCTTCTCCATCATCTTTGAAAGGTCACGGAGTCTGAGGGAACTCCCTGATTACTGTAAGAACCCAAACATTGCATGCACCTTGCAAAAAGGCCCAAAGGATGAGCAGGGTGACAGAAGGCTGTGCCCCCCTGTGACACCCCTTTCTGGGTGTCTGAAAGAGAAGGTGATTTACCCTGGATTTACCCAAGGTAGCTTCTTCCTGGCCATCCTTTTTACGTTTTCTGAAGAAAGGAGAGGATTTCTGGGCAAGGAAGAGCAATGATTGTCTTCTACCTGGAAGTCAGCAAGGCTTTCAGCCTCATCCCCCACAATGTTCAATGTCAGCACACTGTGGTCTGCATGGATGGATAAATAGATGGGTAAAAACCAGCTGGACAGGAGGGCTGTCGTGGTTTGGGGCAGATTGGCCAATGGTGAGATGACAGATGCTCTCCCCCACCTCTCACTCCAAGGAGACACAGAAAAGAGATAAAAGATTTATGAGTTTAGAAAAAAATGGTTACTGTAATAAAAATAATAGTTCATTAAAGTAGTTACATTAATGAAATATTAATAATAAAATATAAAGGAAATAATGAAATAGAATCATAGAATCATAGAATCATAGAATTGTTGAGGTTGGAAGGGACCTTTAAGATCATCGAGTCCAACCTTTAGCCTACCCTGACAAGAGCCACTTCTAAACCATGTCCCTCAGTGCCCCATCTACTCTTTTTTTAAACACCTCCAGAGATGGTGAATCCACCACCTCCCTGGGCAACCTATTCCAATGTTTAATAACCCTTTCAGTGAAAAAATGTCTCCTAATATCTAATCTAAACCTCCCCTGACGTAACTTGAACCCGTTTCCCCTCGTCCTATCACTTGTCACCAGGGAGAAGAGGTCAGCCCCCATCTCTCTACAACCTCCTTTCAGGTAGTTGTAGAGGGTGATAAGGTCTCCCCTCAGCCTCCTCTTCTCCAGGCTAAACAACCCCAGCTCCCTCAGTCGTTCTTCATAAGGTTTGTCCTCCAGGCCCCTCACCAGCTTTGTAGCCCTTCTCTGGACACGCTCCAACACCTCAATGTCCCTCTTGTAGCGAGGGGCCCAAAACTGAACGCAGTACTCGAGGTGGGGCCTCACCAGTGCCGAGTACAGGGGGATGATCACTTCCCTAGTCCGGCTCACCACACTATTCCTGATACAGGCTAGGATGCTGTTGGCCTTCTTGGCCACCTGGGCACACTGCTGGCTCATATTCAGCCGGCTGTCCACCAACACCCCCAGGTCCTTTTCTGTCGGGCTGCTTTCAAGCCACTCTGCCCCAATCCTGTAGCGCTGCATGGGGTTGTTGTGTCCCAAGTGCAGGACCCGGCATTTGGCCTTGTTGAACCTCATACCATTGGTCTCAGCCCATCGGTCCATCCTGTCCAGATCCCTCTGCAGAGCCAACCTACCCTCAAGCAGATCAACACGCCCGCCCAGTTTAGTGTCATCTGCGAACTTACTGAGGGTGCATTCAATCCCTTCATCCAGATCATTGATAAAGATATTAAAGAGAACCGGCCCCAGCACCGAACCCTGGGGGACACCACTTGTGACTGGACACCAACTGGATTTAACTCCATTTACCACCACTCTCTGGGCACGGCCATCCAGCCAGTTTTTTACCCAGCGCAGAGTACACCTGTCCAGGCCATGAGCAGCCAGTTTCTCCAGGAGAATGCTGTGGGAAACAGTGTCAAAAGCTTTGCAAAAATCCCAGTAGATAACATCCACAGCTTTTCCCTCATCCACTAAGTGGGTCACCTTATCATAGAAGGATATTAGGTTTGATAGGCATGACCTGCCCTTCACAAACCCATGCTGACTGGGCCTGATCACCCTGTTCTCCTGCATGTGCCGTGTAATGGCACTGAGGAGGATCTGTTCCATGACCTTCCCAGGCACCGAGGTCAGACTGACTGGCCTGTAGTTCCCCGGATCCTCCTTCCGGCCCTTCTTGTGGATGGGTGTCACATTTGCTAACCTCCAGTCAGCTGGGACCTCCCCGGTTGTCCAGGACTGCTCATAAATGATACCAAGTGGCCTGGCGAGCACCTCCGCCAGCTCTTTCAATACCCTTGGGTGGATCCCATCCGGCCCCATAGATTTGTGCACCTCCAGGTGCTGAAGCAGGTCCCTCACCGTTTCCCTTTGGATTAGAGGGGCTTCATTCTGCTCCCCATCCCTGTCTTCTAGCTCAGGGCTCTGGGTGCTCAGGGAACAACTGGTCCTACTGCTGAAGACTGAGGCAAAGACTTCATTAAGTACCTCAGCCTTTTCCTCATCCTTGGTCACTATGTTGCCGGCCCCATCTACTAGAGGACAGAGATAATCCTTAGTCCTCTTCCTATTGCTAATATATTTATAGAAGCTTTTTTTGTTGTCCTTGACAACAGAAGCCAGGTTTAGCTCCAGCTGGGCTTTAGCCCTCCTGATTTTTTCCCTACATAGCTTAACTACCTCTTTGTAGTCCTCTTGAGTGGCCTGCCCTTCCTTCCAGAGGCCATAGATCCTCTTTTTTTCCCTAAGTTGTAACACTAGCTCCCTGTTTAGCCAGGCCGGTCTTTTTCCCCGACGGCTTGTCTTCTGGCACATGGGGACAGCCTGCTGCTGCGCCTTTAAGACTTCCTTCTTGAAAATCATCCAGGCTTCCTGGGCTCCTTTGCCCTGGAGGACTGCCTCCCAGGGGACTTTGTCAACCAGGCTCCTGAAAAGCCCAAAGTCTGCCCTCCGGAAGTCCAAGGTAGCAGTTCTACTGACCCCTCTCCCTGCTTCTCGCAGAATCGAAAACTCTATCATTTCATGGTCACTGTTCCCGAGACAGCCTCCAACCTTCACATCCCCCACAAGACCTTCCCTATTTACAAACAACAGATCCAGCAGGGCACCTTCCCTAGTTGGCTCTCTCACTAGCTGTGTCAGGAAGTTATCCCCAGTACATTCCAGGAACCGTCTAGACTGTTCCCTCCCTGCTGTATTGTATTCCCAGCAGATGTCCGGCAAATTGAAGTCCCCCACAAGGACAAGAGCTCGCGATCTTGAGACTTCTCCCAGCCGTTTATAGAATATTTCATCTGCCTCCTCATCCTGATTGGGCGGTCTATAACAGACTCCTACTACGATATCCGCCTTGTTAGCCCAGCCCCTGATTCTTACCCATAAACACTCAACCCCATTATCACCATCATTAAGTTCAAAGCATTCATAACACTCCTTAACATACAGGGCCACACCCCCGCCTCTCCTTGCTTGCCTATCCTTCCTGAAGAGCCTATAGGCATCCATGGCAGCACTATAGCTATGTGAGTCATCCCACCACGTTTCTGTGATGGCGACTACATCATAGTTTCCCTGCTGCACGATGGCCTCCAGCTCGTCCTGCTTATTCCCCATGCTGCGTGCATTAGTGTAGATGCACTTCAGTTGGGTTAATTGTCCTGCCACTTTCTTGGGGGGACAGGCCCTGATTTGCACCTGGTCATTCTCGGACACTACTGTAGCTACCAAATTATCACTACTCCTTGTGTCTATGCTGCCACACAATTCACTATCCCCCACCATCGCTGAGGCAGGCTGCAAGACCCTGCTATCACTTATACCCATGAGCACTGCTATGTTGTTCCCAGGCACCACTTTTGTGATCCTGGTTTCGTCCCCATCCCCCATCAAACCTAGTTTAAAGCCTTATGGATAAGCCCTGCTAATTCTTGTCCCAGTCTCTTTCTTCCCCTTCGGGTTAGGCTTCCCCCGCCTGATGCCAGCATGCCTGGTTTCCTGTAGATCAGCCCATGTTCAAAAAAGCCAAAGTCCTGCCGGACACACCAGTCGCAGAGCCAGGAGTTAATTTGCTGGCTCCTCCTATTTATCCCCTCGTCTACCCCTGCAAATGATGGGATAGAGGAGAACACTATTTGTGCTCCCGATCCCTTAACCAGCCGTCCCAGGGCCCTAAAGTCATTCTTCATTGCCCTCAGACTTCTGGTACCTACTTCGTCACTGCCTACCTGAAATATCAGTAGCGGATAGTAATCTGATGACTGGACCAGGGAAGGGAGTTTCCTCCGTATGTCCTTAATTCTGGCCCCAGGGAGGCAGCTGACTTCCCTGTGGGATGGGTCCGGTCTACAGATAGGACCCTCTGTTCCTCTCAGAAGGGAGTCACCTACTACAATAACCCTTCTTTCTTTCTTTGTTGAGGACGTCCTGAGGCGTGGGGGTGAGTGACGAGCACTGTGCATTTCACTGGATGGATCAGCTCCTCCATCCTCAATCGCCTGGTCCTCAATTTCCAGAGCCTCATACCTATTACGTAAGGGCAGTTGGGATGGTGAGGGGGGCCGTGAGAGGTTTCGCTTACCTCTCCGAGGAGGGATCTAACACCACTCCCCCTTATCCCTTGAGTCCTCTCCTTCTGCCTGGTGACAGGAGGGAAGTGGGTCATCCACTTCTGATAGAGCCTCTTCCTGCTGCCTTTGCCTCAGGGTATGGCTCCACCAATCTATTTCGTTTTCACAGTTCCTAATACTTCTTAACCTTTCTACCTCTTCCTTCAGTTCAACCACCTTCCTGAGCAGGTCATTTACTTGATCGCACCGTATGCACACAGTGTCTCTGGATCCCTGTGGGAGCAGTGCCAGACTCAGGCATTCATTACAGCCCGAGACCTGCACAGCCACATGCTTGCAGAGGAGCTCAGTCTGAGTTCCCATGTTTTTCCTCGCAGAAGCTTTTGACTGTTTTGCGGCCATGTTCTTTTCTCGTGCCGGGAGATGGAGGATCTCTGCTGTTTGCTTCCCTCGCGCCCTGAGCCGGTGCCCTTGCACGCTGATGTTCCTCTGCTTGTGGTTGCCCAGCTTCTGTTTACCTTAGACTCAAGGCTTCCAGTGACCCACCGTACGAAATGCTGCTCCTTGTTCGTTCGCTCGCACTGCGGTGCCGCCCTGGGTGACCCACGTAGGCTGCCCGCGTGCTGGGTGCGCAGTGGCCTGCCACTGCGCTCCGGGACCGCCCGTTTAGAGCTGCCGCGTGTGACGCTGACTCCGCCCCTGCCGCGTCAGCAGCCCGCCCCCGAGCTGCCGGTTTCAGCACGAGCTAGCCGCCTTAAATAGATATAATGCATACAAAACCGTTTCAGGCTCCCAGGGAGATGTCAATGGCAGGCACTGGGGAAGTCAAGGACTGGACTCAGCACCAGATAGGACCACCCAGGGCCAGCTCAGCCCAAGGAGCTTTGGCTGGCGCGCTCTTGAGGATGCCAAGCCCTGGCCAGGTGAGCTCACAAGCAGCGGCCAGGTGTCACATCACTGCCCCTTTGTGACAGGGGCCACCCCCAGATGCACAGGGACGCACTGTGGCCCCTCAGCAACCACAGCACAGGCACCTCCTGCAGCCACCAGCCGGCAGCTGTTGGGCTGCCCCAGGCACTGCTGGCCAAGGGCTGCTCATCTGCCCACAGAGCTCCCGCCTCTGCCTGGAGCCGCACCAGCCCCAGGAATAAAAACCTGCCCAGGGCTGTCAGCGAGCCCCTTCACAGCTTTGGCTGGCACAGTCGGGGGGCTGAGGACTTCTTTTCCACTCTTCCCAGGTACAGGACTGCGTCTGTGAGACTCCTGCAGCAAAGCACAAGTTCGTTTCCAATGAATTTTATTTACCCCCAAGATACAGCCACAGGCTGACTGAACTAGTGCTACCAAAGAACCCCCATGAGCAACTGCACTGGGTGCACCTCGGGTGGCTGCCAGGCCCCCACCCAGCAGCTCTCCCACCCTGCAGCTCCAATAGCCATTTGTGGGTGGCTTTTTAGCATCTCATTTTACCCCACGACCTGCCTGGAGGGCAATGAGTGTTGCTTCTGCCCCAACGAGGCAGCTGGTTGCTATTCCTGCCCCCCTTGAGCTCGCCAGTTGGGCCCCTGCACCGCCTGCGTCCTCTAGTTTTCCCCACTCTTGCTCGGGGCACTGAGTTCCTCCTCCTCAGCTCAGGGCAGGGAGTTTGCCTCCTGCCCCACTTGGGGCATTCAGTTTTGTCCCTGTCCTGCTCAGGGCATCTCATTGCGCCCCAGCCCAGGCCCCCACCCCACTCGGAGGGGCCATTATTGTCCTGGCCACAGCGAGACCACCGGGGCTCCAGTGCCATTTCCCTGGGACCAGCCCCTGGTCAAGTGCTGCCCTGAATTGTCACATCACAACCACGCTTTTGCTTCCCAGCCTCCTCTAGCACCGCTCCTCCAGCTGGCATCTGACATTGGAAAAAGAGCCTGAGCCCTGTGATCCCTCAGCTTTTATACTGAGCAAGATGCCGGTGGGATGGAGTACTCTGTTAGTCAGCTTTGGGTCACCTCTCCTGTGCGCTCCTCCCCAAAGGTGCCATCCCTCTGCGCTTCTCCCTTCCGACCCTCCGTGCCCTGCCATGTTTAACCCACCACAGTCATCCTTCCCAACTCTCCTGCTACCAACAGTGCTAACAGGGTGGGATTCCTCAAGGGCTCCCCCAGCTTGGCATCATCTACAAAGGAGGTGAAAGTGCATTGTCTGCCATCATACGGAGAGATAATAATGTTCCATAGTAGTTGTCAAGGGCTGGTCTTTGATGGATGCCACTAGTAAGTGGGTTCCAGAAGGACTTTGTACCACAGATGATGTCCCTCTGTCATTACTCAGACAGCTTTCCACCAACCACATCGTCCACTTCTTCAGCCCGGCTGTCAACAACCTGGCTATACGGAGACTACAGAAGACCATGTCAAAGGCCTTGCTAAAGTCCGGGTACACAACATCCCCTTCTTTTCCCTCCCACATGTCTTCTGCCATCCCTTTCTTGTCCTTCAAACGCCTGCAGATGGCTGCAGGAGGACTTGTCATATCCCCTTCCCTGGTGAGGCTGGCCAGTCTGTCATTGTCCCAATCCTCCTTCCTGCTTTTTTGAAAACTGGTTTCATTTCTGCTTTTTCCAAGGCTCTCAGATGGCTCTGGCCTTTCCAAGGTGTTGGAGAGAGGTCTCACAATGGCACTGGCCAGCCTTCCCCATCTCCCTGACACCAAAAGCCTTCTTACTATGACACGCTGCCAGAGGAGTGCCCAGGACACAATACTCGCTGTCCAGATCCTTGGGGGCCACTTCAGAAGAAAACCAGAAGTGATTTCTTCCTACAAGCCCACGACTCCAACGGGATCTCTCTGCAGCCGACAGCTTTCCTAAGCTGTTTCTGTCAGTTCCTCCCAACCCCCATCCTTCCTTCTCCTCAGGCTGTAGATGAGAGGATCGAGCAGGGGTGAGGTGCGTGTTGAAACAGGGCTTTGTTAAACTCTCTCAGGAGGGCTGTTCTGGGCATCCCACTGACAGTGGTGGGGGTGCCGCAGAAAGGAGTGGCTCCAGGGAGGGCAGAGGAGCCGGTGGAGAAGGCCTTCTGCCTGCCCATGCTGGGCAGGAGAGCTGCCCCCAAGTGCAGGCAGGGGAAGAAGGGGTCTAAAAAGCAGGTTATGAAAACAAAGTCCATGATGAATGTAATGGTTTCACGTCAGGAGAGTTTCAGCATTGGTGCAAACAGCCCAGCCCACCTATTTCTGAAGACATTTGCTTCTCTGTCAGGTGCTTAAAAAAATTGTGAAGGACGTTCAGAGAGGTGAAACATGGAGGGTGTGTGCCTCTCACTGCATTCCTACTCCCTAGACGTGCTCTGTGCTCTGTGAGAGGTGAGAAATGCCATCTCGTAGAGGGCAATGCCGCTCACGCCTGCAGAACCCTTTCGGACTGCACAGGGGAGATGCTCCACAGAGGTGCTTCTGTCACACCGTGTAATCAAAGGGACAGGCCATGAAGAGAGGGGAGGGTGAGGTAGCACACAGGCTGTTCCTGGAGACACACACGGCACTGTCAGGGCGCTGGCAGGGCTGCTCAGAGACACGAGTCCTTCCCTGGCACGGGCAGAGGCCCTGCAGCAGACTCCATGGCCTCCTGTTGCCACTCCCAGAGGCCGGCAGCACCTCAGCCCCGCGCTGTGTCTCCCTGCTCGGCACCTCTCTGAGATGCCCCACGGCGTGAGGAATGGACACAGGGACCTGGGGTCAAGGAAGCCCATCCCAGTGCTGCATTCAGGGGGTTTCCCAGGGGACGTTACTCTCCAATGAAGGGACACTGCCTGTCCCACAGCACTTTCGGGCATTTCTAAGAACAGCTGCTGGTGTTTGTGCTCTCTCGGGTTCATGTCCCCACATGCACACGGTGTGCATGCCGAAATCTCCTCTGAACCATGCAAACAGGGACTTCTGACCTCGTTATTCGGTGTCTCTCCACAGGCAGACAAACATCCTCTCTGGGTTTGCGCAGGCGTCCAGTTCTGCAAATGGTGGTTTCAGGTGTCTGTTCTGTGACGATTGCCCTGGGACAGCTTCCCCGGGGTGTCCAGCAAACAAAGGCACAGACCAGACCCCGCTCTGCTGGTCCTTCAGTTCTGTCCCTGGAGGTGTGGCTGTGCAAGGACACTGTTGTGTGTGCCCTCACCCTGCACACGCACACTCTTTACCTCTTTACTGGGCATCCCTCACCAGGGCACGTTTGAAGGAACGCTCTTGACAGCAACTGTGGAAGAAGACCTGATCCTTCCTGCGCTGCCCTGAGCAGATCCCCTTTCATGGTGGAAACTCTGTTATGCAGACGAGCTTTTTCTCAGAGGTGCCCATTGCTTCTCCTTGCCTGTGATCACAGAGCTGCTACACAGCAGCACCATGACCAAGCTGCCAGAGCACTCAGGCCTTAGATCAACACAGGGGCTCAGAAGGCGAGTGTGGAAGTGAAAATAGAGCAGCCCTGCAAAGAACAAGTGCTGGTGCTCTGCAAGTACTGGGATTCTTTCCCCTCCTCCTCGGCGCTCAGGCTCTACCCCTGCAGCTCCAGAAAAGGCCTGAGAAGAAGGATTTTGGGCATGACTCTGTGAGTCTCAGAAATTTGGATAGATAGGTAGTAAAAAAAAAAAATCTCAAATAATGACATTTATTTGAGGACCAAAGTATATAATTTAAAAAAAAAAAAAGGCAAGAAAAGCCAAAACCCTCAACCAAACCTAACACACAGTTACCTAACCCCTAACCAAAGCTATAGAAGACGGGCTTGGCGTATAATGAATTACATTATGAGTGATTTGCAGGAGACAGTTTATTGCTGCAGAAAATAACCTGGTCATTAATTTCCAGAGGGCATCCTTGAGCTCCTGGTTCCTCATGCTGTAGATGAGGGGGTTCACGGCTGGAGGCACCACGGAGTACAGCACAGCCACCACCACATCCAGCGATGGGGAGGAGATGGAGGGGGGCTTCACGTAGGCAAACACGGCAGTGCTGACAAGCAGGGAGACCACGGCCAGGTGAGGGAGGCACATGGAAAAGGCTTTGTGCCGTCCCTGCTCAGAGGGGATCCTCAGCACGGCCCAGAAGATCTGCACATAGGACAGCACGATGAACACAAAACAACCAAAGCCTAAACAGACACTAACCACAACAAGTCCAACTTCCCTGAGGGAGTCTGAGTGTGAGCAGGAGAGCTTGAGGATCTGGGGGATTTCACAGAAGAACTGGTCCAGGGCATTGCCCTGGCAGAGGGGCAGGGAAAATGTATTGGCCGTGTGCAGGAGAGCATAGAGAAACCCACTGCCCCAGGCAGCTGCTGCCATGTGGACACAAGCTCTGCTGCCCAGGAGGGTCCCGTAGTGCAGGGGTTTGCAGATGGCAACGTAGCGGTCATAGGCCATGACGGTGAGAAGGGAAAACTCTGCTGCAGCACTGAATAAGAAAGAAAAAACCTGTGCAGCACATCCCCAGTAGGAGATGGCCCTGGTGTCCCACAGGGAACTGGCCATGGATTTGGGAACAGTGGTGGAGATGGAGCCCAGGTCCAGAACAGAGAGGTTGAGGAGGAAGAAGTACATGGGGGTGTGGAGGTGGTGGTCACAGGTGATGGTGGTGATGATGAGGCCGTTGGCCAGGAGGGCAGCCAGGTAGATGCCCAGGAAGAGCCCGAAGTGCAAGAGCTGCAGCTCCCGTGTGTCTGCGAATGCCAGGAGGAGGAACTGGGTGATGGAGCTGCTGTTGGACATTTGCTCTTTCTTGGCATGGGGGCCTTGTCCAAAGGAGGAAAAAAACAGAAAAAAAATTAGGACAGATGCCTTATAGCAAAGACAGTCTCCTTTTCTGTGTGTTTTTGATTTTCTACCATCACGTCTGGTAACTGTTCTTTTTAGGGGAAGAAATCCTCATGTTTATGACTGAAAATGTGGAGTCTTAAGACAGGACAGGACACAGGGCTCTAATCTCTGTTGTTTAGTGCAGAGCCAGGAGAGCTGCAGTGTCCATCAGTCTTTTTTCTGTCTGCCCTGTGCTTCTGTTTGTGCTGCCTTGAAGATGACTTCAGACACAAATTCCTCTTAAAAAACAAACCCAAACAAATAACTGAACTCACATGGGAACAGCAGAACACTGAATGGACAAATATACAAATTCTTCTCTTTCCCAAACCAGAGTTAGAGCTGTGATGGAGACAGCAGGACACAACCCCTCACAGAGACAATCAAAGGACTCTGCGAGGACAGTGCCCGACCCCCAGGGAAAGGCTCAGCCCTCCCTAGGATCCCACAGGAGAGCTCTGCCTTTCTGGGGGCAGCTGGCAAGCCCAGCAGGACAGGCAAAGCAGAGAGTCTGGGGTCCCGGAGACGAGGTGTTCTGAGGGGAGAGTCAGCTCATTGCCCAGCAGAGAACACCCAGAAGACGTCTCCAGTGAAGGACCAACAGAGAGATGCCTGAACGCCCCCTCCCCAGTGCGTGTTGGCAGTTTCCCCCAGCCCTTGCCCATGTCTCTGCTGCCTGGAGCTGCCCCTGCCAGGAGCTGCTGCTCTGTGCCCACGTCTCCTCCCTGTCCCTGCTCCCACAGCCCATCCCACCCGCTGGGGGCTCAGCTCTGCCCTGCAGACCCCTCCTGGCAGCAGGGCACTGCCCAGGGCCATCTCCCTCTTTGTGGCTCCTCAGGAGGAGATGAGAGAAAGCCTGATGCTGGAAGCAAAGGTGCTGCTGGTGCTGTGTGTAGGGAGAGGAGGGGCTGAAGGCACTTTGTGAGCTTTCTGGCAGATCTGCTGATCCCTCAGTGGAACAGTGACAGCTCCTTTCCCTCAGGAGACAGCTGAGAGCACAGACCCTGCAATGTCTTCATCTTCCAGGCAGCCCCTGCCTTGTCTTTCCTCTGGAAATGCTGCCTCTGCCAGTGCTCTGGGGGAGATCTGCAGCTGTGGGCAGCCCTGACCCACACAGCACACACTCGAAAAAGAGCCAAAGGACCCTGCCCTGAGGGGAGTCTCTCCTTTTCCCCACAGCTTCTCCCCACAGACGCTCGGGGGGGAACTCCTTGGGCAGGCTGAGAGCTGACCCTGGCAAGCAGCAGAGTCCCTGCCCCGGCACACAGAGCCCTGGGCTGCAGGGACCCTGCTCTCAAGGACAGCCCTGGGCACCCCTGCCTGCACACCCACCTGTCTTCAAAACCCTGCCACAGTCCCTCGCAGAAGGCAGCCCTCCTTCCTTGTCGCTGCCATGGTGCAGCAGGGCATCCCTGCTCGGAAGCACGGCCTCCTTCTCCACACCAGAGAAGCCAGGAGAGCCATCCTGACAGCTCCTCTCAGCCAGCCCTAGAACATCCCTCCAGGAGACCCCCCTGCATTGCCCCACAGCCAGAGACTGACTGTGTCAACAGGGGTGAAGATTTCCCCGAGAACGAGCTCAGAACTCTCCTCCCACTCCCAGCTGCCTTTATCCTCTCTGTGCCTGGCTCCTCTCGGGTGCCTGCAGGCAGTGCCCTCAGCCCTGCTGCGCTTGGCAGAGGAGCTGCTCCTGGGCAGAGCTGTCTCTCTGCAGCGCTGCCCGCTTGCCATCAGCTCCCTCCATGCCAGGAGCCCAGCCCAGCTCAGCAGCAGAGGACCAGCCCAAGGCAGCCCTTTCTCTGCCCCCTCGGGGCTCCCTCCAGGTGTCCCTGGGGCTCCAGGGGAACCTGCTGGGAAACAGGATGAAGTCACCACTGATGTTCCCTCCCTCAGCTGGGCAGAGACACTTCTTTCCAGAACTTTTAATTCTCCTCTCAAAGTTACATCAAAATATCACCTTTTTTGCTCTTATTATTAGAAAGTGTTCCCAGACAGTGACAGGCAGTCATCTCCCTTACCCCTGCTGAGGGAAGGGATTCAGCTGAATCTGTGCTTCACCTCATCCTGCGTTTCAATTCCTGGTATTTGAAGGAGACACAACTGCCTTCCATGCCTGCCACAACCCACAGGAGGTGGGATTCCTCTTGCCGTAGGTGTTCAGGTGTGCATAAAATACGCACATGCACGTGAGCTCCTTGTCTCAGCTCCTGTGCTCATCAATGGAGATGGAGAGCAGGACACAATGCCTGGTGACATTGAAGGTGTCAGGGATGGTCAAAGGTGTGTGCTGATAACTGCAAGCTCTGCTGGAGCTGTTCATAGAGACAGGGCAATGTCTCAGGGACCCTGAATGAGCCTTGTGGGAAATTCCTTTGGCCAAGTGAAATGACAGCTGAGGCCCAAATAAAGGCCAAAAGAATCTTCTCCTACTTGTATGTTCATGGCAGTCTTTAGGGGTATTCATATGAACGACCGCAGTCCTGGGACACAGGGAGAGCTTGGTCTCTCTCTGCTCCATCAGCTCAATTTTCCAGATCTCCAGTGACTCTAATGGCATTTATGCCATGTTCAGCCCCACTTTGCCTAACAGAATTCAGGGCAGCAACTCAATATAATGTTCAAATCCAGGCCCACAGAGCTACATGAGGTGCCAGGGCTGGCATGGACCACACAGGACCTACAGGAAACCAATTCCCTTTCAGTGCGGATGCATCACAGATGCCCCACATGGCATGCTAGAGCGTTCTATTTGGTGCTTTTGTGCCGTTGACTGATGCATTGAGTCATCAGTCATCAGAGAGGCGAGGTCTGTCCCTTCTCCACACAACAGCTGCAGGCATTGCATGGACATGGAGGACGTCACACGGGGATCTTTACTCACTGCCCTGATGATACAATCAATGAAAAGACCAATAGATTTCACAGTGTGCCTGGATACATCTTGTCCTCAAGGGCAGCATCCTCCAGATCCAGCAGTGGTGCATATCGAAACTCAACTGAATCTCAAATAGGAATTCCAGGGCACCGAGATGAGCTTTAGGTAATTCAGGAACAGTTAAACGAATTAAAGGGAATAATGTAGGACCAGTGCTGAATTTAGTAGGAGTAGGAGTAGGTAGATCCGAGATATTCAATGTCCTCTCTGCCTCAGTTACCACCAGTGAGGTCTCCCAGGCCTTGGTAGAACAAGTCTTAAACAGGAACACGAAGAAGTCTCCAGGTAAATGAGGAGATTCCTATGGGGAACAGTAATTGCCCAGGCATTCACTGGCCAGGCAGAGAAACAAGGTGCCAGCAGCCTGGAGCATCTTGAGACGACTTCTTAGCAGAGCTGCCTGGTGGGCCAGGAAGGGCGATGCTCACCTAGACCTGGTCCTGGCCAACAAGGAAGAGCTGGTCAGGGATGTGATAATTAGTGTCAGCCTTGCTGGAGTGACCAGGAAATAGCGGGGTCCCAGAGGCCAAAGAGGAGTGAGGAAGGCCAGCAGAGGAACACACGTGGGTGGCTCCAGAGGAGAAGACTTTGATGTACTCGGGGGACTGATGCAAGCGGTGTCATGGCAAGGAGTTTTGAAGGGTGAAGGAGCTCAGGAAATCATATAGGCATTACAGGACGGCCTCCTCCAAGCACAGGAATGATGTCTTGGAATACCATGAAGAGAAACACTCGTCTCAGGAGGCTGCTGGTATAAACGGACTGGGCTGCAGGGCAAAAAGGCAGCACACAGGAGGTGGAAGGCGGGGAAGCTGCAGAGGAGGCATTTAGAAACCTGGCCCCAGGATGTCGGGAGGATGCCAAAGCCAAAGCTCCCAGAGGCTTGAGAGTTGCAGGGATGGGTGGAGGAAGCACAATGAGCTGACAGAGGCTCAGAGGGTCATGTGGAATGAGTCACACTCTGCCTGGAGGCCTGTAACAAGTGGGCACTGCAGAGGTTTGCATGTTGACTGCGTGCCTCAGCCTAGGAGATGGGGATTCCCCCTGCTGGGGGTGGCTGTGCCAGTCCATCCACATGGGTCTAGATGGGGCAGACTCTTCCCGAAGACATTTCTGTTACCCAAATGTGTTGGGATTAATGCAGAAACGACTCTTCAAAACCAAGCATTTAAATAACTTGTTCTCTTTGCTTGGACATCCTTTCACTTTGACTGCACTCCTGAAATGTCTCTAAAGAGCCAAAGAATTGAAGACTAAACAAAATTTGTGCCCAGACGTGGCTCCTTCGTGTGTTTTGTGTGATAATGAGCCCTCTGGTGCCGAGTTCCTGAACTGCAGATCCTGAAAGACTCAGCAAGCCTCTCGAGAAGTAAAAGCAGCTAACCTCCAGGTTTCTGAGGGTGTTATCAGACCCTGCTGAAGTCCCTCACTGCAGAGACCATGGAGGGAAGGAGCAGACAAAGTTCTTGTCTCTGTGGTCTGGTGAAGCATAAAGTTGGAGGCACTTGGTAGAGGAGAAAACTTAAATGTGGAAATCACTGTGAAAGGCCTTGATGTTCTTCACCAAGCAGGCTGGCCAAGGTCAGTCCCCTCTCTCCTGCAGAGGGGGCTCCTTTGTTTCTTAGGGTGCTCTGGGCTCTTGCTGGGGGCAAGGTGATGTGGGAGTGATGAGATGCCAGGTGCAGGTCAGCAGTAGGAACCTCCCAGGCTCTGGGGAGGGTGGGTGAGGAGGCAACAAGGCGCTGGAGCTGTAAGGACTTGGTGTCCTCTCATTGAGCTCAGTGGATGAGACAGAAGCCACAGCTGAGCAGACAAGGGTCTCCGTTCTCTTGGGGTGTCAAAGCCCCACCAAGGCCCTTGGCCATCCCCAAAACACAGCTACACTCTCCTGTGCCTGGGTCTGCTCCCTTGCTTCCAACACCAAGCTGTGGGTTTCTGAGGATTTGCCAGTGCCTGTGAGCTCCCCACAACCCATCCCGTTTCTTCCAAAGCCTTGCTAATGCTCACTTATTGCGCAAGATTTCCAAGCCCCAGAGTTCCTGGAATCCCGTATGTAGCTCCACATCCCAGCACCAAACAGCACATCCCCCTTCTTCATCTGCCTCAGGATCAAAACTCAACTTAGCTCACTGTTGCATGACACCCCCTGATATTTCCTTCCTTCTTTCTGCCTTTAAGTCCCTCACTGCTGCCCCTACACTGCTCTCTCCCTGGGCAAGCAAGGTCAGCTCCTTGGGCACGGCTACCCCAAGCCGTGGGCATTCCCCATTTGCCAGGCTGAGGCATGCACACAAGCTGGAAACAGCTGTTCTCATCCCTGGTTTGCACAGGAGGGGCCTTCCTCCCTGCCATCACTTTTGGTTCTTCCCCTCTTTTGTGTTGCTTTTGAAATCATCATTTATTTTTCCCCCTCACAGCCAGAATGATTTACCAAAACTGGTTTTCAGCCAGAAAGTGGTCAGTGACTGAGGAGGAGTCTGTTTACAAAGCTTTCTGTTCTACCTGGCAAAGTTCAAGCATGGATGGAAAGACAGTCCTGAAAAGAGGATAGTTTTAACACAGGCTTTTCCTCTTTGCCCTCTTTGGCTCTGGTTTTCCCTGAAAACCAAACCTTCCCCTTTTCTCTGGCTGTCCTGCTTACCTTTACTTCCCACATCTCTCCTCATTTCTCACCATCTCCACGCTGCTTTCTCTGTTTCTCTCCTAAGGTTAGGAGACAAAGGTTAAAGCTACTTTGCTGAGGTGTTTTATCTTTCAGTAGAATTCCTTTTAGCCCATCCTAAAAGATATATTTAAATAGACTAGAGTAAGAACGACTGAGAAACACCAATTTTTTTCTCCATCGACTGTAAAGAGGCTCTTGGGTAAAGAGCTCGAATGCAATAACTGGCATACATTTTATAGTGCAGTCCTACTCTGACTCACTTAGCAAGTTTGTTCTCTGTACATCAAAGGATGTCTTCTTGCTCTCAGATGATTCTCCTCTCCTATCTTCTGTTTTCCTTCCAGCCTGTGCCCGAATGTCCCCATGAATGTCCCTAATGAATGTCCCTAATGGCAATAACTCTCTGGGCTTTGGACCTGGTTATCTTAGTTTGCCCTTTTGAGAGGCCTGGTTGACAGAGTCCCCTGGGAGGCAGTCCTGAAGGGCAAAAGAAGTCCAGGAAGGCAGGACGTTTTTCAAGAAGGAATTTTAAAAGGCGCAGGATCAGGCCATCCCCACGTGCCTAAAACCAAGCTGACAAAGAAGACTGGCCTGGTCAAACAGAGAGCTTTGTCTCAAACTCAGGGGAAAAAAGGAGATTATGACATTTTGAAGAAGGGGCACGCAACTCAGGAGAACTACAAGGATGTTGTGAGGTTATGCAGGGAAAAAATTAGAAAGGCCAATGCCCAACTAGGTCTTTACCTGGCTAATGTCATAACAGACACTAAAACATGTTTCTGTGATTACATTAGAAACACAAAGAGAGCTAAGGAGAATCCCCATCCTTTATTGGATATGGCGGAAAACATAGTGACAAAGGATGAGGAAAAGGCTGAGGTACTTAATACCTTCTTTGCCTCCGTCTTTACTAGTAAGACCAGCAGTTCTCTGGGTACTCAGCCCCTGAGCGGGAAGACAGGGATGGGGAGCAGCATGAAGCCCCCATAATCCAAAGGGAATAGTGAGGGACCTGCTACAGCACTTAGACATACACAAATCTATGGGGCCAGATGGGTTCCACCCACAGGTACTGAGGGAGCTGTCGGAGATGCTCACCAAGCCGCTTTCCATCATTTATCAGCAGTCCTGGCAAAGCGGGGAGGTGCCAGTTAAGTGGAGGTTAGTAAAGGTGACGCCCATCAACATAAACGGCCAGAAGGAGGATCCTGGGAACTACCGCCCTGTCAGTCTGACCTCGGTGCTGGGGAAGATCATGGAACAGATCATCCTGAGTGCCATCATGTGGCACATGAGGACAACCAGGTGATCAGGCCCCGTCAGCATGGGTTCATGAAAGTCAGGTCCTGCTTGACAAACCTGATCTCCTTCTATGAGAAGGTGACCCACTCAGTGGATGAGGGAAAGGCTGTGGATGTTCTTTACCTGGACTTTAGAAAAGCCTTTGACAGCATTTCCCAAAGCATTCTCCCTGAGAAACTGGCTGCCTGTGGCTTGGACGGGAGTACTCTATGCCAGGTGAAAACCTGGCTGGATGGCTGAGCCAAAGAGTGGCCAAAGTGGTGGTGAACAAAGTTTAATGCAGGTGGCAGCTGGTCACAAGTGGTTTTCCCCAGGGCCTACAATTGGGGCCAGTTCCTTTTAAGGTCTTTATCAATGATCTGGATGAGGGGATCGAGTGCACCCTCAATAAGTTTGCAGACAACACCAAGTTGGTTGGCAGTGTCGACCTGCTTGAGGGTAGAAAGGTTTTGCAGAGGGATCTGGACAGGCTGGATCGATGGGCAGAGGCCAGTGGCCTGAGGTTCAACAAAGCCAAGTGCCAGGTCCTACACTTGGGTCACAAAAACCCAATGCAACACTACAGGCTTGGAAGTGGCGAGGTGGCTGCTGGTGTCTTCTCCCAAGTAACGAGTTACATGACAAGAGGAAATGGCCAGGAGTTGTACCAGGGAAGGTTTAGATTGGATAGTAGGAAAAACATTTCTTCACTGAAAGGTTTGTCAAGCACTGGAATACTTTTATTTTCAGCCAAATCAAAGGGATTTGGTTGGTATCAGACAGCCAAGTTTAAACGCATGGGGGATGGAGGGCCCTGGGGACAGCCTAGTCCAAAAATCCAACCCCAACAAATCTAGCCCAAAAAGAAAAACCCAACAACAAAAACCCCCAACACAAAAAAATACCAACCCAAAACACCCCAAAATCCACTCCAAACAACTAGAAATCCCAGGGTTCAAAAAGCCCAACCCCAAAAATCCAGTCCCCAAAACCAAAATCTAATCAAAAAAACATAAACCGAACCCCCGAAAACCCAATCCCAAAAAACCCAATCAAAAAAACCCAACCCAAAATTCAACCCAACCAACCCAAAAAATCCAATCCAAAAAATCCAACCCCAAAAACCAAACCCCAAAAATCCAACCTGAAAAACCCAAAATCCAACCCAAAAATATCACTCAAAAAACATAAAATCCACCTCAAAAAATCCAAGCCAAAAAAAGCAAAGCCCAAAAATTCCAAAATCCAAGCCAAAATCCAACCATTAAAAAAACCCCCACCCCAACTTCCAACCCAACCGACCCAAAATCCCAGGGCTCAAGGCCAGGTCTGTTGGGGTTGGAGAAACCTGACCTACTTGAAGATGTCCCTGCCGATGGCGGCCCCACCACTGTGGGCAGCACATCAGCAGTTGCCATGCCACCACTGCCAGACAATCAGCGCTGGCCCTGCCGCCGCAATGTCACAATGGCTGCCTGACACGCCCGCGAAAAGGGAAAAATCAAGGCCAAAAACTAAATAAAAAAAAAAAACCTAAAATGCAACCCAAAAAAATCAAACCCAAAATAATCGAAAACCCAACCTGAACAAACCCAAAATCAAAACACCCAAAAGCAAAAAAAGCAACATGAAAAAACCACAACACCAAAAAACCCAACCCAAAATTCAACCCAACCAACTCCAAAAAACCAATGCCAAAAATCCAAAATCCAACTCGAAAAACAACAATACAGGCAAAAAATACAACCCAAAAAATCCAACCCTAAAAAAACAACTCAACCCAAATCCAACCCAACCGCCCCAAAATCCCAGGGGTCAAGGCCCAGTTGGACGGCATTGGAAGAACCTGACCTGCTTGAACACATCCCTTCTCATGGCAGCCCCACCACTGCGGGCAGCACATCAGCGGTTGCCATGCCACCACCGCCAGACAATCAGCGCTGGCCCTGCCGCCCTCATGTCACAATGGCTGCCTGACACACCCATGCAGGGGTAAAAATCAAACGCAAAAAACCCAACCCCAAAACCCAACCCAAAAAATTGAACCCAAAAAAGTCCAAAACACAACTCCAAACAACCCAATACCCCCAAAAAAGAACCCAAAATTCAACCCAACCAACCACAAAATTCCAATCCAAAAAGTCCAACCCCAAAAATCCAACCCAAAAAACCAAAATCCAACCCAAAATCTAACTGAAATAAAAACAAATCCACCCAAAAAAATCCAACCCCAAACATCCAACCCAAAAAAATCCAAAATCCAATCCAAGATCCAAACCCAACAAAACAAAATCCACCCCAACATCCAACCCAACTAACCCAAAATCCCAGGGGTCAAGGCCAGCTTGGACGGCGTTGGAGGAACCTGACCTGCTTGAACATGTCCCTGCCGATGGCAGCCCCACCACTGCGGGCAGCACATCAGCGGTTGCCATGCCACCACTGCCAGACACTCAGCGCTGGCCCTGCCGCCCTCATGTCACAATGGCTGCCTGACACGCCCACCAAGGGGTAAAAATCCAATCCAACCCAAAATTCCAACCAACCAACCCATAATCAAACCCAAAATCCAACCCCAAAACGTGAACCCCAAAAAACAACTTAAATAAATGAAAAAAACAACCCCAAAAATCCAACAGGAAAGATCCAACAAAAAGAATCCAGTCCAGGAAACTCAGCATCCAATCCAAAAGCCAAATCAAAAAACCCAAAATCCACCCCAAACTCCAACCCAACCAACCCAGAATCCCGGGGCACAAGGCCAGGTGGGACTAACAGCGTTCTGACCTGTATCAGGAACAGTGTGGCCAGCAGGACTAGAGAAGTGACCGTCCCCCTGTACTGGGCACTGGTGAGGCCCCAGCTCGAGTGCTGTGTCCAGTTTTGCGCCCCCCACCACAAAAAAGACACTGAGGGGCTGGAGCAGGTCCAGAGAAGAGCAATGAAGCTGGTGAGGAGTCTGGAGAACAAGTCTGATGAGGAGCAGCTGAGGGAGCTGGGGCTGTTTAGCCTGGAGAAAAGGAGGCTGAGGGGAGACCTTCTCGCTCTCTGCAAGTCCCTGAAAGGAGGGTGTACAGAGGTGGGGGTCGGTCTCTTCTCCCAAGAAACAAGCAACAGGAGAAGAGGAAACGGCCGCCAGTTGCCCCAGCAGAGGTTTAGACTGGATATTAGGAACAATCTTTCCCCTGAAAGGTTTTTCAGGCATTGGAACAGGCTGCACAGGGAAGTGGCTGAGGCACCATCCCTGGAGGTAATTAAAAGACGGGTAGACAGAGTGCTGAGAGACCTTTGGTTTAATGATGGTTCATGCGAGAGGAGGCAGACACAGCGGGGTGTTGGTGGGCACCGGTCAGCGGCACGGTGCCGAGGGCTGGGGCTTCCCTTGCGGCATCTCGGGGAGGGGAGGCACCCAATGCAGAAGTGAGGGCTGCGCTGCTGGGACGCGTGGTGTGGCAGGGAAAGGACGACTGGGCCGCCAGCAGAGCTAGCGCAGAGAGCGGGGTGGGCATGGGCAGAAAAGTCACCTGCAAGCACGCGGGGTCCCGAGGGAAGCATTTCTCTCCTGCCCTCGTCGCTAGGCTGGGCCTGCGGGACGCCTCAGCATGCAGGGGCGTGAGCGCTTGTCCAGGCAACAGTGAACCCCAAACCGGTGTTACCTTTCAGAAAAAGCTCCGGCAAGACCCGGCCAAATTAGACGATGCCCCTGAACTGCCGGGAAGGATTGACGTTTCTTGCCTGCGAGAGTGGCTGCTGCAGGAGGAGAGAAAGAGTTTGCCAGGTGGAGAGAGGAGGAGGAAGCAGAGGTGAGAAAAGGCCAAGTAACGCTTGCTCTTGAAGGGGGCCCGTGGTCCCCAAGAGAAGTCCTGGAGCCTCATGGCCCAATGAACAGACAAAGCCCGGCGGTGGAAGGAGCCGGTGCCGGATGCAAACACGTTGGCACAGTCTGTCTTTGGAGCCTTGGGCAGGCAGCTGGAAGCTGCTGCCGGGACTCCTGGAGCAAAGCAGCTGGGAGCAGGATGACGGGAGCGGCTGAGCGGAAAACAGCCTGGCCCAGATGGACAGAGCGGCTCCTTCTCAGCTGCCTTCCTTTCTCTTGACAGGCATCTCACGGTGATCAAGCAGCGGATTGAAAGACTGGAGGCTCTTCAAAAAGAGCAAGACCTCCTCCAGCAGGCCGAGAGCCAACAGCAGCACAGATGCCACACACACAGATGCAGCTCCTCGGGGAGGAGATGGGGAGAGCACCTTGGGGTGTGGGGACACTGCGGGGAGGGGGACACACGTGCCACATTCAGCCCCCTGACTTCCCCGTGTGGGAGCGCAGAGGAGGGGCAGGTGTACAACCTGCAGCTGACCCTATCCCTGACCCCAGTGTCATCCCTGTAGGTGCCATGTCCCCATCGCTGTCCCCACAGGTGTCCTGGCCACACCACTGTCCCCAGCCCTGTCTCTGTCCCTCCAGGTCTCTCGTCCCCCTCCCTGTCCCCACAGGTGCCCTATGCCCAGGGCTGTGGGGACAGCGGCCGCCTGCTGGGCTGGTTCCATGGCAGCATCAATTTTGTCCACCTCCGTGTCACAGTGAGACATGGGGACATTGGCGACCCCACTGTGGGCTGGGGAGGAAACTCCACGCTCAGTTGTGGTGTGTAATGTCACCTTTCAAGAGTACAAAAACGCATTTGTAGGTTCCAAAGCCTCTTTTTCAGGCTCCAAAGAGGCATTTGTAGGATTAAGCCAGTCAGTTTTAGGGTCCAAGATGCATTTTGGATGTCCAAACCCTGATTTTTATGGTCCAGCCCCCTCTTTTAGGGACCAGATTATCATGGTTTTGATCCCAAAGCTTCATTTTTAGGGTACAAAGCCTCATTTAGAAGTTCCAAAGCCCATTTTAAGATTCAAAGACCCATTGTCAAGCTCTAAACAAGCATTTTTAGGATCCAGCCAGTCATTTTTAGAGTCCAAGCCACATTTTGACTGTCCAAAGTGAGAGCGAGTGGCCCACACGCGTGTCCAGATGGGCCTCCAGGTGGGCCCCGGGGTGGCTGGGCAGCAGCCGGGCAGCGGCGTGGCAACATGAGGATGTGCAGTGCGGTGTCGCGGCAACGTGACGATGCAACAATGTGCGTCTGCTCTCGAGAGCCGCTTGCTGGGAGACTGGCTGTGGTGGCCGCAGCTGGGTGCCTCTGGAGCGAGAGGTGCCATCGCTCTGTCTACCCGTCTTTTGATTACCTCCAGGGATGGTGCCTCAGCCACTTCCCTGTGCAGCTTGTTCCAATGCTTGAAAAACCTTTCAGGGGAAAGATTGTTCCTAATATCCAGTCTAAACCTCTGCTGGGGCAACTGGCGGCCATTTCCTCTTCTCCTATTGCTTGTTTCTTGGGAGAAGAGACCGACCCCCGCCTCTGTACACCCTCCTTTCAGGGAGTTGTAGAGAGCGAGAAGGTCTCCCCTCAGCCTCCTTTTCTCCAGGCTAAACAGCCCCAGCTCCCTCAGCTGCTCCTCATCAGACTTGTTCTCCAGACTCCTCCCAGCTTCATTGCTCTTCTCTGGACCTGCTCCAGCCCCTCAGTGTCTTTTTTATGGTGAGGGGCGCAAAACTGGACACGGCAATCAAGGTGGGCCAAGTGCAAGGTCCTACACTTGGGTCAGGACAACCCTCGTTACCAATACAGGCTGGGGGATGACTTGATAGAGAGCAGCCCTGTGGAAAAGGACTTGGGGGTCCTGGTGGATGAAAAGCTGGACATGAGCTAACAATGTGTGCTTGCAGCCCAGAAGGCCAATCGTGTCCTGGGCTGCATCAAAAGAAGCATGGCCAGCAGACCCAGAGAGGGGATTCTCCCCCTCTACTCTGCTCTCGTGAGACCCCACCTGGAGTACTGTGTCCAGCTCTGGAGCCCTCAGCACAAGGAGGACATGGACCTGCTGGAGCGGGTGCAGAGGAGGGCCACGAAGACGATCAGAGGGCTGGAGCACCTCTCCTGTGAAGACAGGCTGAGAGAGGTTGGGGTTGTTCAGCCTGGAGAAGAGAAGGCTCCGGGGAGACCTTATAGTGGCCTTCCAGTACCTGAAGGGGCCCTGTCAGAAAGCTGTTGCAAGGCTGTTTGCAAGGGCATGTAGCCTTAGGACGAGGGACAATGGTTTTAAACTAGAGCAGGGCAGGTTTAGATTAGAGTTTAGGAAGAAGTTCTTTCCACTGAGGGTGGTGAGACAGTGGCACAGGTTGCCCAGAGACGGGCTGGAGGCCCCATCCCTGGAGACATTCAAGGCCAGGTTTGATGAGCCTCTGAGCAACCTGATCTAGTTGTCGGTGTCCCCGCTTACTGCAGGGGGTTGGACTAGATGACCTTTAAAGGTCCCTTCCAACCCCACACATTCCATCATTCTGTTATTCCATGATTTGTCCAAAAGCTTGTTGCTGCTCAGGGCCCCCTTTAGGCAGATTTGTGTGTTCAAAAGACCATTTGATTTACTTTGTCTCTTTGCTTCTCTCTGCGAATCGAGGGAGCTCGTGACGTGAGTGTAAGCCTCACTGCCTGCAAAGAACAATTATGGACAAAGAAAGAAAGTCCAGGACAGGGAATCTTTTGGGAAGTCTTGGGATCTGTGATTTAACAAAAATTATGTTTTCTGTTGGTCTAAGGGTAGCCACTGTAGGAAGCAGATTTCGGTGGGGGTAATGTGGACTTTACACATTGCTGAGGAATGTCTCATTTTTTTACTGAACTATGCATTCCTTTGTTTCCATTTGTTGGCAAGTGACAAACACCCTTCTGTGTCCGTGTGCTGCTCGTTCTCCAAGTAACCCAGGTGGGAACCGGTGCCAATGGGCTGAACCGCGCAGCTTCAGTGGAGGAAGCTCAGATTTAGAACAGGGCTGCTGTAAGTCCCAGGGGGCTGATGAGAGAAATGCTGGGTTGGGGGCAGGATGAAGACTGGCCATAGGTTGTGGAACACAAAGGGTCTTGATTTTCATATCTGTTCAGGCTGCATTAGCAGACGCTCAGGATCAGTATCATGTAGAGACTGCTGATTTCCATTCATGTATAAGCAGAAAAATAAAGTAGGAAAAAGAAAAAAGAAACCCTTTCTTCTTGTTGTTTAGTAATCATATTATTTCACTTTGATTACATTCCTGAAACTTCTCTAATTAAGCACATGAGAATTGAAGACTTTAAGGAAAACTATGCCCAGAGACTTGACTTGTTAGGGCGTTTTGCATGTTAATGAGCCCTCTGGTGCCAAGTGCCTGAACTGCAGATCCTGAAAGACTGAACAAGCCTCAAGACAAGTAAAAGTCAGCAGCAAACCTCCAAGAGTTTCCCAGAGTCCTTGGAGGCTGGTGAAGCAGGAAGTCAGAGGTGCTGCTTCGAGGTGGAAAATCAAACGTGGCATGTGGTTGTGAAAGCCCTCGATGTGTGTCACCAAGCAGGACAGCCAAGCCCTGACCCCATCTGCTGGGAAAGGGGATCCGTCAACTCACGGGATGCTCACACCTCAAGCCCTGCTCCCCCGGACACTGCTTCAAGGCTTCTAACAGAGATGCAGACTGCTGCATTGGACATATGTATGTTTATATTTTTTTTAATAGGTACTGATACTCCTTGGGAAATCAAACAAACTCCTGAAGGAGTATTGAAGGATTCTTGATATGGTCAGGGCTGTATAAGGGCACATGTAAAGCATCCCTGCACCTGATGCGAATTAATTTGGTGGCCATGGAAGCTCTGATGCACACACAAGATGCCGGTGTGACCAGGAAGGGGAAGACTGGATCTAAACAGCACGTTTCCAAAGCTGAGAGCATGAGCGTCATGGTGTCACTGCAGGAGAGCTCCAGCCTTGGGGCAAAATCACAAAAGTGGTCTAGTACATCAGGGCCAGCAAATGTGTCTGGGACAAGAAGGAAATGATTACTGCAGATGACAGAAATCCCCCCAGCCAAGGTGCAGCTGTCTTCTAGCGACAACCCTTCCAGTTCAGGAGTCTTGCAGAGAGCAGGGGGTGGCACAGAGCCAAGTACTGGTCATAGCATGTGGCCACCAGCAGGAGCCACTCTGTACCTGCCAAAGGTGCAGGAAATAGCCCTAAGAGCGCTGTGAGCAGAGATGGTGCTGTGCCCAGTGGGAGGACAGTCAGGGTGGCGGAGCTGTAGCAGGTTTCCAGGTTTTCCACCAGCAGCCCCATGCTGAGGCTGTTCCCAAGTGCAATTATGGGGCAGGTCATGGGAGGGAGGAGGAAGAGATTTTTCTGAAGGTTGGGGACGTTCCCCATTCCCATTAGGGGAAACGCCATTGATGATGACAAATTGTCCTGATCCCCTTTTTCCATGGAAAATTTTAGGTCTTCCTGTCCCCTCTCTCCTTGTGGGTACGCCTTCGAGTGACAACATTTGTTTCTCTGTTAGGTGCCTAAGGACATTGGGAAGGAAGTTCAGAGAGGTGAAACACGGAGGTGTCTGTGCTTCTGAGTGCATCATAGTCCCTAGACGTGCTCTGTTCTGTGTGAAGGGTGAGAAAAGCCATCTTCTGGAGGGCAGCGACACTCCTGCTTGCAGAACCCTTTCGGACTGCGCGGGCGAAATGCTCTGTGGACGTGCTGCTTTCAGACTGTGTGAAACAAGGGATGGGCCATAAGGACAGGGGAGGGTGAGGCAGCACACAGAGGCACTTGCGATGAACCGGAAAAGGCAGGTGAGAGAATTCTCATTGGGCCGGTGGGGTTGTTCCTGAAGTCACACGCAGAATTGTCAGGGCTCTGACAGGGGTGTTCAAAGCCGCGAGCCCTTCCCTTCCACGTGCAGAGGCGTAGGGACTCTCTGGCCTCCTGCTGCCACTCCCAGATGCTGGGAGGCACCTCAGCCCTGTGGTGTGGTGCCCATCTGAGATGCCTCATGGCATGAGGTATGGACATAGGGACCCTGGTTCACGGAAGCACATCCCAGTGCGGCATCCAGGTGGTTTCCCAGAGGACGTTCCTCTCAAAGTCAAGTTACCCGAAGACAGAGTGTGTCCCACAGGCCTTCGTGGACGCTCTGGGAATAGCTGGTGGCACTTGTGCTCAACTCGGGTTCCTCTCCCCACATGCACATGATGTGCATGCTTGAGTCTCCTCCATGCAATGCACTCAAGGACTTCTGACCTAATCAGGTGGCACTTTCTCGGCTCGCTGTGGCTCCATCAAAGATGTCCCTGAGGCTCCAGGGGAACCTGCTGTGAAACAAGCTGAAGTCATGACTGATGTTTCCTCCCTCAGCTGTTGGGGGGGACATTCCTTTCCGGCAGTATCATTTCCCCTATCAGAGGCAGAGTTAGGTCCCAGAACGACCTCTTCTTTTCCACCTATGAGACAGGACACCCAGACAATGAAAGGGAGGAATCTCCTGTACCCCTGCAAACCACAGTGCACATTCGAAGTGCCAGAGGTGGCCCGAGACATGTGCAGGTATCTCTAAACTTTGATGGAGCAGTTCAGAGGGACAGGGCAGCGTCTGGGGCCATCATTTTGGAGGCTCTTGGGGCATTGCTTTGGGCAGCTGAAGTGACAGCAGATGGCCACCTTTAGGACAATGAAGCCTGTTCCTGCTCACTATGTACAGGGCAGCCTATAGAGCTATTCCTCTGAGCAAATGGAGTCATTGCCATCTGAAGAGCTACGTCTCTCTCTCTTCTCCACCAGCTGTCTTTACCAGATCTCCATTGGCAGTTAGGGCTGGGTTCTCACTGGCACCCCTACAATGCCCAACCTAATTCAGGGCAGCTGCCCAATTTCAAGGTTAACTCCATCCTGTGGAGCTGCCTGAGGTGCCAGGGCTCTCCAGCACAACTGCGTGCAGCCGGCAGGGACAGCACAGGACTTGCGCGAACATCATCCCCATTCAGAGCAGCCGTGTAAGAGACCCCAAGAGACCTTCTGAGGCGTTCAGTGCTTTCCTTCAAGCAACTGCAGTGAGGCAAGTGCTGTCCCATCTCAATCCAGTAGATGCAGGGAGTGCTTCTCCCACGTCCCTCAGTCATCCCTTTGATGATGCAGTCAAGGAACAGAGCAATGATTTGCACAGTGTTCCTGGATCTCAGGATACCCATAGCCAAGGACACTTGCAAAAGCCCCTTGTCCTGCCTGGAGATCAGCTTCACCTGCACCACAGGCCCTCTGGGGCTGCAGAGACCCCGCAGACAGCAAAGCCCTCTCCTGCTGGGGCTGCAGAGTCCAGCCCTGCTTCTCTCTCGTCCTGAGGAGAGCAGGGATTGATCTCCTCCTTTCCCCTTTACATTGCCATCTGCCATCCCCCCCAGCATGCTCTGACGCAAACCTTTTGCCTGCACGGTACTTGGGCACTTGGTAACAGCTGGCTTTGTTGCACGCCTGAGCTTGGCCCTGGTGCCACGACTGAGGTCCAGCACATCTCTGCTCTGACACAAAGAACCTATAATGAAGGAGAGGAAGGGGACCAACTCTTATTTAACCAACCTGAGGAAGTCTTGGGCTCACCAAGGACTTAACGTCTTACCGGGGACATCAATGACCCTGTGTATTGCGTTGGCATGGCTAGGTTTTGGTAGGGGTGAGGGGGCTGCAGAGGTGGCTTAGGAGAAAAGGGATCAAGAGGTGACTCCCTGTGAGAGAGAGCCACTTTCAGCTGGCTCCAAAAGGGACATGCCACTGCCCAAAGCTGAGCCAGTAAGCAATTCTCGTGGCACCTCTGTGATAGCATATTGAAGCAAGGCTAAACAGCAGCGTGCAGTCACCGTAAGAGAGAGGAGTGAGACACATGGAGAGAAACAGCCCTGCAGACAGCAAGGCGAGTGGAGAAGGAGGGGGAGCGGGAGTGAAGCTGGGTGGGCACCTGGCAGCCAGAAGTCAGCCCAGCACCCCCTGACATTCCCAGGAGAGCACAGTGCAAATGCTCCTTGAGGTGTCTGGAGGCTCTTTGCCTCAGCTTTTTAGCACAGCTGCCAGATGGGCCAAGCAAGGCGATGCTCACCTGGATCAGAAAACCTGTGTCATCCTTGTCAGCCTTGGCTCTAGTAGCAAAGAAAGAGTGGAGTCTCAGCTCCCGAGGGAGTGAGGACGAAGAGCAGAGTGCAGATTCCAGGTCTCAGGGTGGCAGACATTGGCCTCTTCTGGGAACTTTCCGTTCAGGCTGGAAGTGACCTTGCAAGATTTCTATAGACCAACATTCTACGCAAAGCAGGGTCACAGCAGAAAGTGCCTGCAGCGTTTGGGTGCTGCCAGTTGTTAGGGAGTTCCTGCAAACTCCAGATGCTTTCAATGATGATGGAGAGTGGCTTTACTGTGGCATCGTCCTGCCCTCTCAGCTCCCTCGGATGCCACCCCTCCAGTCCCATAGACTGGTAAGGATTGTGTTTGCTCAAGTAACTCCTGACTCTATCCAAATTCACCACGGTTTTTTTTCCCTCCAGAGTCCTGCCTCAAGGCACAAAGGCCTGGGAGAGCTTGCTGGAGGAGACCAAGGCAAGAAGGACACAGGGAATCTCAGATTCATCTACACCTGCTGTTACTAAATTCCAGCAGTGGCCACTCATTCTCTTTGTTTCTTCTTTAACTGTTCCTGAAGCCGCGGCCTCCCCTCGAACCCTTGCCTTGCAAGGCTCTACACTTGGGAAGCTCTAGCTTACCTAAAGCCATCCCCATTTCTCCTCTAGAGACCCAGCATCTGTAGTCTGGCTTCAGTCTTTTCTCACTCCCCTTGGCAGCTGAGACCCCACTATTTCATGGTCGCTACAGCCCAGGCTGACATTTTCACACCCCTGATCAGAATTCCCTCTGAATTGACTGGACTCAGCAACACCTTTGTTGGCCTACCTTGCGCCTGTGCAAAGATGTTGTCCCAAGAGACCCAGAAACCTGCTGGACAGTATGCATGCTGCTGTGTTCCCCTTCCAGTGGTGTCAGGGCCATTAATGTCTCCAATAAGACCTGGGGTCATTATTCTGGAGACTTCCTTGTGTTGCTTAAATAGGCAAATGAGTGGAGATCCCAGTGTGATGTGCTTCCTGTTCCTGAACTGCTCTGCATCGACTGGATGGAGGTGGGTCAGACCCTGCCTCATTGCCCTCGTGGGATTCAGTTGCCGGCCAACAGAAACTGAATCTATGAGACATGGCATCTGGAGTGTGTGTCTCGCACCCACTCTGAAGGCGATGCCTTTCCCGTAGGTCCTGTGCAGTCCCTGCCGGCCACCTGCAGTTGTGCTGGAGAGCCCTGGCACCTCCTGTGGCACAACAGGCCTGTCCATGGCCATTGAGTAGCTGCCCTGAATTAGGTTAGGTGATGTGGGGATGTCCATGAGACATCTGCCGTTACAGTCAGTGGGGATCTAGTATACACGGCTGATGGAGAAGATGGATGAGGTCAATGGCAATGAGTACATCTGGTCCCCTGACTACCTCAGAAGGCTGCCCTGGGTTGAAAGAGTAGGGAAAAGTTCAGTTGTCCGAAATGTGGGCACGTGCTGGTGGCCAAAGGAATTCCTCATGAATCTCAAAGATGGTGGCAGCAGATACTGCCCTGTCTCTATGAACTGCTCCGTTAGATCTTGCAGTTACCGGCACGTATCTTGGACCACGTCTGAGACCTGAAATGTCAGTAGGTGTTTGAGTCTGAAGAGCTCACTGCTGGCCTCCATCTCCAGGAATGACGCTGGGAGCTGAGACCAGCAGCTCCCATGCAGCAGGTGCCTATTTTGTGCCCACCTGAAGAGAGGCAAGAGGAATCCCCCCTCCTGTGGGATTGTGGCAGCCCTAAGTGAGAGCTGAGTCCACTTCACAGCCAGGACTACAAACCAAGGAGGAGATGCCTCAGTTGACGAAGCCGACTGCCTTCGCTCAGCGGGGGCAAAGGAGATCTGGCACTGTCCAGGTTTCCTGTCTCATACCAGAAGGAACAAGACCTTTCTCGTGCGCAGCTCTCTCTGATAGGAGAAATTACCCGGCTGGAAAGAAGCGTCTCTCCAGAGGTGCAAGAGAGACCACACAGTATTACTTCAGTCTCTTTCCCAGCAGGTTCCCCTGGAGGCACAGGGACACCTCCAGGGAGCCCCGAGGAGGCAGAGAAAGTGACGTCTCGGGCTGGTCCTCTGCGTCTGAGCTGGGCTGGGCTCCTGGGATGGAGGGAGCTCGTGGCAAGCGGGCAGCACTGCAGAGAGACGGCTCTGCCCAGGAGCAGCTCCTCTGCAAAGGGCAGCAGGGCTGAGGGCACTGCCTGCAGGTAACGAGGGGAGACGTGTGAGGCCAGCGGAGCTTAAAGGCAGCCTGGGGTGGGAGAGTGCTGAGAGCTCACTGGGAGAAATCCTCACAGCCTTTGCACAGTCTCTGGCTGCAGGGCATTGAATCTGCAGCTGCTGGAGGGATCTCCAGAAGCTGGAACAACCCCCAGCCTACGGGATCTGCAAGTACCACTCTCACAGTTTCTCTAGTTTCGAGGAGAAGGACAACGTGTGGAGCAGGGCTTCCCTGCTGCACCGTCAGAGGGACAGGGCATGCTGTGTCTCTGCTGCAGTATAATGCAGAGAGGCTCCCTGGAGCAGTCTCCTAAAGCTGGCATAGCCCATGGCTAATGTGATCTGTCAGGAAGGCTCTCAAGGCTCCGTCGGTGTTGAGAAGGATGTGCTCGAGAGCAGGGCACCCCTACCACATCACCAAAGGCACAGGGCATGTCGGCTGCCTTCTCCCAGGGACGGCTGCCGGGCTGTGAAGGTGGGTGTGCGTGCAGGGGTGCTCAGGGCTGTCCTTCAGAGCAGGGTCCCCGTGTCCCAGGGAACTGTGTGCTGGGCCAGGGACTCTGCTGCCTGCCAGGGTCAGCTCTCAGCCTGCCCGGGGAGCTCCCCACGGCGCTGCGGGGAGAAGCTGTGGGTGGAAGGAGTGACCCCAGTCGTGTCATGGCAGGGTCCTTCTGCAGTCGTGAGGGTGCTGCATGGGTCGTGTTTCCTCCCAGCTCCAGATCACCCCCAGGACATTTGCAGAGGGTCCTTTTGGAGAAGTACAGGGAGACGGCATTTACCTGAAAGAAAGAGGGTCCCTGCTTGGAGTTTTCCACTCCTCCTTTGCTGGGTGGGTTGTGAGAGAGAGGATTTTACTTCTCCGTCCTGGAGAAGGCAATGATACCCTGGTTCTAGCAGGAACTTTTCTAAGCTGCTTGTTAGCGCTTGCAGGCACTTGCCCTGAGGGCAGAGCTGAGCACACAGCAGGTGTGGTGGGTTCTCTGAGCACTGAAAGGGAGGAGACCTGGGGACAATGACACAGCCCCAGGCAGAGACAGCTTCGGGTGGCAGAGACATGGGCAGAGAGTGAAAGGGAGCTACTGCAGGAAAGGTCATGGGAGAGGGGATTCCAGGCCCTCCCTGCCATCCCCTGCAGTGCAGGTGCCTTCCCTGGAGACATTCCGTGGTCTCCTCTCCCCACACAGTAGAGTCCTCCACCCCTGACTATCCTGGGTATTAAGTCCTGAGTGTCCTTCCCAGCAGCCCAACCACCAAAGAGGAGAAATCCTTGAGTGTCTGACTGTGTCTCCCTGTCCTGACTCTCTTGGCAGGAGAACTGTACTGACTCTCTTGGCAGGACCCACAAGGTTTCACTTGCAGCACAGCAGAAATGCCAGGGATTTCTGCCTTAAAAACACTCCTCAGGTGTGGTGGGGAAACTACAACAGAACAACCCCAACAACAAGGTGCCCTGAGCTCTGCCCTGCAGTCGGGTGACAATGCTGAAAAGCCCTTTGATGCCAGGAGTGGATTTAATCTGAGATCACCCCGTGTTCCTTTTTACCCATGGCTGTAGGGCAGGACTGAATCCTGCAGAGATCTCAGCTCTCTGGTGGACTGTCAGCCAGCACCAACCAGAGTGTACAAAAAGGACCTGCAAAAGGTCTTCCTGAAAGGAGACAGACAATTTGGTGGGTTTCTAAGACCAATTGAATACTTTAGTTTGAGAGAAATCTTCCCCAACTTCTCACTGCTTTTCTTTCCATTAACAGGTCTCCAAGCCCTGGGGAAGAAAATGTCGAATGGCAGCTCCATCACCCAGTTCCTCCTCCTGGCATTTGCAGACACGCGGGAGCTGCAGCTCTTGCACTTCTGGACCTTCCTGGGCATCTACCTGGCTGCCCTCCTGGCCAACGGCCTCATCATCACCACCATCGCCTGTGACCACCGCCTCCACACCCCCATGTACTTCTTCCTCCTCAACCTCTCCCTCCTTGACCTGGGCTCCATCTCCACCACTCTTCCCAAAGCCATGGCCAATTCCCTCTGGGACACCAGGGCCATCACCTATGCAGGATGTGCTGCTCAGCTCTTGTTCTTCGTCTTCTTTCTCACAGCAGAGTTCTGTCTTCTCACCATTATGGCCTATGACCGCTACGTTGCCATCTGCAAACCCCTGCACTACGGGACCCTCCTGGGCAGCAGAGCTTGTGTCCACATGGCAGCAGCTGCCTGGGGCTTTGTTTTCCTCTACGCTGTGCTGCATGCGGCCAATACATTTTCCCTGCCCCTCTGCCAGGGCAATGCCCTGGACCAGTTCTTCTGTGAAATCCCCCAGATCCTCAAGCTCTCCTGCTCAGGCTCAGACTCCCTCAGGTAAGTTGGACTTGTTGTGGTTAGTGCCTGTTTAGCATGTGGTTGTTTTGTGTTCATCGTGCTGTCCTATGTGCAGATCTTCAGGGCCGTGCTGAGGATCCCCTCTGAGCAGGGACGGCACAAAGCCTTTTCCACGTGCCTCCCTCACCTGGCCGTGGTCTCCCTGTTTGTCAGCACTGCCGTGTTTGCCTACCTGAAGCCCCCCTCCATCTCTTCCCATGTTCTAGACCTGGTGATGGCTGTGCTGTACTCAGTGGTGCCTCCAGCACTGAACCCCCTCATCTACAGCATGAGGAACCAGGAGCTCAAGGAGGCCATTAGGTATCTGATTTCATGGATTTTTTTCAAGAGGGAGAAATGTTCCACCTCTCTCCACAAATGACTCCCGCACTATTTGATTCCATCTGCTTTTTTGTGTGTTTTGTTATTGGCTTTGTGTTTTTAATGATTATATTTCTCATCATTGCTGTTGATATTGTCATTTATGGTTTTTATGCTCCTACACAAAGGTTTCACTTGTGTCACTACACCTGAGACATTTACGTCTTAGTTTCACCTGGTTCCCTTCTAAAAATGTATTTCACAGTGGCTCAGAGCTGGCCGCTTTCACAGAGTCTCTGTTAACAAAGCAAGATCTCCCTGGTGCAGTGCTTTAATGCTGGGGTCTTTCTCCAAACATGCCTGAGGAAATTCACCCCTGAAGTTCTTCTTCCTCCATGTGTCCAGGAATAAAAAGCTGACTGTCCGTTTGTAACATTTTAGAGATATTGGACTGGATTTAGGAGTCACCAGTCGGTGCCTGGTGACAGGTAAGATCGTGGGTTTAACTGAGGGACGTACCCCAGCCCTTCACACAGATGACATAAAGGCCACCCATCCTGTGGGAGGGGAATCTGGAGCTGTCTGGAGAGGCTGGTGTTTCTCCAGGGACAGCATGTTCCTGGGGTTGTGCTGGGATGGCAGAGGTCAGAAGGATGGGGTGTGGGGCCTCAAGCAGAGGCCATGTGCAGACCTCCTCTGGGCACTCTCCCGTTCCTCCCCACCTGTCTACAGCAGGAATTCCCACAGAGGGACAGACACGTCCAGGTGTGGCCACACCACGGCTCACTGAAAGGGCATGAAAAGTCAAGCTGTCTGGGTAGCCCTCTCCTCCTAATCCATCCCTGTGTGCAGCTGGCCTTGTTCATGGTCAGCATGCGCCACTGCCTCATGTGGTGTCCCTCATAATGCGTGGGCCCGTCTCCTCAGGGTCACTGCTCATCCTGTCACGTCCCACCTGGCACTGTAATACGGTGTTTTTCTTCCCCCTGATGCAGGACTGGCCACTTCTCTTTGTAAAACTTAAGCAGTTTCTTCTGGCTGACTCCCAGAATTTCCCAAGGTCCCCCTGGACTGAAGATCCATTTTGTTCGTTCTTCATGTTTGCGTGCAGGCAGCTCACCATGGTTGTGGTGATGCATCAGCACAAGATAACAGCACGAGGAGTTGCAGGGCACTACAGGGAATTAAAGACATTCCTAATTTTGTACTGTCCAACAGAGGAATTGTCACGACAGCTATGTTAGAAACATCTTTGTGCCCCGTAGAGAGGGCACAAAGCAAGCAAATGTAGGGCCTGTGGGGAAAGAGAAGCTGGGCTGTTTGTAGAGGAATCTACGACAATGGTTAAAGAAAAGAACTTGGGAAGGGGAAAGAGGAAAAAGGAAAACCAAAAGTTCAACTCAGGATATGATGAAAGCGGTTTGGAGATACCCGATGAGCAGCATTGAGTCAATGCCTTGAGTGGGACAAAAAACCCACAGCGGAGTGGACCGAAGTTATGTCTGCTTACTTCTGTGGTCATGGGCAACGTGAGCGCTCTCCCCGTCATCATGAATGGAAGACCCATGGTGGAAAGAAATGCACAGTCTCTCATCCTGGAAGGGACCTTGGGAAGACTCCAGACCAAGACAATCCACAGTCTGTGGAGAAAGGGCAATGAGGATGGGGCTGTTTGCATGCTAGTTAGCGTTAGTGTTAGATGTATACCTCTATAGATACCGCACGGATACCTCTATAGACCGCACGGATCCCTCCAGGAGCTGGTCTCAGACCCTCCATCTCTCTAGAAGCTGGCCTCGGGATTCCCTCATCCCTCCAGTTCCCCCATGCACAGACAAGCACACACACACACAAACAAATGGCCCTCTCCAGCACAGAACCACGGAACCCTGGAGGCTGGAAGGCAGCCAGCTTCCACCTTCTCTGTGCTTCCTCTTCAGGCTTGATGTTACTCAGAGCTCCTTTCTCATGCATGCCAGCCTCCTGACACCTTGGCATGACTTCCTGCATGTTGGCATGGACCATTCTGGATGACGAAGAGGTGATCCTTGACCACCAAAAAGCTCTCTGCAGGACCCACCTGGCCACAGACATCCTCTGATCCAAGGTTATCAAACTCTACCTCCCTAACTCTTATGCCCATCAGTCTTTATCATATGAAAATGAATTGACTTTCTTAAGATATATATCTAGCTAGCTCCCATTGTGTACTGATTTATCATGCTTGGGTAAGTGAGTTAAAGGAGGTCAGCTCATCACAAGGACCAGAAGAACAGCCCTGCCCTCAAAATAAGGACTTCTCAGAATCATTCAGCTGTCCATGAAAGATAAAAGATACCCCTGGAGAACCGAGATAATGCCAGTATCCTCATCCCTCTTACACACCTTTGAAACTCTCCCAGTGTCCAGCATCACAGACAAGTAATTAGCAACAGACCAACTCCGGGGACGTCTGGATCAATAGACAAGCAGCGAGAAGGCTGATGGCTGATGGAGCTGCAGAGATATAGCTACTTTGTGCAGTTTTACTGTGATTAGGAATTGGTACTCCGTGTGTGTGTTAGTTAGTCACTAGTCAAATAATAAGGTACCTGAATGCTTGAATGGCATAAGAACCCTGTGTTTAACCACATTTGAGGTACCCCAATTGAGCTCGGACACCTCATGCACATGACTAAATATTTACGCGTGCACCTCTGTGCTTTGTGTCCTAGCCTCTCTGCTCGGTCAGCACGGGCCACTTGCAAATTTTCATAACACAAGTGACTGATTGCCACTGCAGTGGGGCAAGGTCTCTCCCTTCTGCATGCAGTAAATGTGAGGCAGTTTAGAACACAAGACACATCACACCAGGGTCTCCATTCATGTGTTGCACTCTCAAACTGCTGTTTTTTCTCTTGCCCAACATTTACTCGCCCTCTTCATAATACAGTCAAGGAACAGGCCAAAAAATCTCATGGGGGACCTGTCAGCAGCACCTTGTCATTCATGGAGATCACCTTCACCTTTGTCAAAGGCCCTTGAGGGCTGCAGAGACACCACTGACAAAAAAAAACCTCTTTCTTGCCAGGGCCGCCCTTCCCAGCCCTGTTTCTCTCTGTTCTTGCAGACAGCAGGCTTTGCTCACCATCAACATCCAATTTCAGCTTTAAGCTTCCAGGTGCCGTCCACTTGACCGTGTCTCTGCCGTGAAGCAAAGCCTTTGCACACAGAAGGTCTTCAATGCTTGGTACCAGGTTTCCTTTAAGAGACGTCCGAGCTTGGCCTGGAGCTACACCTGAGGTGCCACAGCCCAGATGTGCACCAAAACTCTCAGCCAGGGGAAGAGACAAGTTGAGAGAGAGCCTGTGCTTTTTGACTTTGACAGAGGAACTGCCAAGGCGTGGTGGGACAAGGCACACAGCTTGGGGTGCTGCAATGGATGGCTACAGGCTTTTCAGGAGAGACAGGCTGGAAGGATCAGGAGTGGGGTTTCCTGAAAGTGAAGCCGTTAACTGGATGTATGGCGCAACTCCTTGGGGCAGGTGAAGAGTTTGGTGAGCCTTTGTGGGGGAGGGTGAGAGGAGAGGCCAGTAGAAGTGTCCTGTCATGGTGGGAGATAAGGAACCCACAGTCAGGATGAGGAAGAGGGTATAGTCTTTCTGAAGGATCCCAGGGAAGCGTCTGGCTGTACGAGCCTGGGTCTCGCTGGGGACTGCCATGATACTGGCAGCTTCTGAAAGAGGAGCACAGCAGCATGTACAGTCCAGGTGGTTTCTGGAGTGTCTTAGGACAACGTCTTAGCACAGCTGCCAGATGGGCCAACAAAAATAATGCCAACCTTGATGTGATACTTGCAATGCAGGACGAGCTGGTCAGAGACGTGAAGATTGGCTGTCGTGACCCTGACGTAGTGGGGTCCCAGCACTCCAGGGGAGTGAGGAAGCAGAACAGAAGACTGCAGACGCTGGACCTCAGAGGTCCTTTTGCCTTTGGCCTACGCTGAGGAGTTTTCGTGGGGATCCAATGGTCAGGAGCACTGAAGGTGGCGCAAAGCTCCGTACAGCTGGTCTTCAAGGACAGCATCCTCCAAGAAGAACATTGGCCTGTATCAAAACTCAGTTTGAAACCTGAAAGTAAATTCAGGGGAATCATAACGAGATTTCCAACTTCAGGAATTCTTACAGAAGAAAACAAAGATATTAGTTGGACACTGCTGTATTGAGTTAGAGTAGGGAGAGAGAGTTCCGAGATACTCTATGTCTTTTTTGCCTCAGACTTCCCCAGCAAGGTCTCTCAGGGCTTTGTGCCTCGAGGCAAGACTCTGGACAAGAACAGCCAATGGCGGATAGGAATGAAATCAGGATCTACTGGAGCAAACTCAACCACTACCAGTACATGGGAATGGATGGGGTACATCCAGAGGTGCTGGAAAGTAAGAGAATGTCACAGTGAGGCCACTCTCCATCATCTTGGAAAGGTCCTGGAGACTGGCGGGACTCCCTGACATCTGGCAAAAAGTAAATGCTGCATGCATCTTTCAAAAGGGTCCAGAGAAGGAGGTGGGGAGCTAAAGGCTGCTTAGCTTCCCTTTAGATGAGGAACATGTCCCAAAGCCTGTTCTCTCGCACTGCATTTCTGGGTGCCTGAAGGAGACGGTGCCTGGATGAACTCAGGGAACATGTACACCGGTTACGGTTTGGCACTTGGAGGGCCATGGTGTTATGCCATTGTACGCCCCATAAAGATCTGGCCATCTCAAGAAAAGGGACGGTAGGAGGGAAGTGCTAGCAGGTGGGACCATTGCTTGACTGCAAAGAGATAAAGGCAGGATCTATCCAACGTATCCAACCTTCATTGCGCCCAGCCTCTTTTAGATAGGAGATATAGATGTGAAATATATTAAAATAAACATGTCCTCGGAACACAGTCTGGGATCTGTGCTTGACAGGAAAATGTGTTTTCTATTGGTCTAAGGCCATCCAGAATGGAAAGTGAACTTCAGGGCAGGGAATGGGGACGCGACATACAGCTGAGGCATGTCTTCTCTGTATTGAACTCTGCCTGCCTTTGATTTCCTTTGTTGGCCATTAGGAAACACCGTTCTGTGTCAGCTCGTTTTCAAGGTAAAGCGGGTGGGAACCGGTGCCAAGGAGTGGAAACACGCAGCTACGGACTGGAGTGGAGAAAGCTCAGGTTTGAACAGGCTGCTGTAAGTCCTGGTTGCCAGATGAGAGACATGGTGAGATTGAGACAAAGCCTGTCCATGGAGTGTTTGCAATAAAGGGTCTTGCCTTAAAGGGTCTTGAGGCTCCATTAGCAGAAATTCAGGATCAATATGAACTGGAGATTGCTGGCATCATTTATTGTGTAAGAAGAAAAAATAAAGAACAAAATAAGAAGGAAGCAATCCTTCCTTATGGTTGTTTAGTATTGAAATGTATTCATCTGAGAACTCTCTAATTAAGCACAGAAGAACTGAGGAATCCAGGAAGTCTATGCACAGACACTTGGCTGGTTATGGCATTTGGTATGGAAATGAGTCCTCTCTGGCCAAGATCCTGTAGACCCTCAAACACTGGGCAAGCCTCTAGAGAAGTAAAACTCAGCAGCAAACCCCAAGACGGTGAGGGTGTTACCAGGCCTCGCTGGTGCCCATCACTGGAGACACCATGGAGGGAATGACCAGACAAGATTCCTGTCCCTGGGGACCGGTGAAGCAGAAAGTCAGAAGCACTGGTTATAGGTGGAAAATCAAATGTGGAGGTGGCTCTGAAAACCTTTGATGCATTTCATCAATGGGGACAGCCACGCCCTGTCCCCTATCCCTTGGGGATTTGCCAGAGCCTGTGAGACTCCAACAGTTCAGCCACCTTCTTCCAAAGCCCTGATAATGTTCCCCTTGCACAGAAGACACCTTAGCCCCCCGACTTGCTTGAACCTTCTGGTGGAAGTTCCAATATGAACTGGTGCCAAAGGCAGCCAAGTGGTGTGCTACATCTGACATTGCCAATGCATTCTTCTTTTTCAATCCCTTTGGTAGCAGGGTGCAGGCCACAGTTTGCTTTCACGTGGTGTCCAATGCACCTGGAATGCCCCCAGGGACAGGACAAGAGGTACTTGAACATAAGAAGTTCCATCTAAACGTGAGGAGGAACTTCTTGACTTTGAGGGTGGCAGAGCACTGGAACAGGCTGCCCAGAGACGTGGTGGACTCTCCTTCTCTGGAGACATTCAAAACCCGCCTGGACGCATTCCTGTGCAACGTGCTCTAGATGAACCTGCTCCGGCAGGGGGGTTGAACTACGTGATCTCCAGAGGTCCCTTCCAACCCCTACCATTCTGTGATTCTGTAATCGACTATCCTACGGTTTGACATGGACTAATCCAAACTGCACTGGAACAGCGTGATACCCCTGAACATCTACAATACATCCATGATCTCATCATGTGGGGCAACAAGGCAGAAGTGTTTGAGAAGGGAAAAAGAGCAATTGAGATTCTTCTGAAAGCTGGTTTTGCCATAAAAGAAGCAAGGTCAAGGGACTTGCAGAGAAGATTCAGTTCTTGGGAATAAAATGGCAGGATGGATGCCATCATGTCCCTAGGGATGCGGTCAACAAGATTGCAACTATGTCTCCACCAGCTAAGAAGAAGGAAGCACAAGCTTTCTTAGGCCTTGTGGGATGCTGGAGAATGCATATTCCAGGTTGTAATCAGCTTGTGAGCCCTCTCTATGGAGTAACCTGAAAGAAGATCTATTCTGAGTGCGGCCTTGAGCAACAGTAACCCTTTGAGCAGATCAAACAGGAGATAGCTCATGTGGTAGCTCTTGGGTCTGTCCAGACAGGACCAGCCGTGCGTAATGGTCTCTACAGTGCAGCTGGGGCACGTGGTCTCACCTGGAGCCTCTGGCAGAAATCATCGGGAGAAACCTGAGGTCAACCTCTAGGCTTTGGAGATGAGGGTATTGAGGATTGAAGCCCTCAACACCCCAACCGAAAAAGAGATCCTGACAGTGTATGAGGGGGTTTGAGCCACTTCAGAAGTTGTTGATAGGCAAGCACGGCTCCTCCTGGCACAGCAGTTGCCTGTGCTACACTGGATATCCCCTCCACACATCACACGACTGACGCTACATGGACTAAGCGGGTAGTGCTGATCACACAGTGAGCTCGACCAGGGAAACCAAACCTCCAGGAATCCTTGAAGAGATTATGGACTGTCCAGAGGGCATAGATTTTGGAGCATCTCATGAGGAGGTGGCTCATGCCCAGGTGGCACCCTCATACAATGAGTTGTCATCTACTGATGAAAGGTGTTATGCTCTGTTCACTGAAGACCCTGTCGTGTTGTAGGAAACCATCGTAAGCTGTGGTGTGGAGTCCCACACAAAAATTTGCTGAAGCCACGGAAGGAGAAAGAGTGTCAAGGCAGTTTGCAGAAGTGAAAGCCATCCAACTTGCCCTAGAGACTGCTGAAGAAGAAGAGTGGCCAGTACTCTCTACTCTGGGGGTGACCAGAGCAAAATTAGGGGCAGAGGGGAGGGCATCAAGACTGCCTTGCAACCGTCAGCTCCAGGTGAGCTTTGCCTTTCCTAAAAACATTCTTGTGCAACACAGACAATAAATGCCAAGTACTTTTCTGTAACCCGTCCTTACTTTCACCTCCTGGACACCTGCTTTGTGGCCCACACCAGTGCCCTCTCCATACACAGCCCCAGCCCCACGCTCGGTCCCACTGTGCAGGAGCCCCGTGGGATGCATCGGTTCAGGGGTGGGGAGAGATCACCAGGGCAAAATGCCCTGAGAGCCCTCAGTGCTCAGTCCATGTCTGCCCTCCTGCACTGACAGCACCCTCAGTGCCTGACCGCTTCCCAGCCCCAGCCGTGTCCCACACGGAGGGTCGCAGACAGTCCTGCTGTGGGGTCAACCAAGGTGTGGGCAAGTAGAGAGACTGGGCACGGTGGGGTGTTCCCCCGACAAAGGCGCTGAGACCAGCAAACCTCACCCATTACCTGGGGCGAGTGGCAGGTGCTGGCAATGGCCTATGGGACATGCTGGGGTGATGAATGTCCTGGACACCTTCCTGGTCTGTTCATGCCACCAAGGGCACACAGCAGCCTCCTTTCTCCTGCACCTACGTGTCTCCGCTCCCTTCATGGACACCTGGCTCTGCACTGCACGCCCACGGGAGCGTGTCCTCACCCTGCATGGTCACACTGCCCAGCTAATGCTCTTTGGTTTTTTTCTCTCCTGGTCACTTTGCAGTCCAGGCCAGCTCTCCTCACCTCCCTCGCCCTCACCCAGCTGAACCCAGACCAGCAGAGCAGCCCATTCTGGGCTGTCCCCATGGCAGAGCCCACCACAGGGTGAAGCAACACTTGGGGAACTCACCCCACAGACCCTCTACAGGGCTCAGCAGCTGCTGGGGGGCAGAGGGGGGTCTCTGCTTCCCCATGAGCCCCTGGGCTGGAGGCTGAACACAGCAGGAGGAAAAGGAGGTTAGGGAAACTTCATGATCCCTGGTCTCAAGTCCAGGAGATCCCCACCACAGACTGCCTGAGCTCCCCCAGTTCCAGCCCCTCTCCCCAGGCCAGATCAAGCACCCTGGCCCAGCGACAGAGCAGCCTGCCCCAGGCGTGTGCCTGCAGAAAGAGTTTCTCTTTCTCACGGATTCCTCCCTGCAGGCAAACAAATGCTCCCTTGCTCTTCTCCAGAGACACCCCTTCTCCCCGGAGAGCCTTTCCCCAGGTGAGTGTGTCTCTGCTGGCCTGGCTGGCCGTTCATGGTTGCCTCCTCTTGCGCCCTGCAGGGCCCCGAGCTGGCGGTGCTGCTCTGTAGAGGGAGGGGGCTGCGGTGCCCTGTGGCCATGGAGTGACCCTGCACTGGCCGGGCTGGTCATAGTGCTGAGCAGCCCCAGCCGTACGATGTTCACGCTTGCTGACCCTTTTGTATCTTCCTTCATGGCTCAATAGCCAAGGATGGGGCTGGGCAGGATTCAACCCAACCAACTCGAAATTTCTAACCCAAAAAATCCAACCCAAAAAACGCCAAATCCAACCCAAAATCTAACTGAAAAAAAAAACCAAATCCACCCCAAAAAATCCAAGCCCAAAAAATCCAACCCCAAACATCCAACCCAAAAAAATCCAAAATCCAGTCCAAAATCCAACACAACAAAACAAAATCCACCCCAACATCCAACCCAACCCACCCAAAATCCCAGGGGTCAAGGCCAGCTTGGACGGCGTTGGAGGAACCTGACCTGCTTGAACATGTCCCTGCCGATGGCAGCCCCACCACTGCGGGCAGCACATCAGCGGTTGCCATGCCACCACCGCCAGACACTCAGCGCTGGCCCTGTCACTGTCATGTCACAATGGCTGCCTGACACGCACACACAGGGGTAAAAATCCAAACCCAGTAATCCAATCCAAAATGCAACCCAAAAATTTGAACCCAAAAAAGTCTAAAACCCGAACCCAAAAAAACCCAACCCCAAAAAACCCAGCCTGAAATTCAACACAGAATCACAGAATCTTCATGGTTGGAAAGGACCTTTGAGATCATCGAGTCCAACCAAACAACCTACAGTCTCTGCCACTAGCGCATGCCCTGAAGTGACACATCTAGACGTCTCTTAAACACCTCTAGGGATGGTGAGTCAGCCACCTCCCTGGGCAGGCTGTTCCAGTGCCTGACCACTCTTTCAGTAAAGTCATTCTTCCTAATATCTAACCTAAACCTCCCCTGCCGCAACTTCAGACCATTTCCTCCGGTCCTGTCATTATTCCCCTGGGAGAAGAGGCCAACACCCACCTGTCTCCACCCTCCTCTCAGGGAGTTGTAGAGGGCAATGAGGTCTCCCCTCAGCCTCCTCTTCTCCAAGCTAAACATGCCCAGCTCCCTCAGCCTCTCCTCAGATGCCCTGGTCTCCAGACCCCTCACCAGCCTGGTTGCTCTCCTCTGGACACGCTCCAGCACCTCAATGTCCCTCTTGTACAGAGGGGCCCAGAACTGAGCACAGCACTCGAGGTGAGGCCTCACCAGTGCCCAGTACACAGGCACCATCACTTCCCTGCTCCTGCTGGCCACGCTATTCCTGATACAAGCCAGAATGCTGTTGGCCCTCTTGGCCACCTGGGCACACTGCTGGCTCACGTGAAGCTGGCCGTCCACCAGCACCCGCAGGTCCTTTTCTGCCGGGCAGCTTTCCAGCCACTCTGCCCCAAGCCTGTAGCATTGCTTGGGGTTGTTGTGACCAAAATGCAGGACCCGGCACTTGGCCTTATTAAACCTCATACAGTTGGCCTTGGCCCATCGATCCAGCCTGTCCAGGTCCCTCTGGAGAGCCTTCCTACCCTCAAGCAGATCAACACTCCCACCCAGTTTGATGTCATCTGCAAACTTACTGAGGGTGCACTCAATCCCTTCATCCACATCATCGATAAAGATATGAAACAAAACTGGCCCCAAAACTGAGCCCTGAGGGACACCACTGGTGACCGGCCGCCAAGAGGATTTCACCCCATTAATCCCAACTCTCTGGGCACGGCCATCCAGCCAGTTTTTAACCCAGCGAAGAGTACACTTGTCTATGCCAGGATTCGCCAGCTTCTCCAGGAGAATGCTGTGGGGGACGGTGTCAAAGGCCTTACCAAAGTCCAGATAGACAACATCCACAGTCTTCCCCGCATCCAGAAGGCAGGTGACGTGGTCATAGAAAGAGATCAGGTTGGTTAAGCAGGACCTCCCCTTCCTAAACCCATGCTGGCTGGCCCCGATCCCTTGGCTGCCCTGCACTTGCCATGAGAGCTCACTCATGATGATCCTCTCCATGATCTTTCCTGGTACCGAGGTCAGGCTGACAGGCCTGTAGTTCCCCGGATCCTCCTTCCGACCCTTCTTGCAGATGGGCAACCTCTGCAAATTAGCCACCCTCCAGTCATCTGGTACCTGCGCTGTTGACCAGGATTGTTGATAAATGATGGAGAGAGGCTTGGTGAGCTCTCCCGCCAGCTCCCTGAGTACTCTTGGGTGAATCCCATCTGGCCCCATAGACTTATGTGCGTCTAGGTGCAGAAGCAGACCATTGACTACTTCCTCCTGGATTATGGGTGGGTTGTTCTGCTCTCCACCCTTATCTTCCAGCTCAGGAGGCTGAACACCATGGGGTGTTTTTTGTTGTCCTTAATATTAGTGGCCAAGTTGAGCTCCAGCTGGGCTTTTGCCTTCCTAATTTTCTCTCTGTATAACCTAAGGAGATCTCTGTACTCCTCCTGAGTTGCCTGTCTCTTCTTCCAAAAGGGGTAAACCCTCCTTTTATTCCTAAGTCCCATGCGAAGTTCCTTATTCATCCAGACTGGCCATTTTCCCCGCCCTTTAGACTTGCGACACTTGGGGACAGCCTGCTCCTGGGCCTGTAAGATTTCCTTCTTGAAGAGCGTCCAGCCTTCCTGGACCCCTTTGCCCTTCAGGACTGTCTCCCAAGGGACTCTCTCAACCAGTGTCCTGAACAAGTCAAAGTCCGCCCTCCAGAAGTCCAAGGTGGAGGTTTCACTAACCCCCCTCCTTACATCACTACAAATTGAAAACTTGACCATTTCATGATCACTAAACCCAAGACAACCTCCGACCACCACATCTCCCACTAGTCCTTCTCTGTTTGCGAGCAGTAGGTCTAGCAAGGCACCTCCCCTGGTAGGCTCACCTACCAGTTGTGTCAGGAAGTTCTCTTCCACGCACTCAAGGAACCTCCTAGCCTGCCTGCTCTCTGCTGTGTTATATTTCCAGCAGATACCTGGCACGTTGAAGTCCCCGACCAGAACAAGAGCTGGCGATTGCGGGACATCAGCCAGCCGCTTATAGAATACCTCATCCGTCTCCTCATCCTGGTTGGGTGGTCTATAGCATACTCCCAGCACAAGATCTCCCTTATTTGCCTTCCCCTTCATCCTTACCCATAAACACTCGACTTTATCATCACTGGAATCTAGCTCTATACAATCAAAACATTCCCGGGTGTACAGAGCCACACCCCCGCCTCTCCTTCCTTGCCAATCCCTTCTGAAGAGCTTATAGCCATTCATTGCAGCATTCCAGTCGTGACAGTCATCCCACCACGTTTCCGTGATGGCGACTACATCAGAGCTGTCCTGCTGCACAATGGCTTAGCTCATCCCGTTTGTTGCCCATGCTGCGTGCATTCGTGTAGATGCACTTCCGTTGGACTACCAGTTTCACCCCCATCCTTGGCCCTTTATCCCTAGGCTCATTACTAGTGGGCCTGGTATTATCCCCTTCCCCCTTCGATACGAGTTTAAAGCCCTGTCCATGAGCCTTGCTAACTCTTGGCCTAGTCCCCTTTGCCCCTTTTGGGATAGGGTTTTCCCATTCTTAGCGAGCAAGCCCGGTGTCCTGTAGATTAAACTATGATCACTGAACCCAAAACCTTACTCGTCGCACCAGTTTTGGAGCCAGGTGTTGATCTGTCTGATTTTCTTGTTTACACATTCATCAGTCCCCAAAACTGGAAGGGCAGAGGAGAACGCAATTTGTACTCCTGAACCCTTGACAAGCCATCCCAAGGCCCTGAAATCTTTCTTTATTGCCCTCAGACAAGATAAATGCCTTGTCTGGGTGGCCACGTGCCCCCTAATGCAGCCCTGTGTGCAGCTAGTCCAGTTCACGGTCCGCATGTACCACTGGCTAAAGTTGCATCCCTCGTAATGCCCAGGCCCTTCTCCTCGGGGTCAGTCCTTGGCCAGTCAGGCCGCAGCATGCCCTCATCTCTGGGGTGATCCTGCCCCCAGGAAAGGTCTGACCACTTCTCCTTGTAAAACTGTGTGAGTTTTCCATTTGCTGAGTCCCAGAGTTTATCAGGGTCCCCCAGGAATGAAGCTCCATTGGGCCAGTCGTTCATGTGTGCCTGCAGATGGCTCTCCCTGACATGTGCTGCCTCTGACAAGATAACAGCATGAGGAATCGCAGGACACTACAGATAATCAAAGGAAGCACTTGATCAATGCCATTGTTCACCAAGGTACACATTCCCATGGTGAGAAGCTCGGAAACATGAAATGAAAGTACAAAGGAAGCCAAACTAGGACCATGGAGGAAAGAGGAAATAGAGATGGTCTATTTGCCCATGGGAGGGTACAAGGATGGTCAAAGGGAGGAACCTGTGAGTGGGAAAAGAGGGAAAAAGAAATGGTGAAGCAATGGAAAAGATCAGGGCTGTTTGTGGGGACCTGCCAAGCAGCCCTGCATCTGAGCAACTATGCCCAGAGTGGGAGAAGAAAGTCTGACCAGACTTTCTGATTGACTTCCGAGGTCACCAGGAACCTGACTGATTTCCCTCCCCTCATGAAGGAAAGATCCATGGTGGAGTGAAATGCAGAATCGTTCATGCTGGAAGGAAGCAGAGGAGATCTCTAGGCCACCCTCCTGCTCACAGCAGGGTCAGCTATGGGGTCAGACCAGGTTGCTCAGGGCTTCCTTCATTTTGGGCTTGAAAAGCTCTGGGCTTGCAAAGCTCCAAGGATGGAGATGACACAAGCCCTCTGGGAACTCTCCTCCAGTGTTTGCCTGTCTTGGCAGGGAGGATGTTTTGCTCATTTGTGTCAGCTGATGCCATTGGCCATCATCCTCCCATCACGCACAATACTGAAGAGCCCGTCTGCATTTTCTTGATGCTAGCCAAGAAGGTGTGGAAAGGCTGATATTAGGTCTCCCCAAAGCCTTCTCTTCTCCAGGCTTTGCACCTTCGCAGCAAAGGCGGCCAATGGCTTTCTGGGCTGCACTAGGAAGAGCACTGCCAGCAGGTCGGTGGAGGTGATCCTTCCTCTCTACTCAGCCCTGCTACAATTTGTCTTGCCCATCTCCCTCGGTGTTTGCTACCCGACTACCTTCACTTAGAGGTGGTGGTAGGGCTTCAGGTTAGTGGTTGTAAATAGGGTAAAGGCCTCTCATGAATGTTTTCACAGTCAGTGTCACAGAAGTCTAAACATCCTCTGAACAGACCTTACCTCTTCAAACCTTCCAACCCCTACTGTTCTGCGATGCTGATTCTTTGATTCCATTGTCGTTGCCCAGAGGGGCTACCACAGATGTAGACTGCTCCAGGGCAGGTATTTATATTTAGGCCGATCAATGATGTTGTTGCTTTAATGTTTTTTTGTTGTGGTATATGCTGCTGTTGTTAGGGAAATCACACAAACACTTGAAGGACAACGGAAGGGCTACCACCTTAGTGGCCCTCCAGTGAGCTGGCTCCTGTTTGCCATTGGCTCACTGTCACTGGGCAGGGTGTGGTGTAAAAGGTGCTGAGCAGAGCAGGACAATCACTTCTCCTGGCTGTGCTCCTGCTCATACAGCCTCAGATGCTGTTGGCCGCCTTTGCTGCTGGCTCTTGTTTGGCCTGATAAAACTCAAGGAGCCACAGGGCCATTTCCACAGAGCTGCTGCCCAGCCACGCAAAGTGATCCAAAATGGATCAGAGCAGCCCTGCTCTGACATCAGCCTGGTCTCTCAACATCCTTGGATTCATCCTGTCTGGTCCAATGGACTACCAAAGGTTGACCTTACCCATGTAGCCCCTGACTTGATCTGCATCCACTGCTGGATTTCGCATGGGGTCCTGCCTATTAAGCACACAGACCTGGGAGACCTTGCTGGTGAAGACGCAGGCCAAGAGTACCTCGTACCTGTCTACACCTACTCTCTGCAAATTCAGCCATGACCACACATTATCTTTGTTTATTCTTTAGCTGTTCCTGAAGGAGTAACTGCTCATTGTTGTGCCCTTCAAATCCCTTGCAAGTGTCAAGTCTACGGGAGCTTTGGTTTTCCAAAACCAACCATATTCCTCAATTCCTCCTTTGTTTTCATCCTTGCAGCCACCTCTTCATGCTTCCTTTTTTCTGTGGGGCTTCCCCATGAGTGTCTGGTTTCCCCCAGCTCTTCTTCTGGTAGCTCTGCCTGTTGTCCTGACTATGGGTATGACCGCACTCTCGTACTTGAAAGACGCTGTCCTTGCAGACCACTGTACTGCAGACCCTCTGCTGCCCTTCTGTGCTGCTCACATGGGCTCCCCCCAAAAAAGTCAGAAGACTAGGCCAAAGTCTGCTCCTCTGAGGTCTGTCATCTGCATTCTTTTATTCTCCTTCTCCTTGGGAGGTGAGACCCCACTATTTCATGGTCGCGACAGCCAAGGCTGGCACTGGTTTTCATAAAACTTGTGGATACCAGTGCTGATGGAGTGAAAGACGGAGCTACAGACTGCAGTGGAGAAAACTCGGACTTGAACACGGCTGCTGTAGTCCCAGGTGGCTGAAGAGAGAAATGTGGGTTGGGACAAGGACTGCCCATAGAGTGTCTGACATTTGGGGTCTTTACTTGTCTGTATTTTCAGCCTCCATTGGAGATGTCGGCTTTCAATACCGTTTGGAGATTGCCGCTATCACTTAATGTGTAAGAAAAGAAATGAAGAAAACTGGAGCAAAAGGAAAAACCTTTCTTATTGTTTTCTATTACTGCAATATTTTAACTTCTGAAATTTCTCTGATTAACCAGAAAACAACTAAAGAGTTAAGAAAATCATGCCTACAGGCTTGGCTTGTGGGTGAGTTTTGCATGTTAATGAGCCCTCTGGTGCCAAGTTCCTGAACTGCAGATCCTGAAAGCCCAAGCCTCTGGAGAAGTAGAAGTCAGCAGCAAATCTCCAAGTTTCTGAGGGTGCTACTGGGCCCCAGCGAGGCTAATCAGTGGAGAGAGACCATGGAGGGAATGACCGGGAAAGGGAACCTCGCTGGGAAGGGAACCTGTGGCTGGTGACGCAGGAAGTCAGGGGCATTGGTTACAGGTTGAAAATCAAATCTGGAGGTTCTTGTGAAAGCCCCTGATGTGTTCCATCAAGCAGGATGTTCAAGCGCTGACGGCCATCCCCTAGCAATGGGGATCCTTTCCCTCATGGGATGCTCAGGGCTGCTCCTGGGGGCAGGGAGGTGTGGGGGTGTGCGATGCCAAGTGCAGGACAGCGCTAGGAGTCCTCCTAGGCTCTAGGCAGTGAGTGGGTGGGTGAAGAGGCAAGAAAGCCCTGGAGCTGTAGTGACCTGGTGTCTTCTCAGGCACCTCAATTGAAGATAAGTTAGCCACAGTAAAATACACAAGGATCTGGGCAATCCCAGCCCCCACAAAGGGCCCCCCAAAGCCCCCCCTCCCCCGAAAGGAGAGTGGGATCCCACCAGAGGCTGCCCTACACTGTCCTGTGCCGGTGACTACTTCCCTGTACCCTTGAACTCCTTTGCAAGTGTTCTAGCTCTGTGTGAGCTCTGGCTTTCCTAAATCCAACTCTATTTCTGAATTCCTCCCTTTTTTTGGTGTTGTGTTGTGTTGGTTTTGGTTTTTTTAAATCCTTGCATCCACGTCTTGCATGTTTCCTTTCTTCTATGGAGCTTCCCCATGACTTTCCTGTTTCCCCAAGCTTCTCTCCTGATAGCTCTGCCTGTTGCCCTGATGATGGTTCTGCACACTCTCGTACTTGAAGAACTGCTGTACCAGGCTCTGCTGCCCTTCTGTGCTGCTCACACGGGCTCCCCCCTAAAAAGTCGCAAGACTAGGCCAAAGTCTGATCCTGTGAGGTCTGGCACCTGGCAGGAGAATAAACTTTCTCCTTCCCTTTGGGAGGTGACCTAACAAGGTCATGATCACAAGAGCTAGGGCTGGTTGCTGATGGTTTTCACATCCATGTCCAGCTCTTAGAATGATAGAATCATAGAATCTGTTAGGTTGGAAGGGACCTTGAAAGGTTATCCAGTCCAACCCCCTTGCAGGAAGCAGGGATATCTTCAACCAGAGCAGGTTGCTTAGAGCCTCTGCAAGCCTAGGCCTTGAATGTCTCCAGGGATGGGGCCTCCACCACCTCTCTGGGCAACCTGTGCCAGTGTCTCACCACCCTCAGTGGAAAGAACTTCTTCCTAATGTCTAATCTAAACCTACCCTGCTCTAGTTTAACCCATTGCCCCTCATCCTATCGCTACATGCCCTTGTAAACAGCCCCTCCCCAGCTTTCTGATAGGCCTCCTTCAGGTTCTGGAAAGCCTCTATAAGGTCTCCCCAGAGCCTTCTCTTCTCCAGGCTGAACAACCCCAACTCTCTCAGCCTCTCTTCGTAGGAGAGGTGCTCCAGCCCTCGGATCATCTTTGTGGCCTTTCTCTGGACCCGCTCCAACAAGTCCATGTCCCTCTTGTGCTGGGGGCTACAGAGCTGGACACGATACTCCAGGTGGGCTCTCATGAGAGCAGAGTAGAGGGGGAGAATCCCCTCTCTGGACCTGCTGGCCACGGTTCTTTCAATGCAGCCCAGGATGCGATTGGCCTTCTGGGCTGCAAGCGCACATTGTTGGCTCATGTCCAGCTTTTCATCCACCAGGACCCCCAAGTCCTTTTCCACAGGGCTGCTCTCTATCAAGTCATCCCCCAGCCTGTATTGATAACGAGGGTTGTCCCGACCCAAGTGCAGGACTTTGCACTTGGCCTTGTTGAACTTCATAAGTTTGCTCAGGCCCACCTCTCTAGCTCGCCAGGTCCCTCTGGATGATATCCTGTCCCTCTGGCATGCCAACCGCACCACTCAGCTTGGTGTCATCAGCAAACCTGCTGAGGGTGCATTTGATGCCACTGTCTATGCCATTGATGAAGATGTTGAACAGCACCGGTCCCAGTACGGATCCCTGAGGGACACTGCATGCCACCCCTCTCCATCTGGACATCGAGCCATTGACCACTCTACCATCTGGATGCGACCATCCAGCCAGTTCCTTATCCACCGAACAGTCCACCCATCAAATCCATATCTCTCCAACTTAGAGAGAAGGATGTTGTGTGGGACCGTGTCAAAGGCCTTGCAGAAGTCCAGAGAGATGATATCCATAGCTCCCCCCTTGTCCACTCATGCAGTCACGCCGTTGTAGAAAGCCACTAGGTTGGTCAGGCAGGACATGAGCCTGGTGAAGCCATACTGGCTGTCTCGAATCACCTCCATGTCTTCCATATGCCGCAGCATAGCTTCTAGGAGGATCTGTTCCATGATCTTCCCAGACTTTTCATTCCGAAGACTGAGTCAGCCTCATGTCCATGGTACAAGACACAAAGACAAGAGGCAATGGGATGACAAAAGAGAGGGTCAGGGTAGATACAGGGAGAAACTTTTCCCGCATAAGGATAGTCAAGTGCTGGAAGCTGTTTCCCAGGGAGCGTGCACTGGATCTCTTCTAGAAAGTGACCAGGATGTGTTTGGATAAAGCCCTCAGTAATCTCATCTGGCCCTGCAGGAGGCTGCTCGAGACACCTCCCAACGTCCCTTCCAGCCTAAATATGACTGTCCTTTCTTCCCCTTCATTTCTTCAAATTAGGGAACGCTCTTAGGTTGTCTCTGACCACAGAAGTAATTCACATCAGGTGCCAGGGTGCTTCAGAGGTGCCCCCAAACAGCCCTGACCTTTTCATTCCTTGAAACGACAATTGCTTCTCTTTTTTTATCCAACTACCCTCCAAAATGAACGGTTTCCCTGTCCATCCATTCCCCCTTGGCCATGCTTTTCATTTTGTTACAACCTTGGGGTATATCTGAGATGGTTGGTGTGCTGATTTTCAAACTTGGGTGGCAAATCCATAAAGCAAATCATTCTCTTTCATGACCTGTAGCATCCTGCAATTCCCCATATGCTTATCTGGTTTGAGGCACTGTCCATCAAACCTTAAATGCTGATGATTTGGCCTTTCAGTCCAGAGGGCCCTTGACGCACCTGGGGACTTGGCCAAATGAAACCTCCTGAAGTGAAGTTTCATAAGGCAAAGGGGGCAAGGTGTGCACTGGGGGCAGAACAAAGCCCGTGCACTGGGACAGGCTGTGACCCGACTGGCTGAGGAGTGTCCTGGGGAGAAGGGTGTGGGAGTTATGGTGGATGCCATATATGGATCCCATTGTGAAAGGAGGATGGAGAAACTGGAGAAAGTCCAGAGGAAGTCTGTGAGGATGGGGTTAGGGGCCTGAAGCACATGAGCTGTGTGGAGAGGCTGAGACAACTGGGCCTCTTCAGTCTGCTGAAGGGGAGGCACAGGGCAGTCTAAGAGCAGGTGACATCTTCCTCGAGAGAGGAAGGTGGAGACAATCCACCTCCAGGATGTTTGGCAAAGACAACAGCGGCAAGCATCCTCCATGAAGATTATACTGACCATTAGGAAACACGGACTAGGCGGACGTTGCCCTGCAGCAGGACACCCATCGACTCTCTGTTATCTCCATCTTTGGAGGTTTTCAGCTCCCCAGAATGTCACCCAACCTGACCCGGGGATTGACAACCCTACCTTTTGGTGAGAGGCTGGACCAGAGGATCCCCCATCAACCCCTTTCCCAAAAACCCTTCCAGGAGCCTGTGCCTTGCAGTGTGCCCCAGGAGAAGAGAGTCAGCTACAGGTGAGGTTTTCTTCAGCTCCTGGGACAATTCAGGGTGGCATTGTCTTGTGCTCAGTAGGTGTCTCGTCCTACCTTTGATTATTTACATTTCCTGGCCAGTCTCCTTATCCATGCGGCGCTTTAGGCTGTGAAGAAGCTCAAAACCAACTCTTTGACTCGGTTACTTTCATTTGACGTGCTGAAACGCAGGGCAGACGAAGGCAGTTCAGAGCTTCTAGGGTCTCTGCTGCACAGTTCGGACTCAGCAGACTGGAAATGCAGGTCACGGTGTTGTGTCAGGGTACTCCAGGGGTCAGGAGCAGTGGATGCCGGTCACACCACCACATGGAAAATTTGCCTTCCTTTGTGCCTTTCCAGAAATCTGGGATCTGTACCTTGGCCTGGACCAACTTCCCTATTCCCACCCTCCACCTCTTACTGGAACCAGGGAGAAAATACACAAAGCGGGCATGAATTCAGGGCAATTCTGTCTACGAGGTGTCATCTTTAAATGGTGACAAAGAGATAGCAGCGAGAGCAAAAACACTGTCCTGAGAACTTTGTGCCAGAGGCTAATTACTGAAAATTACAGCTACTTTGACAAGTAACAGTAAGTGTTGGGAAGGAAATAAAAGAGCTTTAGTGCATCATCATGAAGAATAAGAGTTCCCTTGCAGCAACGTCCTCTCTGTTGTTAGTGATAGTACCACGAATTCCAAAACATGCTTGAGAGTTTCTCTATTTTCCCTTGTCTCTGAAACTCAGCCTCTCAGACCTGGACAGGACTACTTCAAATCTCTGCAACCCAAATCTCTCCCGTTGTTTCTCACGCTTTTACCCCAAGACCTTTCTTCCCATCACTTCCGCACACTGTGGAGTCTCTTGTTTATCTGGTCCTCTCTCACACAGCCTTGCTGAAAAATTTTCTCTAAGTCGTGATCCCACTTGTATCACCTCATGTTATGTACAGCCCCAGCCCCCTTCTGCAGAGCTCTATGGACTGGGCAGGTTTCCTTTTTTTCCTGCTCATTCACCTTCACTCTCTGTTTTTGCTGTATTCACACCAGTTGTTGTCTGAAGCAACACATTTATCTCCTCACAACTTCACCTCTTTCCAGTTGCAGGCTGAGACATTTCCCTCAGCCATCATGAGATGTCAGTCATGACTCATCTATGTCTTTAAAAAGTGGAGAAACTGAAAAATGAGATTTAGCTGCACAAAGGGAAACTGCTAAACTCATGGAAGGGGAATAAAAAACAAAACCCCCAAAACCCAGGGAAGCAGAAAAGAAACCTGTTCAATCTGGGTTTACCTCAACGGCGCAGCAACAGAAAAGGCTTCTCCGCACCTCCACCTCTCTGCGTTCAAACCTGGGCCTGTGCCCCACGTTATCCCCATGTTAGACAAAGTTTGCCCCGAGAGGCTGAACTCACACTGTTTGTTCTGTCTGCATGATGGTTCACATCCAGAAGGGGCCTGGAGACAAAGCTTGTATTTGAGCTGCGTGCATGAGAAGGAAAAAAGGACGGGGTCACGTCACTACACTGCAAATCTCTGTATTTGTGCAGATTCATTTCACCCCAATGCCTAAAACCTGGTTGAGTGATTCTTACCCCAGCTGCCTTGGGTGGCTGTGTGGCCAATAGCACAAATAACCCCTTCCAGCGGGAAGTATCTCCTGCCCTTGTGTGAGGTTAATGCACTCCCTGATTTCTCTGAAGCCCTACATGTAACCCAACAGCCTCCAGTCTCTCCTTTTGGGTTACCCAACAAATTCAGGATTAAGACAATAATATCATCTCCCACCAGGACCGAAAGACCAAAGTCAGAAAGGCTGTGAGGAATCAGTGCTATGGCTTGGAGTAGCCATGGCCAGGGCCAGGCGCTGCAGGGTGATTTCCTCCTCTCAAAGCTGTAGAATGGCAAATATGGAGAGAGGTCAGTAGAGCTACTCCAAGCGGTCACTGCATGAGAAATATGCCGTCCACAGCCTGGATATCTGGGTAACTCGGCTCTTGTCAGAGTCGATGGAGAAATAATGAGTATAGTCTATGAGAACTGAAAAATGGTTCATGTGACCCAAGGGTCTGACTTGGGTGACACACTGTAGTGCCTCCAGATGATGAGGAAGCAGAAGGCAGCTGCTCAGTCCCTGAGGGTGATATCAGTGTGCTAGTCTGTCCATCCCAGTTGTGCTCCCACGATGTTCAAATTTGTGTTGGGTTTTTTTTTCTGTTTTTGTTTTGTTTGGATTGTTTTTTTCTGATGCTGTTACCATGAGATCCATTTTTAAAAAGGGTAGAAAGGAGGACCCTGCGTACTACGGCCCTGTCAGCCTCACCTCTGTGCCTGGCAAGATCATGGAACAGATCCTCCTAGAGGCTATGCTAAGGCACATGGAGGACAGCAAGGTGATTCGAGACAGCCAGCATGGCGTCACCAAGGGCAAGTCCTGCCTGACCAATCTAGTGGCCTTCTACAATGGAGTGACCACATCAGTCGACAGCGGAAGAGCTACAGATGTTGTATATCGGGGCTTCGTAGGGCCTTTGAAACGGTCCCCCACAACATCCTTCTCTCTAAATTGGAGAGATATGGATTGAATGGATGGACTGTTCAGTGGATGTGGAATTGGTTGGATGATGGCATCCAGAGGGCAGTGGTCAATGGCTCGACATTTGCAAGGGTATGTAGCAATAGGAAGAGGGGCAATGGTTTTAAACTAGTGCAGGGCAGGTTTAGATTAGACATTAGGAAGAAGTTCTTTCCACTGAGGGTGGTGAGACAGTGGCCCAGGTTGCCCAGAGAGAGGGTGGAGGCCCTATCCCTGGAGACATTCAAGGCCAGGCTGGATGAGGCTCTAAGGAACCTGATCTAGTTGAAGATGTCCCTGCTCACTGCAGGGGGCTTGGACTAGATAACCTTTCAAGGTCCCTTCCAACCCAATACATTCTATCATTCTATGAGTCTGTGATTCTATGAGTCCATACCCACCCATCACCCTCCTTGTGGCCCAGTCCCTGAGCAGAAAAAAGGGTGCTTCTTTCATCAAATTTCTCTCACAGATTTCCTACCAATATTTTGAGGGGAGAAATGTTCCTCAGAGGAACTTCTATATTTAGAATGGTGCATTTGGTATCTCTACTTCTGCCGCTCTGTTTCTTCTTCTTCCTCTCTCTATTCTGTCTTCAAAGAGCTCTCCAAGGAGAGATTCATTGAACCCTGGAATGGTTCAGGTTGGAAGAGACCCCTGAACACCCTTGTACCGGGTCTGGCTGGGATGGAGTTAACTTTCCCCATAGCAGCCATACCCTGCTGTGCTTCCTACTCGTGCCTAGAATGGTGCTGATCCCGCACCAGTGTTTTGGCTATCGCTGAGCAGCGCTCGCACTGCATGAAGGCTGTCCCTCCAACCTCCTCTAAAGGTAGTACACTCGGGGTGGGCAAGTGGTTGGGATGGGCCATAGATGGGACAGCTTTACTGAATTGACCAAAGGGATATTCCATGCAATGTGGCAACATTCTCAGCCATAAAAGCTGAGAGAAAGGAATTGGGAGGACATTCGCTATTAACCCATTTGTCTTCCATAAAAACCGCTACATGTACCAAATCCTTGCCTCCCAGGAGGTGACTTGACATTGTCTGCTGATGGGAAATAGAGAAAAAAATCTTCCTTGGTTTGCCTTTTCTTCTGCATGTGGCCTTTGCTTTTAAGCTTTTTCTTTTTTTTTTAATGTTTTTTATTTTTTGATTTTTCTTCTTTCTACTTACTTTTATTTTGACCCATTATTTTTTTCACCTTATTTTGTCTTCGTCTCTTACGGAGAAGCACACAGGCTGTTCCTGGTGTCACACCCAGCACTGTCAGGGCGCTGGCAGGGCTGCTCAGAGACACGAGTCCTTCCCTGGCACGGGCAGAGGCCCTGCAGCAGACTCCATGGCCTCCTGTTGCCACTCCCAGAGGCCGGCAGCACCTCAGCCCCGCGCTGTGTCTCCCTGCTCGGCACCTCTCTGAGATGCCCCACGGCGTGAGGAATGGACACAGGGACCTGGGCTCAAGGAAGCCCATCCCAGTGCTGCATTCAGGGGGTTTCCCAGGGGACGTTACTCTCCAAGTGAAGTGACCTCCAGACACTGTCTGCCCCACAGGCCTTCATTGAAGCCCTGGGAATAGCTGATGGTGTTTGGGCTTACTCGGGTTCATCTCACCCCACGCACACGATGTGCATGCTTGCATCTGGTTCCTACAATACAAACATGGACTTCTTCAGAAGACCAACCAAACTCCCCAAGCTGGGGCGAGAGGCCAGTGGTGGTTGTTACTGGATAAGTTGTAAGCATGACCCTAGGGCATCTTACCCCTAGTGTCCATCACCGCCAGGGACAGAGAAGAACCTGCTCTGCTGGTCCTTCCTGTCTTTCCCAGGAGCCCTGGCTGGGCGAGGGACCTGCTGCTTGTCCCCCCCTGCACACTCACACAGTTAAGCTGCACACAGGTGTTTTCGATTGCGGGGCGCTTTCCTGGGCATTTCCTTGAGAGCAACTTTGGAAGAAGGCCTGAGCCTTCAGGCACCGCCCTGCGGCAATGCCACGGTGTGACGGTGACGGAGGAGCTGTTGGGGAGGCCAGCTCTGCCGGAGAAGCGCCCAGTGCCTGTCCCTGCCTGTGGGGACAGGACAGCACACAGCAGGAGTATGAGCTGCCAGAGCACTCGGTCCTTACAGCAACACCTGCGCTCAGCAGGAGAGTGTGGAAACAGAAAGAGAATAAGTCTGAAAAGAGCAAGGCTGGTGCTCCCTGACAGTGCTGCTGTGCTGAGACCCTTTCCCCTCCACCTCTGCTCACAGGCACAGCCCTGCAGCTCCAGAGCAGGGCCCAAAGGAAGGATCTTGGGCAAACAAGTCGCTAGAAGATTCTTTCTTTTGTTTAAAGACACAGAGAGCACTGGTCCTCTTTTACAATGTCTGTGGGATTCACAAATTAAGGTAGATGCATAGTTACAAACAGCAAAAATGATGACACTTCTTTGTGGACAGCATTATACAAAGAAAACCAATGCCAAAATCACAAACTCAAACCAAAACTAAGAAAAGCTACAGAAGATGGGCTTCCCCTGTAACAAGTTACATTCTGAGTGGTTTCCAAAACAAGACCGAAGAAGTTTATTGCTTCTGAAAATCATCTGGTCATCAGTTTCCACAGGGAATCCTTGAGCTCCTGGTTCCTCATGCTGTAGATGAGGGGGTTCAGTGCTGGAGGCACCACTGAGTACAGAACTGCCACGACCAGGTCTAGAATATGGGAAGAGAGGGAGGGGGGCTTCAGGTAGGCAAATATTCCAGTGCTCACAAACAGGGAGACCACGACCAGGTGAGGGAGGCACGTGGAAAAGGCTTTGTGCCGTCCCTGCTCAGAGGGGATCCTCAGCACGGCCCTGAAGATCTGCACATAGGACAGCACGATGAACACAAAACAACCAAAGCCTAAAGAGACACTAACCACAAGAAGCCCAATTTCCCTGAGGTAGGAGTCTGAGCAGGAGAGCTTGAGGATCTGGGGGATTTCACAGAAGAACTGGTCCAGGGCATTGCCCTGGCAGAGGGGCAGGGAAAATGTATTGGCCGTGTGCAGGAGAGCATAGAGAAACCCACTGCCCCAGGCAGCTGCTGCCATGTGGACACAAGCTCTGCTGCCCAGGAGGGTCCCGTAGTGCAGGGGTTTGCAGATGGCAACGTAGCGGTCATAGGCCATAATGGTGAGAAGACAGAACTCTGCTGCAAGAAGGAAGATGAAGAACAAGAGCTGTGCAGCACATCCTGCATAGGAGATGTCCCTGGTGTCCCAGAGGGAATTGGCCATGGCTTTGGGAAGAGTGGTGGAGATGGAGCCCAGGTCAAGAACAGAGAGGTTGAGGAGGAAGAAGTACATGGGGGTGTGGAGGCGGTGGTCACAGGCGATGGTGGTGATGATGAGGCCGTTGGCCAGGAGGGCAGCCAGGTAGATGCCCAGGAAGAGCCCGAAGTGCAAGAGCTGCAGCTCCCGTGTGTCTGCGAACGCCCGGAGGAGGAACTGGGTGATGGAGCTGCTGTTGGACATCTGCTCTTTCTTGGCATGGGGGCTCTGTCCAAAGGAGGAAAAAAACGGGAAAAAATTAGGACAGACCCCTTATAGCAAAGACAGTCTGCTTTTCAGAGATTGTGGTTTTAATTTTCTACTATCACATCTGGCGATTGTTCTATTGAGGGGTAGAAATCCTCATGTTTATGACTGAAAATGTGGAGTCTTGATACAGGACAGGACACAAGGCTCTGTTCTCTGTGGTTTAGTGCAGAGCCAGGAGAGCTGCAGTGTCCATCAGTCTTTTTTCCGTCTGCCCTGCGCTTCTGCTTGTGCTGCCTTGAAGATGACTTCACACACAAATTCCTCTTAAAAAACAAACCCAAACAAATAACTGAACTCATATGGGAACAGCAGAGCACTGTTTGAACGGACAAATATACAAATTCTTCTCTTTCCCAAACCAGAGTTAGAGCTGTGATGGAGAGAGCAGGACACAACCCCTCACAGAGACAATCAAAGGACTCTGCGAGGACAGTGCCCGACCCCCAGGGAAAGGCTCAGCCCTCCCTAGGATCCCACAGGAGAGCTCTGCCTTTCTGGGGGCAGCTGGCAAGCCCAGCAGGACAGGCAAAGCAGAGAGTCTGGGGTCCCGGAGACGAGGTGTTCTGAGGGGAGAGTCAGCTCATTGCCCAGCAGAGAATGCCCAGAAGACGTCTCCAGTGAAGGACCAACAGAGAGATGCCTGAACGCCCCCTCCCCAGTGCGTGTTGGCAGTTTCCCCCAGCCCTTGCCCATGTCTCTGCTGCCTGGAGCTGCCCCTGCCAGGAGCTGCTGCTCTGTGCCCACGTCTCCTCCCTGTCCCTGCTCCCACAGCCCATCCCACCCGCTGGGGGCTCAGCTCTGCCCTGCAGACCCCTCCTGGCAGCAGGGCACTGCCCAGGGCCATCTCCCTCTTTGTGGCTCCTCAGGAGGAGAGGAGAGAAAGCCTGATGCTGGAAGCAAAGGTGCTGCTGGTGCTGTGTGTAGGGAGAGGAGGGGCTGAAGGCACTTTGTGAGCTTTCTGGCAGATCTGCTGATCCCTCAGTGGACCAGTGACAGCTCCTTTCCCTCAGGAGACAGCTGAGAGCACAGACCCTGCAATGTCTTCATCTTCCAGGCAGCCCCTGCCTTGTCTTTCCTCTGGAAATGCTGCCTCTGCCAGTGCTCTGGGGGAGATCTGCAGCTGTGGGCAGCCCTGACCCACACAGCACACACTCGAAAAAGAGCCAAAGGACCCTGCCCTGAGGGGAGTCTCTCCTTTTCCCCACAGCTTCTCCCCACAGACGCTCGGGGGGGAACTCCTTGGGCAGGCTGAGAGCTGACCCTGGCAAGCAGCAGAGTCCCTGCCCCGGCACACAGAGCCCTGGGCTGCAGGGACCCTGCTCTCAAGGACAGCCCTGGGCACCCCTGCCTGCACACCCACCTGTCTTCAAAACCCTGCCACAGTCCCTCGCAGAAGGCAGCCCTCCTTCCTTGTCGCTGCCATGGTGCAGCAGGGCATCCCTGCTCGGAAGCACGGCCTCCTTCTCCACACCAGAGAAGCCAGGAGAGCCATCCTGACAGCTCCTCTCAGCCAGCCCTAGAACATCCCTCCAGGAGACCCCCCTGCATTGCCCCACAGCCAGAGACTGACTGTGTCAACAGGGGTGAAGATTTCCCCGAGAACGAGCTCAGAACTCTCCTCCCACTCCCAGCTGCCTTTATCCTCTCTGTGCCTGGCTCCTCTCGGGTGCCTGCAGGCAGTGCCCTCAGCCCTGCTGCGCTTGGCAGAGGAGCTGCTCCTGGGCAGAGCTGTCTCTCTGCAGCGCTGCCCGCTTGCCATCAGCTCCCTCCATGCCAGGAGCCCAGCCCAGCTCAGCAGCAGAGGACCAGCCCAAGGCAGCCCTTTCTCTGCCCCCTCGGGGCTCCCTCCAGGTGTCCCTGGGGCTCCAGGGGAACCTGCTGGGAAACAGGGTGAAGTCACCACTGATGTTCCCTCCCTCAGCTGGGCAGAGACACTTCTTTCCAGAACTTTTAATTCTCCTCTCAAAGTTACATCAAAATATCACCTTTTTTGCTCTTATTATTAGAAAGTGTTCCCAGACAGTGACAGGCAGTCATCTCCCTTACCCCTGCTGAGGGAAGGGATTCAGCTGAATCTGTGCTTCATCTCATCCTGCGTTTCAATTCCTGGCATTTGAAGGAGACACAACTGCCTTCCATGCCTGCCACAACCCACAGGAGGTGGGATTCCTCTTGCCGTAGGTGTTCAGGTGTGCATAAAATACGCACATGCACGTGAACTCCTTGTCCAGCTCCTGTGCTCATCAATGGAGATGGAGAGCAGGACACAATGCCTGGTGACATTGAAGGTGTCAGGGATGGTCAAAGGTGTGAGCTGATAACTGCAAGCTCTACTGGAGCCGTTCATAGAGACAGGGCAATGTCTCAGGGACCCTGAATGAGCCTTGTGGGAAATTCCTTTGGCCGAGTGAAATGACAGCTGAGGCCAAATAAAGGCCAAAAGAATCTTCTCCTACTTGTATGTTCATGGCAGTCTTTAGGGGTATTCATATGAACGACCGCAGTCCTGGGACACAGGGAGAGCTTGGTCTCTCTCTTCTCCATCAGCTCATTTTTCCAGATCTCCAGTGACTCTAATGGCATTTGTGCCATGTTCAGCCCCACTTTGCCTAACAGAATTCAGGGCAGCAACTCAATATAATGTTCAAATCCAGGCCCACAGAGCTACATGAGGTGCCAGGGCTGGCATGGACCACACAGGACCTACAGGAAACCAATTCCCTTTCAGTGCGGATGCATCACAGATGCCCCACATGGCATGCTAGAGCGTTCTATTTGGTGCTTTTGTGCCGTTGACTGATGCATTCAGTCATCAGTCATCAGAGAGGCGAGGTCTGTCCCTTCTCCACACAACAGCTGCAGGCATTGCATGGACATGGAGGACGTCACACGGGGGTCTTTACTCACTGCCCTGATGATACAATCAATGAAAAGACCAATAGATTTCACAGTGTGCCTGCATACATTTTGTCCTCAAGGGCAGCATCCTCCAGATCCAGCAGTGGTGCATATCAAAACTCAACTGAATCTCAAATAGGAATTCCAGGGCACCGAGATGAGCTTTAGGTAATTCAGGAACAGTTAAACGAATTAAAGGGAATAATGTAGGACCAGTGCTGAATTTAGTAGGAGTAGGTGTAGGTAGATCCGAGATATTCAATGTCCTCTCTGCCTCAGTTACCACCAGTGAGGTCTCCCAGGCCTTGGTAGAACAAGTCTTAAATAGGAACACGAAGAAGTCTCCAGGTAAATGAGGAGATTCCTGTGGGGAACAGTAATTGCCCAGGCACTCACTGGCCAGGCAAAGAAACAAGGTGCCAGCAGCCTGGAGCATCATGAGACGACTTCTTAGCAGAGCTGCCTGGTGGGCCAGGAAGGGCGATGCTCACCTAGACCTGGTCCTGGCCAACAAGGAAGAGCTGGTCAGGGATGTGACAATTAGTGTCAGCCTTGCTGGAGTGACCAGGAAATAGCGGGGTCCCAGAGGCCAAAGAGGAGTGAGGAAGGCCAGCAGAGGAACACACGTGGGTGGCTCCAGAGGAGAAGACTTTGATGTACTCGGGGGACTGATACAAGCGGTGCCATGGCAAGGAGTTTTGAAGGGGGAAGGAGCTCAGGAAATCATATAGGCATTATGGCACAGCCTCCTCCAAGCACAGGAATGATGTCTTGGAATACCATGAAGAGAAACACTCGTCTCAGGAGGCTGCTGGTATAAACGGACTGGGCTGCAGGGCAAAAAGGCAGCACACAGGAGGTGGAAGGCGGGGAAGCTGCAGAGGAGGCATTTAGAAACCTGGCCCCAGGATGTCGGGAGGATGCCAAAGCCAAAGCTCCCAGAGGCTTGAGAGTTGCAGGGATGCGGAGAGGAAGCACAATGAGCTGACAGAGGCTCAGAGGGTCATGTGGAATGAGTCACACTCTGCCTGGAGGCCTGTAACAAGTGGGCACTGCAGAGGTTTGCATGTTGACTGCGTGCCTCAGCCTAGGAGATGGGGATTCCCCCTGCTGGGGGTGGCTGTGCCAGTCCATCCACATGGGTCTAGATGGGGCAGACTCTTCCCGAAGACATTTCTGTAAGCCAAATGTGTTGGGATTAATGCAGAACTGGCTCTTCAAAATCAAGCGTTAAATTGACTTGGCCTCTTTGCTTGGACATCTTTTCATTTTGACTGCACTCCTGAAATCCCTCTAATGAGCCAGAGAAGAGCTGAAGACTAAAGGAAACTTATGCCCAGACTTGGCGCCTTCGTGTGTTTTTTGTGGTAAGGAGCGCTCTGGTGCCGAGTTCCTGAAGTGCAGATCCTGAAAGATTGACTAGTCTTCTCGAGAAGTAAAAGCAGCTAACCTCCAGGTTTCTGAGGGTGTTATCAGACCCTGCTGAAGTCCCTCACTGCAGAGACCATGGAGGGAAGGAGCAGACAAAGTTCCTGTCCCTGTGGTGTGGTGAAGCAGGAAGTCGGAGACACATGGGCCGGGAAGAAACTTAAATGTGGAAATCACTGTGAAAGGCCTCGATGTGCTTCACCAAACAGGATGGCCAAGCCTGGACACCCGTCCCCTGGGGAGGGATGTCCGTTGCCTTTTGAGATGCTCTGGGCTCTGTTTGGGTGATGTGGCAGTGATGAGGTGCCAGGCGCAGGTCAGCAGTAGGAACCTCCCAGGCTCTGGGGAGGGTGGGTGAGGAGGCAACAAGGCGCTGGAGCTGTAAGGACTTGGTGTCCTCTCATTGAGCTCAGTGGATGAGACAGAAGCCACAGCTGAGCAGACAAGGGTCTCCGTTCTCTTGGGGTGTCAAAGCCCCACCAAGGCCCTTGGCCATCCCCAAAACACAGCTACACTCTCCTGTGCCTGGGTCTGCTCCCTTGCTTCCAACACCAAGCTGTGGGTTTCTGAGGATTTGCCAGTGCCTGTGAGCTCCCCACAACCCATCCCGTTTCTTCCAAAGCCTTGCTAATGCTCACTTATTGCGCAAGATTTCCAAGCCCCAGAGTTCCTGGAATCCCGTATGTAGCTCCACATCCCAGCACCAAACAGCACATCCCCCTTCTTCATCTGCCTCAGGATCAAAACTCAACTTAGCTCACTGTTGCATGACACCCCCTGATATTTCCTTCCTTCTTTCTGCCTTTAAGTCCCTCACTGCTGCCCCTACACTGCTCTCTCCCTGTGCAAGCAAGGTCAGCTCCTTGGGCACGGCTACCCCAAGCCGTGGGCATTCCCCATTTGCCAGGCTGAGGCATGCACACAAGCTGGAAACAGCTGTTCCCATCCCTGGTTTGCACCCTCCCTCCACCATCAGGAGGTGCCTAATGGCAATAACTCTCTGGGCTTCGGACCTGGTTATCTTAGTTTGCCCTTTTGAGAGGCCTGGTTGACAGAGTCCCCTGGGAGGCAGTCCTGAAGGGCAAAAGAAGTCCAGGAAGGCAGGACGTTTTTCAAGAAGGAACTTTTAAAGGCGCAGGATCAGGCCATCCCCATGTGCCTAAACACAAGCTGGTGGGGAAGAAGACTGGCCTGGCCGAACAGAGACCTGGACTTTAGAAACGCCTTTGACAGCATTTCCCAAAGCATTCTCCCTGAGAAACTGGCTGCCCGTGGCTTGGACGGGAGTACTCTATGCCAGGTGAAAACCTGGCTGGATGGCTGAGCCAAAGAGTGGCCAAAGTGGTGGTGAACAAAGTTTAATGCAGGTGGCAGCTGGTCACAAGTGGTTTTCCCCAGGGCCTACAACTGGGGCCAGTTCCTTTTAATGTCTTTATCAATGATCTGGATGAGGGGATCGAGTGCACCCTCAATAAGGTTGCAGACGACACCGAGTTGGTTGGCAGTGTCGACCTGCTTGAGGGTAGAAAGGCTTTGCAGAGGGATCTGGACAGGCTGGATCGATGGGCAGAGGCCAGTGGCCTGAGGTTCAACAAAGCCAAGTGCCAGGTCCTACACTTGGGTCACAAAAACCCAATGCAGCACTACAGGCTTGGAAGTGGCGAGGTGGCTGTTGGTGTCTTCTCCCAAGTAACGAGTTACATGACAAGAGGAAAAGGCCAGGAGTTGTGCCAGGGAAGATTTAGATTGGATAGTAGGAAAAAAATTTCTTCACTGAAAGGTTTGTCAAGCACTGGAATACTTTTATTTTCAGCCAAATCAAAGGGATTTGGTTGGTATCAGACAGCCAAGTTTAAACGCATGGGGGATGGAGGGCCCTGGGGACAGCCCAGTCCAAAAATCCAACCCCAACAAATCTAGCCCAAAAAGAAAAACCCAACAACAAAAACCCCCAACACAAAAAAAAAACAACCCAAAACACCCCAAAATCCACTCCAAACAACTAAAAATCCCAGGGTTCAAAAAGCCCAACCCCAAAAATCCAGTCCCCAAAACCCAAAATCTAATCAAAAAACCATAAACCGAACCCCCAAAAACCCAATCCCAAAAAACCCAAACAAAAAAACCCAACCCAAAATTCAACCCAAACAACCCGAAAAATCCAACCCGAAAAATCCAACCTGAAAAATCAAACCCCAAAAATCAAACCCCAAAAATCCAACCTGAAAAACCCAAAATGCAACCCAAAATATCACTCAAAAAACATAAAATCCACCCCAAAAAATCCAAGCCCAAAAAATCCAAGCCAAAAAAGGTAAAGCCCAAAAATTCCAAAATCCAAGCCAAAATCCAACCATTAAAAAAAACCCCACTCCAACTTCAAACCCAACCGACCCAAAATCCCAGGGCTCAAGGCCAGCTTGGACGGCGTTGGAGGAACCTGACCTGCTTGAACATGTCCCTGCCGATGGCAGCCCCACCACTGCGGGCAGCACATCAGCGGTTGCCATGCCACCACCGCCAGACACTCAGCGCTGGCCCTGTCACTGTCATGTCACAATGGCTGCCTGACACGCCCGTGCAGGGGTAAAAATCAAACCCAAAAAACCCAACCCCAAAATCCAACCCAAAAAATCAAACCCAAAAAAGTCCAAAACCCAACTCCAAACAACCCAATCCCCAAAAAACCCAACCCAAAATTCAACCCAACCAACTGCAAAAATCCAATCCAAAAAGTCCAACCCCAAAAATCCAACCCAAAAACCCAAAATCCAACCCAAAATCTAACTGAAGAAAACCCCAAATCCACCCCAAAAAATCCAAGCCCAAAAAACCCAAGCCCAAAAAACCCAAGCCCAAACATCCAACCCAAAAAAATCCAAAATCCAATCCAAAATCCAACCCATCAAAACAAAACCCACTCCAACATCCAACCCAACCCACCCAAAATCCCAGGGCTCAAGGCCAGCTTGGACGGCGTTGGAGGAACCTGATCTGCTTGAACATGTCCCTGCCGATGGCAGCCCCACCACTGCGGGCAGCACATCAGCGGTTGCCATGCCACCACCGCCAGACACTCAGCGCTGGCCCTGCCGCCCTCATGTCACAATGGCTGCCTGACACGCCCGTGCAGGGGTGAAAATCTAACCCCAAAAATCCAACCCAAGAAATACAATCAAAAATCCAACCCAAAATCCAACGCAAAAATTCAAACCCAAAAAAATCCAAAACCTGAACCCAGAAAAATCCAACCCCAAAAAACCCAACATTAAATTCAACCCAACCCACTTGAAATTTCTAACCCGAAAAATCAAACCCCAAAAACCCAAAATATGACCCAACATCTAACTGAAAAAAAACAACAATCCACCCCAAAAAATCCAATCCGAAAAAATCCAACCCAAAATTTCTAACCCGAAAAATCCAACCCGAAAAAAATGAAAAACCCAACCCAAAATCCAACACGAAATTCAGCTCGGTTAACAGAAAAAATCTAACCTTAAAAATCCAACCCGAAAAACCCCAAATCCAACCCAAAATACAACATCAACAACAAAAAAACCATAAAAAAGCCAATCTAAAAAATCCAACCCCAAAAAACCCAAATACTCAATGGAAAACTCAACCAAAAAATCCAACATAAAAAATCCAACCCTAAAAAAAACCGCAAAAAACCCCAAATCCAACCTAAACGACCCAAAATCCCAGGGCTCAAGGCCAGCTTGGATGGCGTTGGAGGAACCTGACCTGCTTGAACATGTCCCTGCCGATGGCAGCCCCACCACTGCGGGCAGCACATCAGCGGTTGCCATGCCACCACCGCCAGACACTCAGCGCTGGCCCTGCCGCCCTCATGTCACAATGGCTGCCTGACACGCCCACCAAGGGGTAAAAATCAAACCCCAAAATTCCAACCAACCAACCCATAATTAAACCCAAAATCCAACCCCAAAACCTGAACCCCAAAAAAAACTTAAATAAATGAAAAAAACAACCCCAAAAATCTAACACGAACAATCCAACCCAAAGAATCCAGTCCAGGAAACTCAACATCCAATCCAAAAGCCAAATCCAAAAACCCAAAATCCACCCCAAACTCCAACCCAACAAACCCAGAATCCCGGGGCACAAGGCCAGGTGGGACTAACAGCGTTCTGACCTGTATCAGGAACAGTGTGGCCAGCAGGACTAGAGAAGTGACCGTCCCCCTGTACTGGGCACTGGTGAGGCCCCAGCTCGAGTGCTGTGTCCAGTTTTGCACCTCACCACAAAAAAGACACTGAGGGGCTGGAGCAGGTCCAGAGAAGAGCAATGAAGCTGGTGAGGAGTCTGGAGAACAAGTCTGATGAGGAGCAGCTGAGGGAGCTGGGGCTGTTTAGCCTGGAGAAAAGGAGGCTGAGGGGAGACCTTCTCGCTCTCTACAACTCCCTGAAAGGAGGGTGTACAGAGGTGGGGGTCGGTCTCTTCTCCCAAGAAACAAGCAACAGGAGAAGAGGAAACGGCCGCCAGTTGCCCCAGCAGAGGTTTAGACTGGATATTAGGAACAATCTTTCCCCTCCTCCATCCGCGTCAGACAGGCGGTCGTCACCAGCACGGAGGTGACGTGGACCCTTCTGCTGCTCACAGGTTTGGGGGGGACACTGAGGAGATGGGGAGAGCACCTTGGGGTGTGGGGACACTGCGGGGAGGGGGACACACGTGCCACATTCAGCCCCCTGACTTCCCCGTGTGGGAGCGCAGAGGAGGGGCAGGTGTACAACCTGCAGCTGACCCTATCCCTGACCCCAGTGTCATCCCTGTAGGTGCCATGTCCCCATCGCTGTCCCCACAGGTGTCCTGGCCACACCACTGTCCCCAGCCCTGTCTCTGTCCCTCCAGGTCTCTTGTCCCCCTCCCTGTCCCCACAGGTGCCCTATGCCCAGGGCTGTGGGGACAGCGGCCGCCTGCTGGGCTGGTTCCATGGCAGCATCAGTTTAGTCCCCCCAGGCTCAGTTGTGTTTTGTAAAGTCTCCTTTCAAGAGCACAAAAACGCATTTTTTTGTTTCCAAAGCTTCTATTTCAGGCTCCAAAAAGGCATTTTTAAGATTAAGCCAGTCAGTTTTAGGGTCCAAGATGCATCTTGGATGTCAAAACCCTCATTTTTATGGTCCAAACTCCTCTTTTAGGGACCAAATTATCATGCTTTTGAACCCAAAGCCTCATTTTTAGGTACAAACCCTCATTTACAAGTTCCAAAGCCCATTTTAAGATTCAAAGACCCATTGTCAAGCTCTAAACAAGTATTTTTAGGACCCAGCCAGTCATTTTTAGAGACCAAGCCACATCTTGACTGTCCAAAGCGAGAGCAAGTGGCCCACACGCGTGTCCAGACGGCCGTCCAGGTGGGCCCCGGGGTGGCTGGGCAGCAGCCGGGCAGCGGCGTGGCAACATGAGGATGTGCAGTGCGGTGTCGCGGCAACGTGACGATGCAACAATGTGCGTCTGCTCTCGAGAGCCGCTTGCTGGGAGACTGGCTGTGGTGGCCGCAGCTGGGTGCCTCTGGAGCGAGAGGTGCCATCGCTCTGTCTACCCGTCTTTTAATTACCTCCAGGGATGGTGCCTCAGCCACTTCCCTGTGCAGCCTGTTCCAATGCCTGAAAAACCTTTCAGGGGAAAGATTGTTCCTAATATCCAGTCTAAACCTCTGCTGGGGCAACTCGCAGCCGTTTCCTCTTCTCCTATTGCTTGTTTCTTGGGAGAAGAGACCGACCCCCGCCTCTGTACACCCTCCTTTCAGGGAGTTGTAGAGAGCGAGAAGGTCTCCCCTCAGCCTCCTTTTCTCCAGGCTAAACAGCCCCAGCTCCCTCAGCTGCTCCTCATCAGACTTGTTCTCCAGACTCCTCACCAGCTTCATTGCTCTTCTCTGGACCTGCTCCAGGCCCTCAGTGTCTTTTTTGTGGTGAGGGAAGCAAAACTGGACACGGCAATCAAGGTGGGCCAAGTGCAAGGTCCTACACTTGGGTCAGGACAACCCTCGTTACCAATACAGGCTGGGGGATGACTTGATAGAGAGCAGCCCTGTGGAAAAGGACTTGGGGGTCCTGGTGGATGAAAAGCTGGACATGAGCTAACAATGTGCTCATATAAGGCTCCGGGGAGACTTTATAGCGGCCTTCCAGTACCTGAAGGGGCCCTGTCAGAAAGCTGTTGCAAGGCTGTTTGCAAGGGCATGTAGCCTTAGGACGAGGGACAATGGTTTTAAACTAGAGCAGGGCAGGTTTAGATTAGAGTTTAGGAAGAAGTTCTTTCCACTGAGGGTGGTGAGACAGTGGCACAGGTTGCCCAGAGACGGGCTGGAGGCCCCATCCCTGGAGACATTCAAGGCCAGGTTTGATGAGCCTCTGAGCAACCTGATCTAGTTGTCGGTGTCCCCGCTTACTGCAGGGGGTTGGACTAGATGACCTTTAAAGGTCCCTTCCAACCCCACACATTCCATCATTCTGTTATTCCATGATTTGTCCAAAAGCTTGTTGCTGCTCAGGGCCCCCTTTAGGCAGATTTGTGTGTTCAAAAGACCATTTGATTTACTTTGTCTCTTTGCTTCTCTCTGCGAATCGAGGGAGCTCGTGACGTGAGTGTAAGCCTCACTGCCTGCAAAGAACAATTATGGACAAAGAAAGAAAGTCCAGGACAGGGAATCTTTTGGGAAGTCTTGGGATCTGTGATTTAACAAAAATTATGTTTTCTGTTGGTCTAAGGGTAGCCACTGTAGGAAGCAGATTTCGGTGGGGGTAATGTGGACTTTACACATTGCTGAGGAACGTCTCATTTTTTTACTGAACTATGCATTCCTTTGTTTCCATTTGTTGGCAAGTGATAAACACCCTTCTGTGTCCGTGTGCTGCTCGTTCTCCAAGTAACCCAGGTGGGAACCGGTGCCAATGGGCTGAACCGCGCAGCTTCAGTGGAGGAAGCTCAGATTTGAACAGGGCTGCTGTAAGTCCCAGGGGGCTGATGAGAGAAATGCTGGGTTGGGGGCAGGATGAAGACTGGCCATAGGTTGTGGAACACAAAGGGTCTTGATTTTCATATCTGTTCAGGCTGCATTAGCAGACGCTCAGGATCAGTATCATGTAGAGACTGCTGATTTCCATTCATGTATAAGCAGAAAAATAAAGTAGGAAAAAGAAAAAAGAAACCCTTTCTTCTTGTTGTTTAGTAATCATATTATTTCACTTTGATTACATTCCTGAAACTTCTCTAATTAAGCACATGAGAATTGAAGACTTTAAGGAAAACTATGCCCAGAGACTTGACTTGTTAGGGCGTTTTGCATGTTAATGAGCCCTCTGGTGCCAAGTGCCTGAACTGCAGATCCTGAAAGACTGAACAAGCCTCAAGACAAGTAAAAGTCAGCAGCAAACCTCCAAGAGTTTCCCAGAGTCCTTGGAGGCTGGTGAAGCAGGAAGTCAGAGGTGCTGCTTCGAGGTGGAAAATCAAACGTGGCATGTGGTTGTGAAAGCCCTCGATGTGTGTCACCAAGCAGGACAGCCAAGCCCTGACCCCATCTGCTGGGAAAGGGGATCCGTCAACTCACGGGATGCTCACACCTCAAGCCCTGCTCCCCCGGACACTGCTTCAAGGCTTCTAACAGAGATGCAGACTGCTGCATTGGACATATGTATGTTTATATTTTTTTTAATAGGTACTGATACTCCTTGGGAGATCAAACAAACTCCTGAAGGAGTATTGAAGGATTCTTGATATGGTCAGGGCTGTATAAGGGCACATGTAAAGCATCCCTGCACCTGATGCGAATTAATTCGGTGGCCATGGAAGCTCTGATGCACACACAAGATGCCGGTGTGACCAGGAAGGGGAAGACTGGATCTAAACAGCACGTTTCCAAAGCTGAGAGCATGAGCGTCATGGTGTCACTGCAGGAGAGCTCCAGCCTTGGGGCAAAATCACAAAAGTGGTCTAGTACATCAGGGCCAGCCAATGTATGTGGGACAAGACCGAAATGATTACTGCAGATGACAGAAATCCCCCCAGCCAAGGTGCAGCTGTCTTCTAGCGACAACCCTTCCAGTTCAGGAGTCTTGCAGAGAGCAGGGGGTGGCACAGAGCCAAGTACTGGTCATAGCATGTGGCCACCAGCAGGAGCCACTCTGTACCTGCCAAAGGTGCAGGAAATAGCCCTAAGAGCGCTGTGAGCAGAGATGGTGCTGTGCCCAGTGGGAGGACAGTCAGGGTGGCGGAGCTGTAGCAGGTTTCCAGGTTTTCCACCAGCAGCCCCATGCTGAGGCTGTTCCCAAGTGCAATTATGGGGCAGGTCATGGGAGGGAGGAGGAAGAGATTTTTCTGAAGGTTGGGGACGTTCCCCATTCCCATTAGGGGAAACGCCATTGATGATGACAAATTGTCCTGATCCCCTTTTTCCATGGAAAATTTTAGGTCTTCCTGTCCCCTCTCTCCTTGTGGGTACGCCTTCGAGTGACAACATTTGTTTCTCTGTTAGGTGCCTAAGGACATTGGGAAGGAAGTTCAGAGAGGTGAAACACGGAGGTGTCTGTGCTTCTGAGTGCATCATAGTCCCTAGACGTGCTCTGTTCTGTGTGAAGGGTGAGAAAAGCCATCTTCTGGAGGGCAGCGACACTCCTGCTTGCAGAACCCTTTCGGACTGCGCGGGCGAAATGCTCTGTGGACGTGCTGCTTTCAGACTGTGTGAAACAAGGGATGGGCCATAAGGACAGGGGAGGGTGAGGCAGCACACAGAGGCACTTGCGATGAACCGGAAAAGGCAGGTGAGAGAATTCTCATTGGGCCGGTGGGGTTGTTCCTGAAGTCACACGCAGAATTGTCAGGGCTCTGACAGGGGTGTTCAAAGCCGCGAGCCCTTCCCTTCCACGTGCAGAGGCGTAGGGACTCTCTGGCCTCCTGCTGCCACTCCCAGATGCTGGGAGGCACCTCAGCCCTGTGGTGTGGTGCCCATCTGAGATGCCTCATGGCATGAGGTATGGACATAGGGACCCTGGTTCACGGAAGCACATCCCAGTGCGGCATCCAGGTGGTTTCCCAGAGGACGTTCCTCTCAAAGTCAAGTTACCCGAAGACAGAGTGTGTCCCACAGGCCTTCGTGGACGCTCTGGGAATAGCTGGTGGCACTTGTGCTCAACTCGGGTTCCTCTCCCCACATGCACATGATGTGCATGCTTGAGTCTCCTCCATGCAATGCACTCAAGGACTTCTGACCTAATCAGGTGGCACTTTCTCGGCTCGCTGTGGCTCCATCAAAGATGTCCCTGAGGCTCCAGGGGAACCTGCTGTGAAACAAGCTGAAGTCATGACTGATGTTTCCTCCCTCAGCTGTTGGGGGGGACATTCCTTTCCGGCAGTATCATTTCCCCTATCAGAGGCAGAGTTAGGTCCCAGAACGACCTCTTCTTTTCCACCTATGAGACAGGACACCCAGACAATGAAAGGGAGGAATCTCCTGTACCCCTGCAAACCACAGTGCACATTCGAAGTGCCAGAGGTGGCCCGAGACATGTGCAGGTATCTCTAAACTTTGATGGAGCAGTTCAGAGGGACAGGGCAGCGTCTGGGGCCATCATTTTGGAGGCTCTTGGGGCATTGCTTTGGGCAGCTGAAGTGACAGCAGATGGCCACCTTTAGGACAATGAAGCCTGTTCCTGCTCACTATGTATAGGGCAGCCTATAGAGCTATTCCTCTGAGCAAATGGAGTCATTGCCATCTGAAGAGCTACGTCTCTCTCTCTTCTCCACCAGCTGTCTTTACCAGATCTCCATTGGCAGTTAGGGCTGGGTTCTCACTGGCACCCCTACAATGCCCAACCTAATTCAGGGCAGCTGCCCAATTTCAAGGTTAACTCCATCCTGTGGAGCTGCCTGAGGTGCCAGGGCTCTCCAGCACAACTGCGTGCAGCCGGCAGGGACAGCACAGGACTTGCGCGAACATCATCCCCATTCAGAGCAGCCGTGTAAGAGACCCCAAGAGACCTTCTGAGGCGTTCAGTGCTTTCCTTCAAGCAACTGCAGTGAGGCAAGTGCTGTCCCATCTCAATCCAGTAGATGCAGGGAGTGCTTCTCCCACGTCCCTCAGTCATCCCTTTGATGATGCAGTCAAGGAACAGAGCAATGATTTGCACAGTGTTCCTGGATCTCAGGATACCCATAGCCAAGGACACTTGCAAAAGCCCCTTGTCCTGCCTGGAGATCAGCTTCACCTGCACCACAGGCCCTCTGGGGCTGCAGAGACCCCGCAGACAGCAAAGCCCTCTCCTGCTGGGGCTGCAGAGTCCAGCCCTGCTTCTCTCTCGTCCTGAGGAGAGCAGGGATTGATCTCCTCCTTTCCCCTTTACATTGCCATCTGCCATCCCCCCCAGCATGCTCTGACGCAAACCTTTTGCCTGCACGGTACTTGGGCACTTGGTAACAGCTGGCTTTGTTGCACGCCTGAGCTTGGCCCTGGTGCCACGACTGAGGTCCAGCACACCTCTGCTGTGACACAAAGAACCTATAATGAAGGAGAGGAAGGGGACCAACTCTTATTTAACCAACCTGAGGAAGTCTTGGGCTCACCGACGACTTAACGTCTTACCGGGGACATCAATGACCCTGTGTATTGCGTTGGCATGGCTAGGTTTTGGTAGGGGTGAGGGGGCTGCAGAGGTGGCTTAGGAGAAAAGGGATCAAGAGGTGACTCCCTGTGAGAGAGAGCCACTTTCAGCTGGCTCCAAAAGGGACATGCCACTGCCCAAAGCTGAGCCAGTAAGCAATTCTCGTGGCACCTCTGTGATAGCATATTGAAGCAAGGCTAAACAGCAGTGTGCAGTCACCGTAAGAGAGAGGAGTGAGACACATGGAGAGAAACAGCCCTGCAGACAGCAAGGCGAGTGGAGAAGGAGGGGGAGCGGGAGTGAAGCTGGGTGGGCACCTGGCAGCCAAAAGTCAGCCCAGCACCCCCTGACATTCCCAGGAGAGCACGGTGCAAATGCTCCTTTAGGTGTCTGGAGGCTCTTTGCCTCAGCTTTTTAGCACAGCTGCCAGATGGGCCAAGCAAGGCGATGCTCACCTGGATCAGAAAACCTGTGTCATCCTTGTCAGCCTTGGCTCTAGTAGCAAAGAAAGAGTGGAGTCTCAGCTCCCGAGGGAGTGAGGACGAAGAGCAGAGTGCAGATTCCAGGTCTCAGGGTGGCAGACATTGGCCTGTTCTGGGAACTTTCCGTTCAGGCTGGAAGTGACCTTGCAAGATTTCTATAGACCAACATTCTACGCAAAGCAGGGTCACAGCAGAAAGTGCCTGCAGCGTTTGGGTGCTGCCAGTTGTTAGGGAGTTCCCGCAAACTCCAGATGCTTTCAATGATGATGGAGAGTGGCTTTACTGTGGCATCGTCCTGCCCTCTCAGCTCCCTCGGATGCCACCCCTCCAGTCCCATAGACTGGTAGGGATTGTGTTTGCTCAAGTAACTCCTGACTCTCTCCAAATTCACCACGGTTTTTTTTCCCTCCAGAGTCCTGCCTCAAGGCACAAAGGCCTGGGAGAGCTTGCTGGAGGAGACCAAGGCAAGAAGGACACAGAGAATCTCAGATTCATCTACACCTGCTGTTACTAAATTCCAGCAGTGGCCACTCATTCTCTTTGTTTCTTCTTTAACTGTTCCTGAAGCCGCGGCCTCCCCTCGAACCCTTGCCTTGCAAGGCTCTACACTTGGGAAGCTCTAGCTTACCTAAAGCCATCCCCATTTCTCCTCTAGAGACCCAGCATCTGTAGTCTGGCTTCAGTCTTTTCTCACTCCCCTTGGGAGCTGAGACCCCACTATTTCATGGTCGCTACAGCCCAGGCTGACATTTTCACACCCCTGATCAGAATTCCCTCTGAATTGACTGGACTCAGCAACACCTTTGTTGGCCTACCTTGCGCCTGTGCAAAGAAGTTGTCCCAAGAGACCCAGAAACCTGCTGGACAGTATGCATGCTGCTGTGTTCCCCTTCCAGTGGTGTCAGGGTCATTAATGTCTCCAATAAGACCTGGGGTCATTATTCTGGAGACTTCCTTGTGTTGCTTAAATAGGCAACTGAGTGGAGATCCCAGTGTGATGTGCTTCCTGTTCCTGAACTGCTCTGCATCGACTGGATGGAGGTGGGTCAGACCCTGCCTCATTGCCCTCGTGGGATTCAGTTGCCGGCCAACAGAAACTGAATCTATGAGACATGGCATCTGGAGTGTGTGTCTCGCACCCACTCTGAAGGCGATGCCTTTCCCGTAGGTCCTGTGCAGTCCCTGCCGGCCACCTGCAGCTGTGCTGGAGAGCCCTGGCACCTCCTGTGGCACAACAGGCCTGTCCATGGCCATTGAGTAGCTGCCCTGAATTAGGTTAGGTGATGTGGGGATGTCCATGAGACATCTGCCGTTACAGTCAGTGGGGATCTAGTATACACGGCTGATGGAGAAGATGGATGAGGTCAATGGCAATGAGTACATCTGGTCCCCTGACTACCTCAGAAGGCTGCCCTGGGTTGAAAGAGTAGGGAAAGGTTCAGTTGTCCGAAATGTGGCCACGTGCTGGTGGCCAAAGGAATTCCTCATGAATCTCAAAGATGGTGGCACCAGATGCTGCCCTGTCTCTATGAACTGCTCCGTTAGATCTTGCAGTTACCGGCACGTATCTTGGACCACGTCTGAGACCTGAAATGTCAGTAGGTGTTTGAGTCTGAAGAGCTCACTGCTGGCCTCCATCTCCAGGAATGACGCTGGGAGCTGAGACCAGCAGCTCCCATGCAGCAGGTGCCTATTTTGTGCCCACCTGAAGAGAGGCAAGAGGAATCCCCCCTCCTGTGGGATTGTGGCAGCCCTAAGTGAGAGCTGAGTCCACTTCACACCCAGGACTACAAACCAAGGAGGAGATGCCTCAGTTGACGAAGCCGACTGCCTTCGCTCAGCGGGGGCAAAGGAGATCTGGCACTGTCCAGGTTTCCTGTCTCATACCAGAAGGAACAAGACCTTTCTCGTGCGCAGCTCTCTCTGACAGGAGAAATTACCCGGCTGGAAAGAAGCGTCTCTCCAGAGGTGCAAGAGAGACCACACAGTATTACTTCAGTCTCTTTCCCAGCAGGTTCCCCTGGAGGCACAGGGACACCTCCAGGGAGCCCCGAGGAGGCAGAGAAAGTGACGTCTCGGGCTGGTCCTCTGCGTCTGAGCTGGGCTGGGCTCCTGGCATGGAGGGAGCTCGTGGCAAGCGGGCAGCGCTGCAGAGAGACAGCTCTGCCCAGGAGCAGCTCCTCTGCCAAGCGCAGCAGGGCTGAGGGCACTGCCTGCAGGCAGCGAGGGGAGACGTGTGAGGCCAGCGGATCTTAAAGGCAGCCTGGGGTGGGAGAGTGCTGAGAGCTCACTGGGAGAAATCCTCACAGCCTTTGCACAGTCTCTGGCTGCAGGGCATTGAATCTGCAGCTGCTGGAGGGATCTCCAGAAGCTGGAACAACCCCCAGCCTACGGGATCTGCAAGTACCACTCTCACAGTTTCTCTAGTTTCGAGGAGAAGGACAACGTGTGGAGCAGGGCTTCCCTGCTGCACCGTCAGAGGGACAGGGCATGATGTGTCTCTGCTGCAGTATAATGCAGAGAGGCTCCCTGGAGCAGTCTCCTAAAGCCGGCATAGCCCATGGCTAATGTGATCTGTCAGGAAGGCTCTCAAGGCTCCGTCGGTGTTGAGGAGGATGTGCTCGAGAGCAGGGCAGCCCTACCACATCACCAAAGGCACAGGGCATGTCGGCTGCCTTCTCCCCGGGACGGCTGCCGGGCTGTGAAGGTGGGTGTGCGTGCAGGGGTGCTCAGGGCTGTCCTTCAGAGCAGGGTCCCCGTGTCCCAGGGAACTGTGTGCTGGGCCAGGGACTCTGCTGCCTGCCAGGGTCAGCTCTCAGCCTGCCCGGGGAGCTCCCCATGGCGCTGCGGGGAGAAGCTGTGGGTGGAAGGAGTGACCCCAGTCGTGTCACGGCAGGGTCCTTCTGCAGTCGTGAGGGTGCTGCATGGGTCGTGTTTCCTCCCAGCTCCAGATCACCCCCAGGACATTTGCAGAGGGTCCTTTTGGAGAAGTACAGGGAGACGGCATTTACCTGAAAGAAAGAGGGTCCCTGCTTGGAGTTTTCCACTCCTGCTTTGCTGGGTGGGTTGTGAGAGAGAGGATTTTACTTCTCCGTTCTGGAGAAGGCAATGATACCCTGGTTCTAGCAGGAACTTTTCTAAGCTGCTTGTTAGCGCTTGCAGGCACTTGCCCTGAGGGCAGAGCTGAGCACACAGCAGGTGTGGTGGGTTCTCTGAGCACTGAAAGGGAGGAGACCTGGGGACAATGACACAGCCCCAGGCAGAGACAGCTCCGGGGGGCAGAGACATGGGCAGAGAGTGAAAGGGAGCTACTGCAGGAAAGGTCATGGGAGAGGGGATTCCAGGCCCTCCCTGCCATCCCCTGCAGTGCAGGTGCCTTCCCTGGAGACATTCCGTGGTCTCCTCTCCCCACACAGTAGAGTCCTCCACCCCTGACTATCCTGGGTATGAAGTCCTGAGTGTCCTTCCCAGCAGCCCAACCACCAAAGAGGAGAAATCCTTGAGTGTCTGACTGTGTCTCCCTGTCCTGACTCTCTTGGCAGGAGAACTGTCCTGACTCTCTTGGCAGGACCCACAAGGTTTCACTTGCAGCACAGCAGAAATGCCAGGGATTTCTGCCTTAAAAACACTCCTCAGGTGTGGTGGGGAAACTACAACAGAACAACCCCAACAACAAGGTGCCCTGAGCTCTGCCCTGCAGTCGGGTGACAATGCTGAAAAGCCCTTTGATGCCAGGAGTGGATTTAATCTGAGATCACCCCGTGTTCCTTTTTACCCATGGCTGTAGGGCAGGACTGAACCCTGCAGAGATCTCAGCTCTCTGGTGGACTATCAGCCAGCACCAACCAGAGTGTACAAAAAGGACCTGCAAAAGGTCTTCCTGAAAGGAGACAGACAATTTGGTGGGTTTCTAAGACCAATTGAATACTTTAGTTTGAGAGAAATCTTCCCCAACTTCTCACTGCTTTTCTTTCCATTAACAGGTCTCCAAGCCCTGGGGAAGAAAATGTCGAATGGCAGCTCCATCACCCAGTTCCTCCTCCTGGCATTTGCAGACACGCGGGAGCTGCAGCTCTTGCACTTCTGGACCTTCCTGGGCATCTACCTGGCTGCCCTCCTGGCCAACGGCCTCATCATCACCACCATCGCCTGTGACCACCGCCTCCACACCCCCATGTACTTCTTCCTCCTCAACCTCTCCCTCCTTGACCTGGGCTCCATCTCCACCACTCTTCCCAAAGCCATGGCCAATTCCCTCTGGGACACCAGGGACATCTCCTATGCAGGATGTGCTGCACAGCTCTTGTTCTTCGTCTTCTTTCTCACAGCAGAGTTCTGTCTTCTCACCATTATGGCCTATGACCGCTACGTTGCCATCTGCAAACCCCTGCACTACGGGACCCTCCTGGGCAGCAGAGCTTGTGTCCACATGGCAGCAGCTGCCTGGGGCTTTGTTTTCCTCTACGCTGTGCTGCATGCGGCCAATACATTTTCCCTGCCCCTCTGCCAGGGCAATGCCCTGGACCAGTTCTTCTGTGAAATCCCCCAGATCCTCAAGCTCTCCTGCTCACACTCAGACTCCCTCAGGGAAGTTGGACTTGTTGTGGTTAGTGCCTGTTTAGCATGTGGTTGTTTTGTGTTCATCGTGCTGTCCTATGTGCAGATCTTCAGGGCCGTGCTGAGGATCCCCTCTGAGCAGGGACGGCACAAAGCCTTTTCCACGTGCCTCCCTCACCTGGCCGTGGTCTCCCTGTTTGTCAGCACTGCCGTGTTTGCCTACCTGAAGCCCCCCTCCATCTCTTCCCATGTTCTAGACCTGGTGGTGGCTGTGCTGTACTCGGTGGTGCCTCCAGCACTGAACCCCCTCATCTACAGCATGAGGAACCAGGAGCTCAAGGAGGCCATTAGGTATCTGATTTCATGGATTTTTTTCAAGAGGGAGAAATGTTCCACCTCTCTCCACAAATGACTCCCGCACTATTTGATTCCATCTGCTTTTTTGTGTGTTTTGTTATTGGCTTTGTGTTTTTAATGATTACATTTCTCATCATTGCTGTTGATATTGTCATTTATGGTTTTTATGCTCCTACACAAAGGTTTCACTTGTGTCACTACACCTGAGACATTTACGTCTTAGTTTCACCTGGTTCCCTTCTAAAAATGTATTTCACAGTGGCTCAGAGCTGGCCGCTTTCACAGAGTCTCTGTTAACAAAGCAAGATCTCCCTGGTGCAGTGCTTTAATGCTGGGGTCTTTCTCCAAACATGCCTGAGGAAATTCACCCCTGAAGTTCTTCTTCCTCCATGTGTCCAGGAATAAAAAGCTGACTGTCCGTTTGTAACATTTTAGAGATATTGGACTGGATTTAGGAGTCACCAGTCGGTGCCTGGTGACAGGTAAGATCGTGGGTTTAACTGAGGGACGTACCCCAGCCCTTCACACAGATGACATAAAGGCCACCCATCCTGTGGGAGGGGAATCTGGAGCTGTCTGGAGAGGCTGGTGTTTCTCCAGGGACAGCATGTTCCTGGGGTTGTGCTGGGATGGCAGAGGTCAGAAGGATGGGGTGTGGGGCCTCAAGCAGAGGCCATGTGCAGACCTCCTCTGGGCACTCTCCCGTTCCTCCCCACCTGTCTACAGCAGGAATTCCCACAGAGGGACAGACACGTCCAGGTGTGGCCACACCACGGCTCACTGAAAGGGCATGAAAAGTCAAGCTGTCTGGGTAGCCCTCTCCTCCTAATCCATCCCTGTGTGCAGCTGGCCTTGTTCATGGTCAGCATGCGCCACTGCCTCATGTGGTGTCCCTCATAATGCGTGGGCCCGTCTCCTCAGGGTCACTGCTCATCCTGTCACGTCCCACCTGGCACTGTAATACGGTGTTTTTCTTCCCCCTGATGCAGGACTGGCCACTTCTCTTTGTAAAACTTCAGCAGTTTCTTCTGGCTGACTCCCAGAATTTCCCAAGGTCCCCCTGGACTGAAGATCCATTTTGTTCGTTCCTCATGTTTGCGTGCAGGCAGCTCACCATGGTTGTGGTGATGCATCAGCACAAGATAACAGCACGAGGAGTTGCAGGGCACTACAGGGAATTAAAGACATTCCTAATTTTGTACTGTCCAACAGAGGAATTGTCACGACAGCTATGTTAGAAACATCTTTGTGCCCCGTAGAGAGGGCACAAAGCAAGCAAATGTAGGTCCTGTGGGGAAAGAGAAGCTGGGCTGTTTGTAGAGGAATCTACGACAATGGTTAAAGAAAAGAACTTGGGAAGGGGAAAGAGGAAAAAGGAAAACCAAAAGTTCAACTCAGGATATGATGAAAGCGGTTTGGAGATACCCGATGAGCAGCATTGAGTCAATGCCTTGAGTGGGACAAAAAACCCACAGCGGAGTGGACCGAAGTTATGTCTGCTTACTTCTGTGGTCATGGGCAACGTGAGCGCTCTCCCCGTCATCATGAAGGGAAGACCCATGGTGGAAAGAAATGCACAGTCTCTCATCCTGGAAGGGACCTTGGGAAGACTCCAGACCAAGACAATCCACAGTCTGTGGAGAAAGGGCAATGAGGATGGGGCTGTTTGCATGCTAGTTAGCGTTAGTGTTAGATGTATACCTCTATAGATACACAGACCGCACGGATCCCGCCAGGAGCTGGTCTCAGACCCTCCATCTCTCTAGAAGCTGGCCTCGGGATTCCCTCATCCCTGCAGTTCCCCCATGCACAGACAAGCACACACACACACAAACAAATGGCCCTCTCCAGCACAGAACCACGGAACCCTGGAGGCTGGAAGGCAGCCAGCTTCCACCTTCTCTGTGCTTCCTCTTCAGGCTTGATGTTACTCAGAGCTCCTTTCTCATGCATGCCAGCCTCCTGCCACCTTGGCATGACTTCCTGCATGTTGGCATGGACCATTCTGGATGACGAAGAGGTGATCCTTGACCACCAAAAAGCTCTCTGCAGGACCCACCTGGCCACAGACATCCTCTGATCCAAGGTTATCAAACTCTACCTCCCTAACTCTTATGCCCATCAGTCTTTATCATATGAAAATGAATTGACTTTCTTAAGATATATATCTAGCTAGCTCCCATTGTGTACTGATTTATCATGCTTGGGTAAGTGAGTTAAAGGAGGTCAGCTCATCACAAGGACCAGAAGAACAGCCCTGCCCTCAAAATAAGGACTTCTCAGAATCATTCAGCTGTCCATGAAAGATAAAAGATACCCCTGGAGAACCGAGATAATGCCAGTATCCTCGTCCCTCTTACACACCTTTGAAACTCTCCCAGTGTCCAGCATCACAGACAAGTAATTAGCAACAGACCAACTCCGGGGACGTCTGGATCAATAGACAAGCAGCGAGAAGGCTGATGGCTGATGGAGCTGCAGAGATACAGCTACTTTGTGCAGTTTTACTGTGATTAGGAATTGGTACTCCGTGTGTGTGTTAGTTAGTCATTCGTCAAATAATAAGGTACCTGAATGCTTGAATGGCATAAGAACCCTGTGTTTAACCACATTTGAGGTACCCCAATGGAGCTCGGACACCTCATGCACATGACTAAATATTTACGCGTGCACCTCTGTGCTTTGTGTCCTAGCCTCTCTGCTCGGTCAGCACGGGCCACTTGCAAATTTTCATAACACAAGTGACTGATTGCCACTGCAGTGGGGCAAGGTCTCTCCCTTCTGCATGCAGTAAATGTGAGGCAGTTTAGAACACAAGACACATCACACCAGGGTCTCCACTCATGTGTTGCACTCTCAAACTGCTGTTTTTTCTCTTGCCCAACATTTACTCGCCCTCTTCATAATACAGTCAAGGAACAGGCAAAAAAATCTCATGGGGGACCTGTCAGCAGCACCTTGTCATTCATGGAGATCACCTTCACCTTTGTCAAAGGCCCTTGAGGGCTGCAGAGACACCACTGACAAAAAAAAACCCTCTTTCTTGCCAGGGCCGCCCTTCCCAGCCCTGTTTCTCTCTGTTCTTGCAGACAGCAGGCTTTGCTCACCGTCAACATCCAATTTCAGCTTTAAGCTTCCAGGTGCCGTCCACTTGACCGTGTCTCTGCCGTGAAGCAAAGCCTTTGCACACAGGAGGTCTTCAATGCTTGGTACCAGGTTTCCTTTAGGAGACGTCCGAGCTTGGCCTGGAGCTACACCTGAGGTGCCACAGCCCAGACGTGCACCAAAACTCTCAGCCAGGGGAAGAGACAAGTTGAGAGAGAGCCTGTGCTTTTTGACTTTGACAGAGGAACTGCCAAGGCGTGGTGGGACAAGGCACACAGCTTGGGGTGCTGCAATGGATGGCTACAGGCTTTTCAGGAGAGACAGGCTGGAAGGATCAGGAGTGGGGTTTCCTGAAAGTGAAGCCGTTAACTGGATGTATGGCGCAACTCCTTGGGGCAGGTGAAGAGTTTGGTGAGCCTTTGTGGGGGAGGGTGAGAGGAGAGGCCAGTAGAAGTGTCCTGTCATGGTGGGAGATAAGGAACCCACAGTCAGGATGAGGAAGAGGGTATAGTCTTTCTGAAGGATCCCAGGGAAGCGTCTGGCTGTATGAGCCTGGGTCTCGCTGGGGACTGCCATGATACTGGCAGCTTCTGAAAGAGGAGCACAGCCGCATGTACGGTCCAGGTGGTTTCTGGAGTGTCTTAGGACAACGTCTTAGCACAGCTGCCAGATGGGCCAACAAAAATAATGCCAACCTTGATGTGATACCTGCAATGCAGGAAGAGCTGGTCAGAGACGTGAAGATTGGCTGTCGTGACCCTGACGTAGTGGGGTCCCAGCACTCCAGGGGAGTGAGGAAGCAGAACAGAAGACTGCAGACGCTGGACCTCAGAGGTCCTTTTGCCTTTGGCCTACGCTGAGGAGTTTTCGTGGGGATCCAATGGTCAGGAGCACTGAAGGTGGCGCAAAGCTCTGTACAGCTGGTCTTCAAGGACAGCATCCTCCAAGGAGAACATTGGTCTGTATCAAAACTCAGTTTGAAACCTGAAAGTAAATTCAGGGGAATCATAACGAGATTTCCAACTTCAGGAATTCTTACAGAAGAAAACAAAGATATTAGTTGGACACTGCTGTATTGAGTTAGAGTAGGGAGAGAGAGTTCCGAGATACTCTCTGTCTTTTTTGCCTCAGGCTTCCCCAGCAAGGTCTCTCAGGGCTTTGTGCCTCGAGGCAAGACTCTGGACAAGAACAGCCAATGGCAGATAGGAATGAAATCAGGATCTACTGGAGCAAAGTCAACCACTACCAGTACATGGGAATGGACGGGGTACATCCAGAGGTGCTGGAAAGTAAGAGAATGTCACAGTGAGGCCACTCTCCCTCATCTTGGAAAGGTCCTGGAGACTGGCGGGACTCCCTGACACCTGGCAAAAAGTAAATGCTGCATGCATCTTTCAAAAGGGTCCAGAGAAGGAGGTGGGGAGCTAAAGGCTGCTTAGCTTCCCTTTAGACGAGGAACATGTCCCAAAGCATGTTCTCTCGCACTGCATTTCTGGGTGCCTGAAGGAGACGGTGCCTGGATGAACTCAGGGAACATGTACACCGGTTACGGTTTGGCACTTGGAGGGCCATGGTGTTATGCCATTGTACGCCCCATAAAGATTTGGCCACCTCAAAAAAAGGGACGATAGGAGGGAAGTGCTAGCAGGTGGGACCATTGCTTGACTGCAAAGAGATAAAGGCAGGATCTATCCAACGTATCCAACCTTCATTGCGCCCAGCCTCTTTTAGATAGGAGATATAGATGTGAAATGTATTAAAATAAACATGTCCTTGGAACACAGTCTGGGATCTGTGCTTGACAGGAAAATGTGTTTTCTATTGGTCTAAGGCCATCCAGAATGGAAAGTGAACTTCAGGGCAGGGAATGGGGACGTGACATACAGCTGAGGCATGTCTTCTCTGTATTGAACTCTGCCTGCCTTTGATTTCCTTTGTTGGCCATTAGGAAACACCGTTCTGTGTCAGCTCGTTTTCAAGGTAAAGCGGGTGGGAACCGGTGCCAAGGAGTGGAAACACGCAGCTACGGACTGGAGTGGAGAAAGCTCAGGTTTGAACAGGCTGCTGTAAGTCCTGGTTGCCAGATGAGAGACATGGTGAGATTGAGACAAAGCCTGTCCATGGAGTGCTTGCAATAAAGGGTCTTGCCTTAAAGGGTCTTGGGACTCCATTAGCAGAAATTCAGGATCAATATGAACTGGAGATTGCTGGCATCATTTCATGTGTAAGAAGAAAAAGTAAAGAACAAATATAAGAAGGAAGCAATCCTTTCTTATGGTTGTTTAGTATTGAAATGTATTCATCTGAGAACTCTCTAATTAAGCACAGAAGAACTGAGGAATCCAGGAAGTCTATGCACAGACACTTGGCTGGTTATGGCATTTGGTATGTAAACGAGTCCTCTCCGGCCAAGATCCTGTAGACCCTCAAACACTGGGCAAGCCTCTAGAGAAGTAAAACTCAGCAGCAAAACCCCAAGACGGTGAGGGTGTTACCAGGCCCCACTGATGCCCATCACTGGAGACACCATGGAGGGAATGACCGGACAAGATTCCTGTCCCTGGTGTCCAGTGAAGCAGAAAGTCAGACGCACTGGTTATAGGTGGAAAATCAAATGTGGAGGTGGCTCTGAAAACCTTTGATGCATTTCATCAATGGGGACAGCCACGCCCTGTCCCCTGTCCCTTGGGGATTTGCCAGAGCCTGTGAGACTCCAACAGTTCACCCACCTTCTTCCAAAGCCCTGATAATGTTCCCCTCGCACAGAAGATGTCTTAGCCCCCCGACTTGCTTGAACCTTCTGGTGGAAGTTCCAATATGAACTGGTGCCAAAGGCAGCCAAGTGGTGTGCTACATCTGACATTGCCAATGCATTCTTCTTTTTCAGTCCCTTTGGCAGCAGGGTGCAGGCCACAGTTTGCTTTCACGTGGTGTCCAATGCACCTGGAATGCCCCCAGGGACAGGACAAGAGGTACTTGAACATAAGAAGTTCCATCTAAACATGAGGAGGAACTTCTTGACTTTGAGGTTGGCAGAGCACTGGAACAGGCTGCCCGGAGACGTGGTGGACTCTCCTTCTCTGGAGACATTCAAAACCCGCCTGGACGCATTCCTGTGCAACGTGCTCTAGATGAACCTGCTCTGGCAGGGGGGTTGAACTACGTGATCTCCAGAGGTCCCTTCCAACCCCTACCATTCTGTGATTCTGTAATCGACTGTCCTACGGTTTGACATGGACTAATCCAAACTGCACTGGAACATCCTGATACCCCTGAACATCTACAATACATCGATGATCTCATCATGTGGGGCAACAAGGCAGAAGTGTGTGAGAAGGGAAAAAGAGCAATTGAGATTCTTCTGAAAGCTGGTTTTGCCATAAAAGAAGCAAGGTCAAGGGACTTGCAGAGAAGATTCAGTTCTTCGGAATGAAATGGCAGGATGGATGCCGTCATGTCCCTATGGATGCGGTAAACAAGATTGCAACTATGTCTCCACCAGCTAAGAAGAAGGAAGCACAAGCTTTCTTAGGCCTTGTGGGATGCTGGAGAATGCATATTCCAGGTTGTAATCAGCTTGTGAGCCCTCTCTATGGAGTAACCTGAAAGAAGATCTATTCTGAGTGCGGCCTTGAGCAACAACAACCCTTTGAGCAGATCAAACAGGAGATAGCTCGTGTGGTAGCTCTTGGGTCTGTCCAGACAGGACCAGCCGTGCGTAATGGTCTCTACAGTGCAGCTGGGGCACGTGGTCTCACCTGGAGCCTCTGGCAGAAATCATCGGGAGAAACCTGAGGTCAACCTCTAGGCTTTGGAGATGAGGGTATTGAGGATCGGAAGCCCTCAACACCCCAACCGAAAAAGAGATCCTGACAGCGTATGAGGGGGTTTGAGCCACTTCAGAAGTTGTTGATGGGCAAGCACGGCTCCTCCTGGCACAGCAGTTGCCTGTGCTACACTGGATATCCCCTCCACACATCACACGACTGACGCTACATGGACTAAATGGGTAGTGCTGATCACACAGTGAGCTCGACCAGGGAAACCAAACCTCCAGCAATCCTTGAAGAGATTACGGACTGTCCAGAGGGCATAGATTTTGGAGCATCTCATGAGGAGGTGGCTCATGCCCAGGTGGCACCCTCATACAATGAGTTGTCATCTACTGATGAAAGGTGTTATGCTCCGTTCACTGAAGATCCTGTCGTGTTGTAGGAAACCTACCTGTAGGACGCTGTGCTGTGGAGTCCCACACGAAAAGTTGCTGAAGCCACGGAAGGAGAAAGGGTGTCAAGGCAGTTTGCAGAAGTGAAAGCCATCCAACTGGCCCTAGAGACTGCTGAAGAAGAAGAGTGGCCAGTACTCTCTACTCTGGGGGTGACCAGAGCAAAATTAGGGGCAGAGGGGAGGGCATCAAGACTGCCTTGCAACCGTCAGCTCCAGGTGAGCTTTGCCTTTCCTAAAAACATTCTTGTGCAACACAGACAATAAATGCCAAGTACTTTTCTGTAACCCGTCCTTACTTTCACCTCCTGGACACCTGCTTTGTGGCCCACACCAGTGCCCTCTCCATACACAGCCCCAGCCCCACGCTCGGTCCCACTGTGCAGGAGCCCCGTGGGATGCATCGGTTCAGGGGTGGGGAGAGATCACCAGGGCAAAATGCCCTGAGAGCCCTCAGTGCTCAGTCCATGTCTGCCCTCCTGCACTGACAGCACCCTCAGTGCCTGACCGCTTCCCAGCCCCAGCCGTGTCCCACACGGAGGGTCGCAGACAGTCCTGCTGTGGGGTCAACCAAGGTGTGGGCAAGTAGAGAGACTGGGCACGGTGGGGTGTTCCCCCGACAAAGGCGCTGAGACCAGCAAACCTCACCCATTACCTGGGGCGAGTGGCAGGTGCTGGCAATGGCCTATGGGACATGCTGGGGTGATGAATGTCCCGGACACCTTCCTGGTCTGTTCATGCCACCAAGGGCACACAGCAGCCTCCTTTCTCCTGCACCTACGTGTCTCCGCTCCCTTCATGGACACCTGGCTCTGCACTGCACACCCACGGGAGCGTGTCCTCACCCTGCATGGTCACACCGCCCAGCTAATGCTCTTTGGTTTTTTTCTCTCCTGGTCACTTTGCAGTCCAGGCCAGCTCTCCTCACCTCCCTCGCCCTCACCCAGCTGAACCCAGACCAGCAGAGCAGCCCATTCTGGGCTGGCCCCATGGCAGAGCCCACCACAGGGTGAAGCAACACTTGGGGAACTCACCCCACAGCCCCTCTACAGGGCTCAGCAGCTGCTGGGGGGCAGAGAGGGGTCTCTGCTTCCCCATGAGCCCCTGGGCTGGAGGCTGAACACAGCAGGAGGAAAAGGAGGTTAGGGAAACTTCGTGATCCCTGGTCTCAAGTCCAGGAGATCCCCACCACAGACTGCCTGAGCTCCCCCGGTTCCAGCCCCTCTCCCCAGGCCAGATCAAGCACCCTGGCCCAGCGACAGAGCAGCCTGCCCCAGGCGTGTGCCTGCAGAAAGAGTTTCTCTTTCTCACGGATTCCTCCCTGCAGGCAAACAAATGCTCCCTTGCTCTTCTCCAGAGACCCCCCTTCTCCCCAGAGAGCCTTTCCCCAGGTGAGTGTGTCTCTGCTGGCCTGGCTGGCCGTTCATGGTTGCCTCCTCATGCGCCCTGCAGGGCCCCGAGCTGGCGGTGCTGCTCTGTAGAGGGAGGGGGCTGCGGTGCCCTGTGGCCATGGCGTGACCCTGCACTGGCCGGGCTGGTCATAGTGCCGAGCAGCCCCAGCCGTACGATGTTCACGCTTGCCGAGCCCTTTTGTATCTTCCTTCATGGCTCAAGGATGGGGCTGGGCAGGATTCAACCCAACCAACTCGAAATTTCTAACCCAAAAAATCCAACCCAAAAAAACCCAAATCCAACCCAAAATCTAACTGAAAAAAAAAACCAAATCCACCCCAAAAAATCCAAGCCCAAAAAATCCAAGCCCAAAAAATCCAACCCCAAATGTCCAACCCAAAAAAATCCAAAATCCAGTCCAAAATCCAACACAACAAAACAAAATCCACCCCAACATCCAACCCAACCCACCCAAAATCCCAGGGCTCAAGGCCAGCTTGGACGGCGTTGGAGGAACCTGACCTGCTTGAACATGTCCCTGCCGATGGCAGCCCCACCACTGCGGGCAGCACATCAGCGGTTGCCATGCCACCACCGCCAGACACTCAGCGCTGGCCCTGTCACTGTCATGTCACAATGGCTGCCTGACACGCACACACAGGGGTAAAAATCCAAACCCAGTAATCCAATCCAAAATGCAACCCAAAAATTTGAACCCAAAAAAGTCTAAAACCCGAACCCAAAAAAACCCAACCCCAAAAAACCCAGCCTGAAATTCAACACAGAATCACAGAATCTTCATGGTTGGAAAGGACCTTTGAGATCATCGAGTCCAACCAAACAACCTACAGTCTCTGCCACTAGCGCATGCCCTGAAGTGACACATCTAGACGTCTCTTAAACACCTCTAGGGATGGTGAGTCAGCCACCTCCCTGGGCAGGCTGTTCCAGTGCCTGACCACTCTTTCAGTAAAGTCATTCTTCCTAATATCTAATCTAAACCTCCCCTGCCGCAGCTTCAGACCATTTCCTCCGGTCCTGTCATTATTCCCCTGGGAGAAGAGGCCAACACCCACCTGTCTCCACCCTCCTCTCAGGGAGTTGTAGAGGGCAATGAGGTCTCCCCTCAGCCTCCTCTTCTCCAAGCTAAACATGCCCAGCTCCCTCAGCCTCTCCTCAGATGCCCTGGTCTCCAGACCCCTCACCAGCCTGGTCGCTCTCCTCTGGACACGCTCCATCACCTCAATGTCCCTCTTGTACAGAGGGGCCCAGAACTGAGCACAGCACTCGAGGTGAGGCCTCACCAGTGCCCAGTACACAGGCACCATCACTTCCCTGCTCCTGCTGGCCACGCTATTCCTGATACAAGCCAGAATGCTGTTGGCCCTCTTGGCCACCTGGGCACACTGCTGGCTCACGTGAAGCTGGCCGTCCACCGGCACCCGCAGGTCCTTTTCTGCCGGGCAGCTTTCCAGCCACTCTGCCCCAAGCCTGTAGCATTGCTTGGGGTTGTTGTGACCAAAATGCAGGACCCGGCACTTGGCCTTATTAAACCTCATACAGTTGGCCTTGGCCCATCGATCCAGCCTGTCCAGGTCCCTCTGGAGAGCCTTCCTACCCTCAAGCAGATCAACACTCCCACCCAGTTTGATGTCATCTGCAAACTTACTGAGGGTGCACTCAATCCCCTCATCCACATCATCGATAAAGATATGAAACAAAACTGGCCCCAAAACTGAGCCCTGAGGGACACCACTGGTGACCGGCCGCCAAGAGGATTTCACCCCATTAATCCCAACTCTCTGGGCACGGCCATCCAGCCAGTTTTTAACCCAGCGAAGAGTACACTTGTCTATGCCAGGATTCGCCAGCTTCTCCAGGAGAATGCTGTGGCGGACGGTGTCAAAGGCCTTACCAAAGTCCAGATAGACAACATCCACAGTCTTCCCCGCATCCAGAAGGCAGGTGACGTGGTCATAGAAAGAGATCAGGTTGGTTAAGCAGGACCTCCCCTTCCTAAACCCATGCTGGCTGGCCCCGATCCCTTGGCTGCCCTGCACTTGCCATGAGAGCTCACTCATGATGATCCTCTCCATGATCTTTCCTGGTACCGAGGTCAGGCTGACAGGCCTGTAGTTCCCCGGATCCTCCTTCCGACCCTTCTTGCAGATGGGCAACCTCTGCAAATTAGCCACCCTCCAGTCATCTGGTACCTGCGCTGTTGACCAGGATTGTTGATAAATGATGGAGAGAGGCTTGGTGAGCTCTCCCGCCAGCTCCCTGAGTACTCTTGGGTGAATCCCATCTGGCCCCATAGACTTATGTGCGTCTAGGTGCAGAAGCAGACCATTGACTACTTCCTCCTGGATTATGGGTGGGTTGTTCTGCTCTCCACCCTTATCTTCCAGCTCAGGAGGCTGAACACCATGGGGTGTTTTTTGTTGTCCTTAATATTAGTGGCCAAGTTGAGCTCCAGCTGGGCTTTTGCCTTCCTAATTTTCTCTCTGTATAACCTAAGGAGATCTCTGTACTCCTCCTGAGTTGCCTGTCTCTTCTTCCAAAAGGGGTAAACCCTCCTTTTATTCCTAAGTCCCATGCGAAGTTCCTTATTCATCCAGACTGGCCATTTTCCCTGCCCTTTAGACTTGCGACACTTGGGGACAGCCTGCTCCTGGGCCTGTAAGATTTCCTTCTTGAAGAGCGTCCAGCCTTCCTGGACCCCTTTGCCCTTCAGGACTGTCTCCCAAGGGACTCTCTCAACCAGTGTCCTGAACAAGTCAAAGTCCGCCCTCCAGAAGTCCAAGGTGGAGGTTTCACTAACCCCCCTCCTTACATCACTACAAATTGAAAACTTGACCATTTCATGATCACTAAACCCAAGACAACCTCCGACCACCACATCTCCCACTAGTCCTTCTCTGTTTGCGAGCAGTAGGTCTAGCAAGGCACCTCCCCTGGTAGGCTCACCTACCAGTTGTGTCAGGAAGTTCTCTTCCACGCACTCAAGGAACCTCCTAGCCTGCCTGCTCTCTGCTGTGTTATATTTCCAGCAGATACCTGGCACGTTGAAGTCCCCGACCAGAACAAGAGCTGGCGATTGCGGGACATCAGCCAGCCGCTTATAGAATACCTCATCCGTCTCCTCATCCTGGTTGGGTGGTCTATAGCATACTCCCAGCACAAGATCTCCCTTATTTGCCTTCCCCTTCATCCTTACCCATAAACACTCGACTTTATCATCACTGGAATCTAGCTCTATACAATCAAAACATTCCCGGGTGTACAGAGCCACACCCCCGCCTCTCCTTCCTTGCCAATCCCTTCTGAAGAGCTTATAGCCATTCATTGCAGCATTCCAGTCGTGACAGTCATCCCACCACGTTTCCGTGATGGCGACTACATCAGAGCTGTCCTGCTGCACAATGGCTTAGCTCATCCCGTTTGTTGCCCATGCTGCGTGCATTCGTGTAGATGCACTTCCGTTGGACTACCAGTTTCACCCCCATCCTTGGCCCTTTATCCCTAGGCTCATTACTAGTGGGCCTGGTATTATCCCCTTCCCCCTTCGATACGAGTTTAAAGCCCTGTCCATGAGCCTTGCTAACTCTTGGCCTAGTCCCCTTTGCCCCTTTTGGGATAGGGTTTTCCCATTCTTAGCGAGCAAGCCCGGTGTCCTGTAGATTAAACTATGATCACTGAACCCAAAACCTTACTCGTCGCACCAGTTTTGGAGCCAGGTGTTGATCTGTCTGATTTTCTTGTTTACACATTCATCAGTCCCCAAAACTGGAAGGGCAGAGGAGAACGCAATTTGTACTCCTGAACCCTTGACAAGCCATCCCAAGGCCCTGAAATCTTTCTTTATTGCCCTCAGACAAGATAAATGCCTTGTCTGGGTGGCCACGTGCCCCCTAATGCAGCCCTGTGTGCAGCTAGTCCAGTTCACGGTCCGCATGTACCACTGGCTAAAGTTGCATCCCTCGTAATGCCCAGGCCCTTCTCCTCGGGGTCAGTCCTTGGCCAGTCAGGCCGCAGCATGCCCTCATCTCTGGGGTGATCCTGCCCCCAGGAAAGGTCTGACCACTTCTCCTTGTAAAACTGTGTGAGTTTTCCATTTGCTGAGTCCCAGAGTTTATCAGGGTCCCCCAGGAATGAAGCTCCATTGGGCCAGTCGTTCATGTGTGCCTGCAGATGGCTCTCCCTGACATGTGCTGCCTCTGACAAGATAACAGCATGAGGAATCGCAGGACACTACAGATAATCAAAGGAGGCACTTGATCAATGCCATTGTTCACCAAGGTACACATTCCCATGGTGAGAAGCTCGGAAACACCAAATGAAAGTACAAAGGAAGCAAAACTAGGACCATGGAGGAAAGGGTAAATAGAGATGGTCTGTTTGCCCATGGGAGGATACAAGGATGGTCAAAGGGAGGAACCTGTGAGTGGGAAAAGAGGGAAAAAGAAATGGTGAAGCAATGGAAAGGATCAGGGCTGTTTGGGGGGACCTGCCAAGCAGCCCTGCATCTGAGCAACTATGCCCAGAGTGGGAGAAGAAAGTCTGACCAGACTTTCTGATTGACTTCCGAGGTCACCAGGAACCTGACTGATTTCCCTCCCCTCATGAAGGAAAGCTCCATGGTGGAGTGAAATGCAGAATCATTCATGCTGGAAGGAAGCTGAGGAGATCTCTAGGCCACCCTCCTGCTCACAGCAGGGTCAGCTATGGGGTCAGACCAGGTTGCTCAGGGCTTCCTTCATTTTGGGCTTGAAAAGCTCTGGGCTTGCAAAGCTCCAAGGATGGAGATGACACAAGGTCTCTGGGAACTCTCCTCCAGTGTTTGCCTGTCTTGGCAGGGAGAAACTTTTGCTCATTTGTTTCAGCTGATGCCATTGGCCCTCATCCTCCCATCACGCACAATACTGAAGAGCCCGTCTGCATTTTCTTGATGCTAGCCAAGAAGATGTGGGAAGGCTGATATTAGGTCTCCCCAAAGCCTTCTCTTCTCCAGGCTTTGCACCTCTGCAGCAAGGTGGCCAATGGCTTTCTGGGCTGCACTAGGAAGAGCACTGCCAGCAGGTCGGTGGAGGTGATCCTTCCTCTCTACTCAGCCCTGCTACAATTTGTCTTGCCCATTTCCCTCGGTGTTTGCTACCCTACTACCTTCACCTAGAGGTGGTGGTAGGGCTTCAGGTTAGTGGCTGTAAATAGGGTAAAGGCCTCTCATGAATGTTTTCACAGTCAGTGTCACAGAAGTCTAAACATCCTCTGAACAGACCTTACCTCTTCAAACCTTCCAACCCCTACTGTTCTGCGATGCTGATTCTTTGATTCCATTGCCATTGCCCAGAGGGGCTACCACAGATGTAGACTGCTCCAGGGCAGGTATTTATATTTAGGCCGATCAATGATGTTGTTGCTTTAATGTTTTCTTGTTGTGGTATGTGCTGCTGTTGTTAGGGAAATCACACAAACACTTGAAGGACAACGGAAGGGCTACCACCTTAGTGGCCCTCCAGTGAGCTGGCTCCTGTTTGCCATTGTCTCACTGTCACTGGGCAGGGTGTGGTGTAAAAGGTGCTGAGCAGAGCAGGACAATCACTTCTGGCTGTGCTCCTGCTCATACAGCCTCAGATGCTGTTGGCCGCCTTTGCTGCTGGCTCTTGTTTGGCCTGATAAAGCTCAAGGAGCCGCAGGGCCATTTCCACAGAGCTGCTGCCCAGCCACGCAAAATGATCCAAAACGGATCAGAGCAGCCCTGCTCTGACATCAGCCTGGTCTCTCAACATCCTTGGATTCATCCTGTCTGGTCCAATGGACGACCAAAGGTTGACCTTACCTATGGAGCCCCTGACCTGATCTGCATCCACTGCTGGATTTCGCATGGGGTTCTGCCTCTTAGGCACATGGAACTGGGAGACCTTGCTGGTGAAGATGCAGGCCAAGAGTACCTCATACCTATCTACACCTACTCTCTGCAAATTCAGCCGTGACCACACATTATCTTTGTTTATTCTTTAGCTGTTCCTGAAGGAGTAACTGCTCATTGTTGTGCCCTTCAAATCCCTTGCAAGTGTCAACTCTACGGGAGCTTTGGCTTTTCCAAAACCAACCATATTCCTCAATTCCTCCTTTGTTTTCATCCTTGCAGCCACCTCTTCATGCTTCCTTTTTTCTCTGGGGCTTCCCCATGAGTGTCTTGTTTCCCCCAGCTCTTCTTATAACAGCTCTGCCTGTTGTCCTGACTATGGGTATGACCACACTCTCGCACTTGAAAGACACTGTCCTTGCAGACCACTGTACTGCAGACCCTCTGCTGCCCTTCTGTGCTGCTCACATGGGCTCCCCCCAAAAAAGTCAGAAGACTAGGCCAAAGTCTGCTCCTCTGAGGTCTGTCATCTGCATTCTTCTATTCTCCTCCTCCTTGGGAGGTGAGACCCCACTATTTCATGCTCACAACACCCAAGGCTAGCACTGTTTTATTCATGAAAAAACAACATTTCCACTAGTTGAAAATATCCATTGTGTTGACATCCTTTGATTCAGGCAGACTGTGATAATTATTGGCATGCCCAAAACTGGGCAGAGAAGGTCCTCACGAAGTTCAGCAAAGGGAAAAGCAAGTCCTGGACCCAGGGAGAGATAGTCCCCTGCACCAGTACAGGTTGGGGGCTGAGTGACTGAGAGCTTCTCAACACTTTGGCATAGAAGGACCTTTGTGTTCTGATAGACAAGCAGCTGACCGAGAGCCAGCAGTGTGCCCTTGCAGCAAAGCAGGCCGACAGCCTCCTGGGTGTGTTAGGGAGAGTGGTGCCAGCAGGTCGCGGGAAGCGATCCTTCCTCTCTACTCAACACTGGTGACGCACTTCTGTGGTGGTCAATAATTTACATTTACTTCCTTAACTGTTCCTCAACTTCATTAACTGTTCTGTAACTCCACATCCTTGTGCCCTTGAAGTCCAGGGGAGCTCTGGCTTTTCTAAAACCTCCCTTATTTCTCAATTCCTCCTTTCTTTTAATCCTTCCTCAGCCTCTCATATGCTTCCTTTTCCTATGGAGCTTCCCCATGGGGAGACGCCACTATTTCCCAGGTGAGACCCCACAATTTCATGGTCACGACAGCCAAGGTTGACACTGGTTTTCACATCCATGTCCAGCTCTTCCTTCTTTGAGAGTGCAAAATTCAGATGGGCATCAGCATTGTAGACCACCCTGGCAGCTGGGCCTTGACCAAGACCTTCCAGAAACATCCAGGACTGTTTGCATGCTGCTGTGGTCCCCCTCCACTGAAAGCCAGGACTATTAAAGTCTACAAGGGGACTTCAGTAGGTTCTTTGTCTCCCACCACAATGTCACCCTTATTAGTCTCTCCTCCGACACTCTCCCACCAGGGCTCACCCACCCAACATGTTCATCCCAGAGAAAAGCTCCACACATCTCAACAGCTCCTTCACACAGAGGACACATCCCTCCTGATTCTTCTGGCCTCCTGATCATCCTGAAACCACCCATCACAGCAGCCCAGGTGTGTGAGCTGTCCCAACACCCCTCAGCTGTTCTTCCCTCCAAGTGGAAGGAAGAGGTTGCACACACAGCTCCAGCTCCTCCTCTCTGTGCCCCAGGCTGAAGGCATCAGGGGCATGTCCGGGCTGCAGCACCTCAGCTGTGGCACATTTGGGCTCACAGCAAAATTACCACAAAAAAAACAGCTTCCATTTGGGCATACCTGAATGGAGGCAAGAGGAATCCCACCTCCTGGTGATTTGGGGTATTTGTGGGATGGAGGTAACTACCTTTAAACCCCAAAGACTGCAAACTCATTGTCTGAGCTGAATCTCTTCCCTCCGAACAGGTAAAGGAGATTCCTCCCTAATATTGTCTGGGTGTCCTGTCAGTTAATAAAACAACAAAGTTTTCTTAGACCTCCATCTCTCTGATTGAGAAATGACAGTGCTGGAAAGAAGTGTCTCTGCCCAGCTGAGGGAGGGAACATCAGTGGTGACTTCATCCTGTTTCCCAGCAGGTTCCCCTGGAGCCCCAGGGACACCTGGAGGGAGCCCCGAGGGGGCAGAGAAAGGGCTGCCTTGGGCTGGTCCTCTGCTGCTGAGCTGGGCTGGGCTCCTGGCATGGAGGGAGCTGATGGCAAGCGGGCAGCACTGCAGAGAGACAGCTCTGCCCAGGAGCAGCTCCTCTGCCAAGCGCAGCAGGGCTGAGGGCACTGCCTGCAGGCACCCGAGAGGAGCCAGGCACAGAGAGGATAAAGGCAGCTGGGAGTGGGAGGAGAGTTCTGAGCTCGTTCTCTCCTGGCTTCTCTGCTGTGGAGAAGGAGGCCGTGCTTCCGAGCAGGGATGCCCTGCTGCACCATGGCAGCGACAAGGAAGGAGGGCTGCCTTCTGCGAGGGACTGTGGCAGGGTTTTGAAGACAGGTGGGTGTGCAGGCAGGGGTGCCCAGGGCTGTCCTTGAGAGCAGGGTCCCTGCAGCCCAGGGCTCTGTGTGCCGGGGCAGGGACTCTGCTGCTTGCCAGGGTCAGCTCTCAGCCTGCCCAAGGAGTTCCCCCCCGAGCGTCTGTGGGGAGAAGCTGTGGGGAAAAGGAGAGACTCCCCTCAGGGCAGGGTCCTTTGGCTCTTTTTCGAGTGTGTGCTGTGTGGGTCAGGGCTGCCCACAGCTGCAGATCTCCCCCAGAGCACTGGCAGAGGCAGCATTTACAGAGGAAAGACAAGGCAGGGGCTGCCTGGAAGATGAAGACATTGCAGGGTCTGTGCTCTCAGCTGTCTCCTGAGGGAAAGGAGCTGTCACTGGTCCACTGAGGGATCAGCAGATCTGCCAGAAAGCTCACAAAGTGCCTTCAGCCCCTCCTCTCCCTACACACAGCACCAGCAGCACCTTTGCTTCCAGCATCAGGCTTTCTCTCCTCTCCTCCTGAGGAGCCACAAAGAGGGAGATGGCCCTGGGCAGTGCCCTGCTGCCAGGAGGGGTCTGCAGGGCAGAGCTGAGCCCCCAGCGGGTGGGATGGGCTGTGGGAGCAGGGACAGGGAGGAGACATGGGCACAGAGCAGCAGCTCCTGGCAGGGGCAGCTCCAGGCAGCAGAGACATGGGCAAGGGCTGGGGGAAACTGCCAACACGCACTGGGGAGGGGGCGTTCAGGCATCTCTCTGTTGGTCCTTCACTGGAGACGTCTTCTGGGTGTTCTTTGGTGGGCAATGAGCTGACTCTCCCCTCAGAACACCTCGTCTCCGGGACCCCAGACTCTCTGCTTTGCCTGTCCTGCTGGGCTTGCCAGCTGCCCCCAGAAAGGCAGAGCTCTCCTGTGGGATCCTAGGGAGGGCTGAGCCTTTCCCTGGGGGTCGGGCACTGTCCTCGCAGAGTCCTTTGATTGTCTCTGTGAGGGGTTGTGTCCTGCTCTCTCCATCACAGCTCTAACTCTGGTTTGGGACAGAGAAGAATTTGTATATTTGTCCGTTCAAACAGTGCTCCGCTGTTCCCATGTGAGTTCAGTTATTTGTTTGGGTTTGTTTTTTAAGAGGAATTTGTGTGTGAAGTCATCTTCAAGGCAGCACAAGCAGAAGCGCAGGGCAGATGGAGAAAAGACTGATGGACACTGCAGCTCTCCTGGCTTTGCACTAAACCACAGAGATTAGAGCCCTGTGTCCTGTCCTTTCTCAAGACACCACATTTTCAGTCATAAAAATGAGGATTTCTTCCCCTAAAAAGAACAGTTACCAGACGTGATGATAGAAAATCAAAAACACACAGAAAAGGAGACTGTCTTTGCTATAAGGCGTCTGTCCTAATTTTTTTTCTGTTTTTTTCCTCCTTTGGACAAGGCCCCCATGCTAAGAAAGAGCAGATGTCCAACAGCAGCTCCATCACCCAGTTCCTCCTCCTGGCATTCGCAGACACACGGGAGCTGCAGCTCTTGCACTTCGGGCTCTTCCTGGGCATCTACCTGGCTGCCCTCCTGGCCAACGGCCTCATCATCACCGCCATCGCCTGTGACCACCGCCTTCACACCCCCATGTACTTCTTCCTCCTCAACCTCTCTGTTCTGGACCTGGGCTCCATCTCTACTACTCTTCCCAAATCCATGGACAATTCCCTCTGGGACACCAGGGCCATCTCCTACTTGGGATGTGTTGCACAGGTTTTTTCTTTCTTTTTCAGTGCTGCAGCAGAGTTTTCCCTTCTCACCGTCATGGCCTATGACCGCTACGTTGCCATCTGCAAACCCCTGCACTATGGGACCCTCCTGGGCAGCAGAGCTTGTGTCCACATGGCAGCAGCTGCCTGGGGCAGTGGGTTTCTCCATGCTCTCCTGCACACGGCCAATACATTTTCCCTGCCCCTCTGCCAGGGCAATGCCCTGGACCAGTTCTTCTGTGAAATCCCCCAGATCCTCAAGCTCTCCTGCTCAGGCTCAGACTCCCTCAGGGAAGTTGGACTTGTTGTGGTCAGTGCCTGTTTAGCATGTGGTTGTTTTGTTTTCATCGTGCTGTCCTATGTGCAGATCTTCAGGGCCGTGCTGAGGATCCCCTCTGAGCAGGGACGGCACAAAGCCTTTTCCATGTGCCTCCCTCACCTGGCCGTGGTCTCCCTGTTTGTCAGCACTGCCGTGTTTGCCTACCTGAAGCCCCCCTCCATCTCCTCCCCATCCCTGGATGTGGTGGTGGCTGTGCTGTACTCAGTGTTGCCTCCAGCCGTGAACCCCCTCATCTACAGCATGAGGAACCAGGAGCTCAAGGATGCCCTGTGGAAACTGATGACCAGATGATTTTCAGAAGCAATAAACTTCTTCGGTCTTGCTGCTTCCGCTACCATACCTTGCCACCTTGCTCTCACCTCAGCATCTTCCTTCCTTTACTGATGTCTCTCTGTCCTCCCTGGCTGTTCCTTGAAACACAAAGCCGTGGGCTGATCCTGTCTCCCTCTGGGTGACTTGTTACACCACAGCACTGCCCTTGGAGTGACATTTCTTCTTCCTCATGTGCAGTCTGGACCTCCCCAGCTGCACATTGCATCGCTATTTCTTTCTCATGCTGTACCTTACGAGAAAGGAAAGGCCCATCATCTCTGAAAGCAGCCTTCAAGCACTCTCAGGTTACTGCAATACTGCCTGGAGCCCCCACAGTGCTGGGCCAAGGAACTGCACATCCCTCAGCCACCCCACGCAGGTCATGTGCACGAGGTCCCAAACCCCACCTTGGCAGACCTCCACTCAGCACTCTCTAGTTCATCACTACTTCTCAGAAATGGGGAGCAACACACTGGGACACAGCCACGTGTGTGGGGCCACACCGGTGCTGAGTTGAGGGGGATGAGAACTCAGGTTCTCTGGGTGGCCCACGCTCCTCCTAATGCAGCCCCATATGCAGCTGGCCTTGTTCATAGTGTCCCTACTCTACGGGCTCGTAGGGCATCCCTCGTGGTGCCCAGGCCCTTCTCCTCAGAGTCTCTGCTCAGCCCGTCAGGTCCCAGCCTGTCCTGATGTATGGGCTTATTCTCCCCCTTCCCCCCCGGCACCCACCAAGGCAGGACTGACCACTTCTCCCTGTAAAACTTCAAGGGACTTCCACTGCCCGAATCCCAGAGTTTCTCAAGGAATCCATGGACTGAAGCACCATTTACTCAGCTTTTAATGTTTGCACGCAGCTGGCTCATCTTGACTGGGGTGTCTCTCACAAGAGAACAGCATGAGGAGTTGCAGGGCACTACAAATACTCCTTCCTAGAGAAACTGTGGGTCTGGTACTGGTCAAGCCATAGGTCTGGACCCAGAGGGGAAGTTGCCCTTTCTGGGAGGGAGCAGCAGGAACACATGGGGCTCTGCCTGGGGGGAGGTGATGAGTCAACTGAGAGCTGAAGGGCCAGCACGAGAGGGCAGGACACGGGCACCGCTGTGGTGGGTGGATGTCTTCTATGGATCCCCTGACCAGGAAGAGGAAGCAGATGAGGCCTTCTTCAGACACCTGGAAGAAACCTCATGTTTGCAGGCCCTGGTCCTCATGGCCGACCTAAACTATCCCAGCATTTGCTGAAGGGGCAAGAGAGTGAGGTGCAAACCACTCAGGAGGGGTTTGGAGCTCATTGGGGATGTCTTCCTTACAAGGGTGACTGTGATGCCATGAGGTGAAGTGCCCTGTGGGACTTCCTCCTGACAAACAGGGAAGAGCTGGTCGGGGCTGTAACAGTCAGGGACGGGAAGGTAAAGGTGAGGCTCCTGAAAGAAGCAAGCCCATAGCTTTTTCCTTTGGGTTCTTCCCCTCTTTTGTGTTGCTTTTTAAATCTTCTTTTGTTTTTCCCCCTCACAGCCAGAATGTTTTACCAAAACTGGTTTTCAGCGAGAAAGTGGTCAGTGACTGAGGACATTTCCCTCCTCCCTGTCTTGCTTACCTTTACTTCCCACGTCTCCTCATTTGTCACCCTCTCCATGCCACTTTCTCCACTTTCTGAGGTGTTTTCTCTTCCAATAGAATTCCTTTTAGCGTATCCTAAATGATGTATTTAAATAAGACTAGAGGAAGAACTAGAGGAAAAAGACTAGCTTGAGAAACACCAATTGTGGTCTCCATTTACTGTAAAGGGACTCTTGGGTAAAGAGCGCATGTGCAATAACTTACCTACTGTTTCTAGTGAAGTTCTACTCTAACTCCCCTAATAACTTTGTTCTTTGTACATCAAAGGATGTCTTCTTGCTCTCAGATGATTCTCCTCTCCATTCTGTTTTCCTTCCAGCCTGTGCCCGAATGTCCCCATGAACCTCTTTTCTCGTCCTTCTACACTCTTTCACTCTGTCTCATCTTCTTTTAACCTCCTGAAGCATTGTTTCCTCCACTGACCATCTGACATTACTCACTGCAGCTTGGATGCAAACTATTGAACCATACCAGTGTCACGGAGTTCCTTCTTTTGGGCTTCCCCTCCCTCCACCATCAGGAGGTGCCTAATGGCAATAACTCTCTGGGCTTTGGACCTGCTTATCTTAGTTTGCCCTTTTGAGAGGCCTGGTTGACAGAGTCCCCTGGGAGGCAGTCCTGAAGGGCAAAAGAAGTCCAGGAAGGCAGGACGTTTTTCAAGAAGGAACTTTTAAAGGCGCAGGATCAGGCCATCCCCATGTGCCTAAACACAAGCTGGTGGGGAAGAAGACTGGCCTGGCCAAACAGAGAGCTTTGTCTCAAACTCAGGGGAAAAAAGGAGATTATGACATTTTGAAGAAGGGGGAGGCAACTCAGGAGAACTACAAGGATGTTGTGAGGTTATGCAGGGAAAAAATTAGAAAGGCCAATGCCCAACTAGGTCTTTACCTGGCTAATGTCATAACAGACACTAAAACATGTTTCTATGATTACATTAGAAACACAAAGAGAGCTAAGGAGAATCCCCATCCTTTATTGGATATGGCGGAAAACATAGTGAAAATGGATGAGGAAAAGGCTGAGGTACTTAATACCTTCTTTGCCTCCGTCTTTACTAGTAAGACCAGCAGTTCTCTGGGTACTCAGCCCCTGAGCGGGAAGACAGGGATGGGGAGCAGCATGAAGCCCCCATAATCCAAAGGGAATAGTGAGGGACCTGCTACAGCACTTAGACATACACAAATCTATGGGGCCAGATGGGTTCCACCCACAGGTACTGAGGGAGCTGTCGGAGATGCTCACCAAGCCGCTTTCCATCATTTATCAGCAGTCCTGGCAAAGCGGGGAGGTGCCAGTTAAGTGGAGGTTAGTAAAGGTGACGCCCATCAACATAAACGGCCAGAAGGAGGATGCTGGGAACTACCGCCCTGTCAGTCTGACCTCGGTGCTGGGGAAGATCATGGAACAGATCATCCTGAGTGCCATCATGTGGCACATGGGGACAACCAGGTGATCAGGCCCCGTCAGCATGGGTTCATGAAAGTCAGGTCCTGCTTGACAAACCTGATCTCCTTCTATGAGAAGGTGACCCCCTTAGTGGATGAGGGAAAGGCTGTGGATGTTCTTTACCTGGACTTTAGAAACGCCTTTGACAGCATTTCCCAAAGCATTCTCCCTGAGAAACTGGCTGCCCGTGGCTTGGACGGGAGTACTCTATGCCAGGTGAAAACCTGGCTGGATGGCTGAGCCAAAGAGTGGCCAAAGTGGTGGTGAACAAAGTTTAATGCAGGTGGCAGCTGGTCACAAGTGGTTTTCCCCAGGGCCTACAACTAGGGCCAGTTCCTTTTAATGTCTTTATCAATGATCTGGATGAGGGGATCGAGTGCACCCTCAATAAGGTTGCAGACGACACCAGGTTGGTTGGCAGTGTCGACCTGCTTGAGGGTAGAAAGGCTTTGCAGAGGGATCTGGACAGGCTGGATCGATGGGCAGAGGCCAGTGGTCTGAGGTTCAACACAGCCAAGTGCCGGGTCCTACCCTTGGGTCACAAAAATCCAATGCAGCACTACAGGCTTGGAAGTGGCGAGGTGGCTGTTGGTGTCTTCTCCCAAGTAACGAGTTACATGACAAGAGGAAATGGCCAGGAGTTGTGCCAGGGAAGATTTAGATTGGATAGTAGGAAAAACATTTCTTCACTGAAAGGTTTGTCAAGCACTGGAATACTTTTATTTTCAGCCAAATCAAAGGGATTTGGTTGCTATCAGACAGCCAAGTTTAAACGCATGGGGGATGCAGGGCCCTGGGGACAGCCCAGTCCAAAAAGCCAACCCCAACAAATCTAGCCCAAAATGAAAAACCCAACAACAAAAACCCCCAACACAAAAAAACCCAACCCAAAACACCCCAAAATCCACTCCAAACAACTAGAAATCCCAGGGTTCAAAAAGCCCAACCCCAAAAATCCAGTCCCCAAAACCCAAAATCTAATCAAAAAACCATAAACCGAACCCCAAAAAACCCCAATCCCAAAAAAAACAAACAAAAAAACCCAACCCAAAATTCAACCCAACCAACCCAAAAAATCCAATCCAAAATATCCAACCCCCAAAAACCAAACCCCAAAAATCCAACCGGAAAAACCCAAAATCCAACCCAAAATATCACTCAAAAACCATAAAATCCACCTCAAAAAATCCAAGCCAAAAAAAGCAAAGCCCAAAAATTCCAAAATCCAAGCCAGAATCCAACCATTAAAAAAACCCCACCCCAACTTCCAACCCAACCGACCCAAAATCCCAGGGCTCAAGGCCAGGTCTGTCGGGGTTGGAGAAACCTGACCTACTTGAAGATGTCCCTGCCGATGGCGGCCCCATCACTGCGGGCAGCACATCAGCGGTTGCCATGCCACCACCGCCAGACACTCAGCGCTGGCCCTGCCGCCGCATTGTCACAATGGCTGCCTGACACGCCCGCGAAAAGGGAAAAATCAAGGCCAAAAACTAAACCAAAAAAAAAACCCTAAAATGCAACCCAAAAAAATCAAGCCCAAAGTAATCCAAAACCCAAAACCAAACCACCCAAAAGCAAAAAAAGGAACATGAAAAAACCACAACACCAAAAAACCCAACCCAAAATTCAACCCAACCAACTCCAAAAAACCAATGCCAAAAATCCAAAATCCAACTCGAAAAACAACAATACAGGCAAAAAATACAACCCAAAAAATCCAACCCTAAAAAAACAACTCAAAACAACCCAAATCCAACCCAACCGACCCAAAATCCCAGGGGTCAAGGCCCAGTTGGACGGCATTGGAGGAACCTGACCTGCGTGAACATGTCCCTTCTCATGGCAGCCCCACCACTGCGGGCAGCACATCAGCGGTTGCCATGCCACCACCGCCAGACAATCAGCGCTGGCCCTGCCGCCATGTCACAATGGCTGCCTGACACGCCCATGCAGGGGTAAAAATCAAACCCAAAAAAAACCCAACCCCAAAACCCAACCCAAAAAATTGAACCCAAAAAAGTCCAAAACCCAACTCCAAACAACCCAATCCCCCAAAAAAAGAACCCAAAATTCAACCCAACCAACCACAAAATTCCAATCCAAAAAGTCCAACCCCAAAAATCCAACCCAAAAAACCCAAAATGCAACCCAAAATCTAACTGAAAAAAAAACAAATCCACCCAAAAAAATCCAACCCCAAACATCCAACCCAAAAAAATCCAAAATCCAATCCAAAATCCAAACCCAACAAAACAAAATCCACCCCAACATCCAACCCAACCAACCCAAAATCCCAGGGCTCAAGGCCAGCTTGGACGGCGTTGGAGGAACCTGACCTGCTTGAAGGTGTCCCTGCCGATGGCAGCCCCACCACTGCGGGCAGCACATCAGCGGTTGCCATGCCACCACCGCCAGACACTCAGCGCTGGCCCTGCCGCCCTCATGTCACAATGGCTGCCTGACACGCCCACCAAGGGGTAAAAATCCAATCGAACCCAAAATTCCAAGCAACCAACCCATAATCAAACCCCAAATCCAACCCCAAAACGTGAACCCCAAAAAACAACTTAAATAAATGAAAAAAACAACCCCAAAAATCCAACACGAAAAATCCAACAAAAAGAATCCAGTCCAGGAAACTCAACATCCAATCCAAAAGCCAAATCAAAAAACCCAAAATCCACCCCAAACTCCAACCCAACAAACCCAGAATCCCGGGGCACAAGGCCAGGTTGGACTAACAGCGTTCTGACCTGTATCAGGAACAGTGTGGCCAGCAGGACTAGAGAAGTGACCGTCCCCCTGTACTGGGCACTGGTGAGGCCCCAGCTCGAGTGCTGTGTCCAGTTTTGCGCCCCTCACCACAAAAAAGACACTGAGGGGCTGGAGCAGGTCCAGAGAAGAGCAATGAAGCTGGTGAGGAGTCTGGAGAACAAGTCTGATGAGGAGCAGCTGAGGGAGCTGGGGCTGTTTAGCCTGGAGAAAAGGAGGCTGAGGGGAGACCTTATTGCTCTCTGCAACTCCCTGAAAGGAGGGTGTACAGAGGTGGGGGTCGGTCTCTTCTCCCAAGAAACAAGCAATAGGAGAAGAGGAAACGGCCGCAAGTTGCCCCAGCAGAGGTTTAGACTGGATATTAGGAAAATCTTTCCCCTGAAAGGTTTTTCAGGCATTGGAACAGGCTGCACAGGGAAGTGGCTGAGGCACCATCCCTGGAGGTAATTAAAAGACGGGTAGACAGAGCGATGGCACCTCTTGCTCCAGAGGCACCCAGCTGCAGCCACCACAGGCACTCTCCCAGCAAGCGGCTCTAGAGAGCAGACGCACATTGTTGCATCGTCACGTTGCCGCGACACCGCACTGCACATCGTCATGTTGCCACGCCGCTGCCCGGCTGCTGCCCAGCCACCCCGGGGCCCACCTGGAGGCCCGTCTGGACACGCGTGTGGGCCACGCGCTCTCGCTTGGGACAGTCAAGATGTGGCTTGGACTCTAAAAATGACTGGCTGGATCCTAAAAATGCTGTTTGAGAGCTTGACAATGGGTCTTTGAATCTTAAAAAGGGCTTTGGAACTTGTAAATGAGGGTTTGTACCTAAAAATGAGGCTTTGGGTTCAAAAGCATGATAATTTGGTCCCTAAAAGAGGGGTTTGGACCATAAAAATTAAGGTTTTGACATTCAAGATGCATCTTGGACCCTAAAACTGACTGGCTTAATCTTAAAAATGCCTTTTTGGAGCCTGAAATAGAAGCTTTGGAAACAAAAAATGTGTTTTTGTACTCTTGAAAGGAGACTTTACAAAACACAACTGAGCCTGGGGGCCCCTCTCCAGCCCCCAGTGGGGTCACTAGTGTCCCCTGGTCTCACTGTGACACGGAGGTGGACAAAACTGATGCTGCCATGGAACCAGCCCAGCAGGCGGCCGCTGTCCCCACAGCCCTGGGCATAGGGCACCTGTGGGGACAGGGAGGGGGACAAGAGACCTGGAGGGACAGAGACAGGGCTGGGGACAGTGGTGTGGCCAGGACAGCTGTGGGGACAGCGATGGGGACATGGCACCTACAGGGATGACACTGGGGTCAGGGATAGGGTCAGCTGCAGGTTGTACACCTGCCCCTCCTCTGCGCTCCCACACGGGGAAGTCAGGGGGCTGAATGTGGCACGTGTGTCCCCCTCCCCGCAGTGTCCCCACACCCCAAGGTGCTCTCCCCATCTACTCAGTGTCCCCACCAAACCTGTGAGCAGCAGAAGGCTCCACGTCACCTCCGTGCTGGTGACGACCGCCTGTCTGACGCGGAGGGAGGAGGGGAAGCTGATGCAGAAGATGTGCTGGACGTCGGCTGGGTCGAACACCTCCAGGGTGTCGCTCTGCTTCAGCTCCGTCAGCATGCAGGCGTGGGGGGGCTCCCCACGGGGATCCACTGTCACTGTGGGGAGGAGGGGACGGTCAGCCAGCATGGCGGTGGCAGGGGGGGAAGGGGGAGTGAGGGGTCGGCATACATCCCTGACGCCGTGGGAGAGGGCCTGGCAGGAGCAGGCGTGACGGCCAGAGTCACGGAGCAAGAGGTGGGTCCTGCTGTAACCCAGGAGGAAGAGGTGCTGCTGGGCAAGCGCCAGCTTGTGGTAGCCATGAGAGGGGGGAGACAGGATGGAGGCCATCAGTGCTCGCTGCCAGCCACGGCCCAGGTTCTGCAGGTACAGCCCCTTGGCGTCTGGAGGTTCTGTAGGGGGAAACGCTGGGACATTGTCACTGGTTGTGGGACAAAGTGCCACCACCCCCACGCCCCCGTGGCAACGGCCGACTCCCAGTTGAGGATGGCGGCCCTCTTGCAGGGCCAGGCACTGGCGGGGGAGAGGGGTGCGGAGGGGAGGCAGTGGCACGTCGGGTCCAGGCTCAGCAGGTCGGGCAGCGTCAGGAAGGAGATGATGTGCAGCAGCTGTGGGGAGAGGGGGGCGGAGAGCATCAACCCTGGGCACCCCTGGCTTTGAGGGGGAGCCCCCAGCACCCGCCATCTCCCCCTGCTCAAGGCACCGTCTCGGGGACGCGTCTTCCCCCTCCTCACAAGCCTTCAGGCTGCTGCGGCGTCACTTGGGCTGGCGGGAGGGGAGTGGGTGAGGTGATGGCGGGCGGCCCCACAGCCAGCATCCCCCTCCTCCTCCTGGGTGCTCAGGCTGCACAGCAGCAGCACCCGCCCTTCCCCTGAGGTGATGCTGCCTCCGATTGGTCCCCTCGGCTGTCACTCTGCCCTGGGTTGGGGCCTGCCCTGCCTGGAGGCGGCTGCTGATTGGCTCCCAGGTGGTCAGGCTGCCCAGGCACAGGTCACCTGAGATGATGCCCTCTCTGATTGGCTGCCTGGGCTGTCACTCTGCCCAAGATGTTTCCTCTTATTGGCTGCCTGGCATTTCGCCCTTGCTCCGCCCATCAACTGATGGGTCAGACGCTTATTAATCATCTGTGTGCTGCTCGAACTCCAGCTGTGATTGGTGGAGCCTGCATGCCCCGCCCCCACAGGGTGCTGAGATTTTTTTTGACTTCTCCCACCTTCCCTGCAGGCCTCAAAGCTTGATTGGTTGGTTACACATCAATCGTGTGCCTTGCCCCCGCCTCCTCAAAGCCGATTGGCTGTTCAGGGCCCATAGGCGGGACAGAGAGGGGAGGGCGGACATTGCCAGGCGACAAGCTGCGCCTTTGGGTTCAGACCCTCAGGTTGGAACTGTGGGCCCTGAAGAAATGTTCTGTGTCGGACAAGATGGGTTTTAGTCCCAAAACTGAGGATTTCAGCCTTAAACATGGGGCGTTGGAAATGAAGTGGAAGCTTTGAACCATGAAATCGGGTTTTGTGCCCTCAAATGACACATTGGTACCAAAACCTGGGGCTTTACACCCTAAAAATGGGGCTTGGGAGGCTCAAAATGAGGTTTTCGGCCTTCCAAATTCTGGACTGAATCCTAAAAAGGGGGCTGTCCTCCCTGAAAATGAGATATTGGACGCTAAAAATGAGGATTTGGTCCTGGAAATGAAATTTGGATTCTGAAAATGAGGCTTTGGCCCTCCAAAATCAGACTTTGAGCCTTAAAAATGGTGCTCTCGGCCCTTCAGATGAGTCATTGGACCTAAAAGTGGGGCTTGAAAAGTATAAATGAGGTCTTGGACCCTAAAAGGGAGGGTTTGGACCCAAAAAAGGAGCCTTTCAGCCCTAGAATGAAGGTGTTGGACTCTAAAAATGACACTTTAGGGGCTAAAAAATGTGGCTTTGATCTTTAAAGGCAGGCTTTGGCCCATAAAGATGAGGGTTTAGACACTTACAGTGCAACTTGGACCCTAAAAACGACTGGCTGGATCGTCAAGACCATGCTTTGGGGCCTGAAAATGAGGCTTTGGACACTTAAGATGCAGCTTTGGACTCTGAAAAGGAGCTTTTGCAAACTGAAACGGAGCCTTTGGACCATGAAAATGGTGCTTTAGAGCCTACCATGAGGCTTTGGAAGCCCAAAGTAAGACTTTGGAAAACAAAAATGAGGCTTTGGACACTGTAAGTGTAGCTTTGGAGCCTAAACCCTCTCCCCTGCTCCTTTTGCTCTGGCAGGGCTCCAGCCAGGCTGGAGGGGACAGAGGATAAAAGGAGTTCCCCGGGCATAGAGAAAGGCAGCGGGAGGGCTCTGGGTGGCACCCAAGGGCACACGGAGGGCCGTGGTGGGTACCCAGAGGCACGCCAAGGGCTCGGGGTGGGCATCGAGAGGCAGCCAGAGGGCTCTGGGCTGCGGCAAAGGGCACATCTAGAGCCCAGGGCCGCACCAAGGGGCAAGCAGAGGGCCTTAGGAAGCACGCAAAGAGAAATGGAGGTCCTTGGGAGGCAGCCAAAGGCCATTTGGTGGCCCCTCAGCTGCCCCGAAAGGCCCACACACTGGTCCCGGGGGGACAGGGGAAGGCAAACAGGCCTTGAGAAGACAAGAGGAGGGGTCCCGTGGCAAAGACAACAAGCTGAAGCCCATCCATTGGCAGGACACCAAAAGGCCCAGCGAGGGCCCTGGGTGGGAACCCAAAGGCCCATCAGGGCTCTTGAGGGGACCAGAGGATAAAGGCACAGAAGGCGGCGCAGCCTTCAGCAGCACCTGCAGATGGGACTCGCCTGCGGCATGAGTAGAGCTTTGCAGGGCTGGACCAGCCCCTCAGAGAGCCCAGCCGCAAAGCTTCCTACACAAGGCTAAAACCTTGGCTGCTTTTCTCTTCCCTACTTCACATTCCCTGTAAAACTGGGTCTTAGCCTGACCAGGGCTGTAGGAGGGAGGAAGACGAGGGAAAACATTGCAGGGAAAATGCCCAGACACGGTGTGGCCTGGCGTGACTCCTGTAGGTACAAGCAAGCCCTGGGAGCGTCCTGGTTTGAGGTGAAGCAGAACCAATTTTGTGTTCAGTAATTTTACTCTGCAGCCAAGCCTCTTCTAACCAACTGAACTCTCCGACATTAACAGCGTATTGTCCAGACGCTGTTCGCTCCCAGAGTGATAAGACCTGGTTGTTTCTAGTTTATGCCAAGGAACGGTGTGCAGAGAGGCTCCTGCTCATCCTTATTGCTGTCACAGCCAAGCTCAGCTCACTGTGTTACTTGCCCCGTTGGAGGGGGGGAAGCGGAGAAGCGTAGAGGGGCGGCACCTGCGGGGAGGAGGGGACAGGACGGGGGATCCCAAACTGACCCACGGGGTATTCCATCCCACCTGCCCCACGCTCAGTATAAAAGCTGAGGGATCACATGGGGCAGTCTCTTCTTTCGACGGCCGACGTCCCAGGAGGACTCTGTCAGTTCACCTGACTTTAATCCTGAACCGTGCATTCCCAAACCCAGATCGGGAATCCAGTTCCCGTCCATCGCTGAGTCCAGTCTGGGACTTTCCCAGTGCCTGCCGGTGACGTGATCGTCATCCTGGGAGTCTGATACAGTTTTGTGCATATCGTATAGATTTCAATAGTTTCTTTTTATTTTATTATTCATATTTTATTAAAGTAGTTAGTTGCTTCTGTGACTCCAGAGGTGTAATGCTGGGACTGCTGAAGGCCTTCTGTTGGCTGGCGAGCATCTCGCTCAGCGCCTCAGGGGAGGGCTGGGAGGAGAGTCCGTGAGCTCTCCTCTTTGATTTCTCCTGCTTCCTCTGAAGGTGGGACTGTTGGAGGGAGGCTGAGAAGTGGCAAGACCTTCCTTGGTTGAAGCTTCTCCGAATTCTGCTCTGACATCCTTTCTTCCTCTGACTTCTTCTTCAAGGTTTCCACAACTTCAGGGTCAATGGTTTTGGCATACCCGACCGATTCTGCACGCAGCTGCTGAATTCTGGAGATGGCTTTTTGCGTGCTCTCCTTGGCAGTCTCACGACTCACTCAGGAGATATCAGCAGCCTTTTGCAGTGGCTGCAAGATGAGCAGCTTTGCCCAAGAAGAAGAAGTGTCCAAAGGATCTGCCCCTCTGGCACTGGCAACCGAGCTTCCGCTGACCTCATCGGGAGCCCTCCTTAAGACGTGGACGGACTGGTCCAGCGCCTTCACCTGCTCCAGCACTTCCTCGACCATGGTCTCGGCCTTCTCTTTAACCTCCTGGTCTTCGGCCAGCGTAGCCTGCAGCAGCGTAGGCTGGATGCTTTTAGGCGCTTCTTCTTCTTTGGCACACTTTGGAGACTAGAATGAGGAGCAGATGATGAGGGACTGTGTTCCTTCACCTCGGTTTGCCTTCCTCTTCCTCCTCACAAGACCCCTGCCCAGAGGAGTCCCTAGCAGTCCAGCTTGAAATCCTCTGGTTTCTCTGTAGGCTAGCGGGCACAGGGAGGTTTCTGGCTTCCTGTGGCCACGAGCCAAGTGTTGTGGGCACTTCTTGGCATCCAGCAGGTGCCATGTTGCTTAGAGCAAAGGGCACTGTACCTGCCCTGGACCTCAGCACGGTGAACCAGGTGCCACGGGCCGGCCCTCCACTGCAAGCTAGTGGCTGCCTGAGTACCGCAGGTCGTGTCTGGAGGACAGGCCCCAGGGCACAGCGAGCCCCCGCACAGGCTGGTACTTCCAGCGGGCTCATTGGCTCCAGCCGCGGGAGGCGCTGGGCAGCATTGCAGAGCGGAGGGAAAGTGGTGGAAGGTACTGGACCAGGCTCCTTGCTCCAGTCTCTTCTGCCACAGGTCCCAGCCGCTCACGGGGCACTGCTGCCCTGTATCAGGGGACCAGTTTGCCCCTTTTCAAGGCCCAATGCCAAGAAGAGTTTTTTTGAGAGCAGAAAAGGAAACAATCCCTTTTCTTTTGGCACCTGGCTGTTGTCTGACAGCCCAAGGAAATGTCCTTGGGACAGGAGGCAGTCTGAAAGTCCAGCCTCGGGCAAAGTGGGGAAGAACTCGCAAGCCAAGAACAGAGACAGGCAACAGCCTGAAACCATCGTCTCCCGTCATTTGCTCTTTGGCAGCTTGACAGCCTGACTGCCATGGCCGAGGGAGATTTACCCTTCACCCGGGCATAGATACCACCCCACACTATCCGGAAACACTTCCCGAGAGGTTGCTGCAGGGGACGGAAGGCCAGCAGCATTTAATGGGCCCCCTACTAATGAGAACTGGGCTAATCAAAGACCTCCTTGAAGAGAAAACCAACCCACAAATGGCCAAGCACCGGCACTGTCAGGTTCAGGGACGCTGCATCTTTGGATGAAAACCAGAGGTTTTCAACCAGACGCGAAACCAGCACCATGAACCGTGCGGCCATTTAGTGCAGCTCACAGGTTCGTGCTAAATGTGCGAGTCCAGGCGCAGAAGTGGCCACTGAGAGTGCCCAGGCACACTTTTGTGTCAGAAGGGGCTAGTGCCTCCTGTCCGAGATACACGGGAAGGAAAGCGCCCACTTCTTGGTCTCTGACAGCCACCTTCAAACGACATCAGGACACACACCAGCCAGGCACCACTTCCTCAGCAACCAAGCACGGCTCACAAGCCCCGAGGAGCTGCATCTGTGTGTGTGGCAGCACCCTCTCCCAAGGCCCGGGTACCAAGGCACTAGCGCACAGCGGAGGCGGCCCCCAGCACCCACGCGGCTCCTACTCACCAGCTTCCCTGCGAGAGCGGACTTTTTGGAGCTGCTCTGGGTGCCTGGCTGTCTCCTCTTTGCAAGCTGCTGCTGCTGCTGCTGTTGGCTCTCGGCCTGCTGGAGGAGGTCTTGCTCTTTTTGAAGAGCCTCCAGTCTTTCAATCCGCTGCTTGATCACCGTGAGATGCCTGTCAAGAGGAAGGAAGGCAGCTGAGAAGGAGCCGCTCTGTCCATCTGGGCCGGGCTGTTTTCCGCTCAGCCGCTCCCGTCATCCTGCTCCCAGCTGCTTTGCTCCAGGAGCCCCGGCAGCAGCTTCCAGCTGCCTGCCCAAGGCTCCAAAGACAGACTGTGCCAACGTGTTTGCATCCGGCACCGGCTCCTTCCACCACCGGGCTTTGTCTGTTCACTGGGCCATGAGGCTCCAGGACTTCTCTTGGGGACCACGGGCCCCCTTCAAGAGCAAGCGTTACTTGGCCTTTTCTCACCTCTGCTTCCTCCTCCTCTCTCCACCTGGCAAACTCTTTCTCTCCTCCTGCAGCAGCCACTCTCGCAGGCAAGAAACGTCAGTCCTTCCCGGCAGTTCAGGGGCATCGTCTAATTTGGCCGGGTCTTGCCAGAGCTTTTTCTGAAAGGTAACACCGGTTTGGCGTTCACTGTTGCCTGGACAAGCGCTCACGCCCCTGCATGCTGAGGCGTCCCGCAGGCCCAGCCTAGCGACGAGGGCAGGAGAGAAATGCTTCCCTCGGGACCCCGCGTGCTTGCAGGTGACCTTTCTGCCCATGCCCACCCTGCTCTCTGCGCTAGCTCTGCTGGCGGCCCAGTCGTCCTTTCCCTGCCACACCACGCGTCCCAGCAGCGCAGCCCTCACTTCTGCATTGGGTGCCTCCCCTCCCCGAGATGCCGCAAGGGAAGCCCCAGCCCTCGGCACCGTGCCGCTGACCGGTGCCCACCAACACCCCGCTGTGTCTGCCTCCTCTCGCATGAACCATCATTAAACCAAAGGTCTCTCAGCACTCTGTCTACCCGTCTTTTAATTACCTCCAGGGATGGTGCCTCGGACACTTCCCTGTGCAGCCTGTTCCAATGCCTGAAAAACCTTTCAGGGGAAAGATTGTTCCTAATATCCAGTCTAAACCTCTGCTGGGGCATCTTGCAGCCATTTCCTCTTCTCCTGTTGCTTGTTTCTTGGGAGAAGAGACCGACCCCCACCTCTGTACACCCTCCTTTCAGGGAGTTGTAGAGAGCGAGAAGGTCTCCCCTCAGCCTCCTTTTCTCCAGGCTAAACAGCCCCAGCTCCCTCAGCTGCTCCTCATCAGACTTGTTCTCCAGACTCCTCACCAGCTTCATTGCTCTTCTCTGGACCTGCTCCAGCCCCTCAGTGTCTTTTTTGTGGTGAGGGGCGCAAAACTGGACACAGCACTCGAGCTGGGGCCTCACCAGTGCCCAGTACAGGGGGACGGTCACTTCTCTAGTCCTGCTGGCCACACTGTTCCTGATACAGGTCAGAACGCTGTTAGTCCAACCTGGCCTTGTGCCCCGGGATTCTGGGTTTGTTGGGTTGGAGTTTGGGGTGGATTTTGGGTTTTTTGATTTGGCTTTTGGATTGGATGCTGAGTTTCCTGGACTGGATTCTTTTTGTTGGATCTTTCCTGTTGGATTTTTGGGGTTGTTTTTTTCATTTATTTAAGTTGTTTTTTGGGGTTCACGTTTTGGGGTTGGATTTTGGGTTTGATTATGGGTTGGTTGGTTGGAATTTTGGGTTGGATTGGATTTTTACCCCTTGGTGGGCGTGTCAGGCAGCCATTGTGACATGAGGGCGGCAGGGCCAGCGCTGAGTGTCTGGCGGTGGTGGCATGGCAACCGCTGATGTGCTGCCCGCAGTGGTGGGGCTGCCATCGGCAGGGACATCTTCAAGCAGATCAGGTTCCTCCAACGCCGTCCAAGCTGGCCTTGAGCCCTGGGATTTTGGGTGGGTTGGGTTGGATGTTGGGGTGGATTTTGTTTTGTTGGGTTTGGATTTTGGATTGGATTTTGGATTTTTTTGGGTTGGATGTTTGGGGTTGGATTTTTTTGGGTGGATTTGTTTTTATTTCAGTTAGATTTTGGGTTGGAATTTGGTTTTTTGGGTTGGATTTTTGGGGTTGGACTTTTTGGATTGGAATTTTGTGGTTGGTTGGGTTGAATTTTGGGTTCTTTTTGGGGGTATTGGGTTGTTTGGAGTTGGGTTTTGGACTTTTTTGGGTTCCATTTTTTGGGTTGGGTTTTGGGGTTGGGTTTTTTGGGTTTGATTTTTACCCCTGCATGGGCGTGTCAGGCAGCCATAGTGACATGAGGGCGGCAGGGCCAGCGCTGAGTGTCTGGCGGTGGTGGCATGGCAACCGCTGATGTGCTGCCCGCAGTGGTGGGGCTGCCACTGGAAGGGATGTGTTCAAGCAGGTCAGGTTCCTCCAGTGCCGTCCAACTGGGCCTTGACCCCTGGGATTTTGGGGCGGTTGGGTTGGATTTGGGTTGTTTTGAGTTGTTTTTTTAGGGTTGGATTTTTTGGGTTGTATTTTTTGCCTGTATTGTTGTTTTTCAAGTTGGATTTTGGATTTTTGGCATTGGTTTTTTGGAGTTGGTTGGGTTGAATTTTGGGTTGGGTTTTTTGGTGTTGTGGTTTTTTCATGTTGCTTTTTTTGCTTTTGGGTGTTTTGATTTTGGGTTTGTTCAGGTTGGGTTTTGGATTATTTTGGGTTTGATTTTTTTGGGTTGCATTTTAGGTTTTTTTTTTTTATTTAGTTTTTGGCCTTGATTTTTGCCTTTTCGCGGGCGTGTCAGGCAGCCATTGTGACATTGCGGCGGCAGGGCCAGCGCTGATTGTCTGGCGGTGGTGGCATGGCAACCGCTGATGTGCTGCCCGCAGTGATGGGGCCGCCATCGGCAGGGACATCTTCAAGTAGGTCAGGTTTCTCCAACCCCAACAGACCTGGCCTTGAGCCCTGGGATTTTGGGTCGGTTGGGTTGGAAGTTGGGGTGGGGTTTTTTTAATGGTTGGATTCTGGCTTGGATTTTGGAATTTTTGGGCTTTGCTTTTTTTGGCTTGGATTTTTTGAGGTGGATTTTATGTTTTTTGAGTGATATTTTGGGTTGCATTTTGGGTTTTTCAGGTTGGATTTTTGGGCTTTGATTTTTGGGGTTTGATTTTTCACGTTGGATTTTTTGGGTTGGTTGGGTTGAATTTTGGGTTGGGTTTTTTTGTTTGGGTTTTTTGGGATTGGGTTTTTGGGGGTTCGGTTTATGTTTTTTTGATTAGATTTTGGTTTTGGGGACTGGATTTTTGGGGTTGGGCTTTTTGAACCCTGGGATTTCTAGTTGTTTGGAGTGGATTTTGGGGTGTTTTGGGTTGTTTTTTTTTGGGTTGGGGGTTTTTGTTGTTGGGTTTTTCTTTTTGGGCTAGATTTTTTGGGGTTGGATTTTTGGACTGGGCTGTCCCCAGGGCCCTCCATCCCCCATGCATTTAAACTTGGCTGTCTGATACCAACCAAATCCCTTTGATTTGGCTGAAAATAAAAGTATTCCAGTGCTTGACAAACCTTTCAGTGAAGAAATGTTTTTCCTACTATCCAATCTAAATCTTCCCTGGCACAACTCCTGGCCATTTCCTCTTGTCACGTAACTCGTTACTTGGGAGAAGACACCAACATCCACCTCGCCACTTCCAAGCCTGTAGTGCTGCATTGGGTTTTCGTGACCCAAGCGTAGGACCCGGCACTTGGCTTTGTTGAACCTCAGGCCACTGGCCTCTGCCCATCGATCCAGCCTGTCCAGATCCCTCTGCAAAGCCTTTCTACCCTCAAGCAGGTCGACACTGCCAACCAACTTGGTGTCGTCTGCAAACTTATTGAGGGTGCACTCGATCCCCTCATCCAGATCATTGATAAAGACATTAAAAGGAACTGGCCCCAGTTGTAGGCCCTGGGGAAAACCACTTGTGACCAGCTGCCACCTGCATTAAACTTTGTTCACCACCACTTTGGCCACTCTTTGGCTCAGCCATCCAGCCAGGTTTTCACCTGGCATAGAGTACTCCCGTCCAAGCCACGGGCAGCCAGTTTCTCAGGGAGAATGCTTTGGGAAATGCTGTCAAAGGCGTTTCTAAAGTCCAGGTAAAGAACATCCACAGCCTTTCCCTCATCCACTAAGGGGGTCACCTTCTCATAGAAGGAGATCAGGTTTGTCAAGCAGGACCTGACTTTCATGAACCCATGCTGACGGGGCCTGATCACCTGGTTGTCCTCATGTGCCACATGATGGCACTCAGGATGATCTGTTCCATGATCTTCCCCACACCGAGGTCAGACTGACAGGGCGGTAGTTCCCAGGATCCTCCTTCTGGCCGTTTATGTTGATGGGCGTCACCTTTACTAACCTCCACTTAACTGGCACCTCCCCGCTTTGCCAGGACTGCTGATAAATGATGGAAAGCGGCTTGGTGAGCATCTCCGACAGCTCCCTCAGTACCTGTGGGTGGAACCCATCTGGCCCCATAGATTTGTGTATGTCTAAGTGCTGTAGCAGGTCCCTCGCTATTCCCCTTGGATTATGGGGGCTTCATGCTGCTCCCCATCCCTGTCTTCCCGCTCAGGGGCTGAGTACCCAGAGAACTGCTGGTCTTACTAGTAAAGACGGAGGCAAAGAAGGTATTAAGTACCTCAGCCTTTTCCTCATCCTTTGTCACTATGTTTTCCGCCATATCCAATAAAGGATGGGGATTCTCCTTAGCTCTCTTTGTGTTTCTAATGTAATCATAGAAACATGTTTTAGTGTCTGTGATGACATTAGCCAGGTAAAGACCTAGTTGGGCATTGGCCTTTCTAATTTTTTCCCTGCATAACCTCACAATATCCTTGTACTCCTCCTGAGTTGCCTCCCCCTTCTTCAAAATGTCATAATCTCCTTTTTTCCCCTGCGTTTGAGACAAAGCTCTCTGTTTGACCAGGCCAGTCTTCTTTGTCAGCTTGGTTTTAGGCACATGGGGATGGCCTGATCCTGCGCCTTTTAAAATTCCTTCTTGAAAAACGTCCTGCCTTCCTGGACTTCTTTTGCCCTTCAGGACTGCCTCCCAGGGGACTCTGTCAACCAGGCCTCTCAAAAGGGCAAACTAAGATAACCAGGTCCGAAGCCCAGAGAGTTATTGCCATTAGGCACCTCCTGATGGTGGAGGGAGGGTGCAAACCAGGGATGAGAACAGCTGTTTCCAGCTTGTGTGCATGCCTCAGCCTGGCAAATGGGGAATGCCCACGGCTTGGGGTAGCCGTGCCCAAGGAGCTGACCTTGCTTGCCCAGGGAGAGAGCAGTGTAGGGGCAGCAGTGAGGGACTTAAAGGCAGAAAGAAGGAAGGAAATATCAGGGGGTGTCATGCAACAGTGAGCTAAGTTGAGTTTTGATCCTGAGGCAGATGAAGAAGGGGGATGTGCTGTTTGGTGCTGGGATGTGGAGCTACATACGGGATTCCAGGAACTCTGGGGCTTGGAAATCTTGTGCAATAAGTGAGCATTAGCAAGGCTTTGGAAGAAACGGGATGGGTTGTGGGGAGCTCACAGGCAGTGGCAAATCCTCAGAAACCCACAGCTTGGTGTTGGAAGCAAGGGAGCAGACCCAGGCACAGGAGAGTGTAGCTGTGTTTTGGGGATGGCCAAGGGCCTTGGTGGGGCTTTGACACCCCAAGAGAACGGAGACCCTTGTCTGCTCAGCTGTGGCTTCTGTCTCTTCCACTGAGCTCAATGAGAGGACACCAAGTCCTTACAGCTCCAGCGCCTTGTTGCCTCCTCACCCACCCTCCCCAGAGCCTGGGAGGTTCCTACTGCTGACCTGCACCTGGCATCTCATCACTCCCACATCACCTTGCCCCCAGCAAGAGCCCAGAGCACCCTAAGAAACAAAGGAGCCCCCTCTGCAGGAGAGAGGGGACTGACCTTGGCCAGCCTGCTTGGTGAAGAACATCAAGGCCTTTCACAGTGATTTCCACATTTAAGTTTTCTCCTCTACCAAGTGCCTCCAACTTTATGCTTCACCAGACCACAGAGACAAGAACTTTGTCTGCTCCTTCCCTCCATGGTCTCTGCAGTGAGGGACTTCAGCAGGGTCTGATAACACCCTCAGAAACCTGGAGGTTAGCTGCTTTTACTTCTCGAGAGGCTTGCTGAGTCTTTCAGGATCTGCACTTCAGGAACTCGGCACCAGAGGGCTCATTATCACACAAAATACAAGAAGGAGCCACGTCTGGGCACAAATTTTGTTTAGTCTTCAATTCTTTGGCTCATTAGAGACATTTCAGGAGTGCAGTCAAAATGAAAGGATGTCCAAGCAAAGAGAACAAGTTATTTAAATGCTTGGTTTTGAAGAGTCGTTTCTGCATTAATCCCAACACATTTGGGTAACAGAAATGTCTTCGGGAAGAGTCTGCCCCATCTAGACCCATGTGGATGGACTGGCACAGCCACCCCCAGCAGGGGGAATCCCCATCTCCTAGGCTGAGGCACGCAGTCAACATGCAAACCTCTGCAGTGCCCACTTGTTACAGGCCTCCAGGCAGAGTGTGACTCATTCCACATGACCCTCTGAGCCTCTGTCAGCTCATTGTGCTTCCTCCACCCATCCCTGCAACTCTCAAGCCTCTGGGAGCTTTGGCTTTGGCATCCTCCCGACATCCTGGGGCCAGGTTTCTAAATGCCTCCTCTGCAGCTTCCCCGCCTTCCACCTCCTGTGTGCTGCCTTTTTGCCCTGCAGCCCAGTCCGTTTATACCAGCAGCCTCCTGAGACGAGTGTTTCTCTTCATGGTATTCCAAGACATCATTCCTGTGCTTGGAGGAGGCCGTCCTGTAATGCCTATATGATTTCCTGAGCTCCTTCACCCTTCAAAACTCCTTGCCATGACACCGCTTGCATCAGTCCCCCGAGTACATCAAAGTCTTCTCCTCTGGAGCCACCCACGTGTGTTCCTCTGCTGGCCTTCCTCACTCCTCTTTGGCCTCTGGGACCCCGCTATTTCCTGGTCACTCCAGCAAGGCTGACACTAATTATCACATCCCTGACCAGCTCTTCCTTGTTGGCCAGGACCAGGTCTAGGTGAGCATCGCCCTTCCTGGCCCACCAGGCAGCTCTGCTAAGAAGTCGTCTCAAGATGCTCCAGGCTGCTGGCACCTTGTTTCTCTGCCTGGCCAGTGAATGCCTGGGCAATTACTGTTCCCCACAGGAATCTCCTCATTTACCTGGAGTCTTCTTTGCGTTCCTATTTAAGACTTGTTCTGCCTACTGTGCCTGATCACGTAGTTTATAACTGCCAAGACAGGGTCACCCTTACTGGCTTCTCCTCCCATCCTCACTCACACAAGCTACTCACCCTATTGCCCATCTCATAGAGGAGCTCCATAGATCTGAGCTGCTCCTTCACACAGGCGGCATCCCCCCATCCTCATCCTCCCTGCCTCTCCTTCCAGCAGAGCCCGTGTCCTTCCATTGCAGCACCACAGCTCAGCAAGCTGTGCCACCACATCTCACTGAATCCAAAATCATCACAGGGCTGGGACAAGACACGGGGATCCTCCTGGAAGGGCACAATTGGGCGGCAGCAGCTCAGCTGTGGCACCAGGGTGGAGCGCAGACTCCTCACAGGGAAACCTGAGCACCGATCCTGACCAGAACAACCATTGTCCATCGAGCAGTTTGTGCTGGGCTGGGCTGTGCTGCACGTACAGCGTGGCCTTCACACCCGTGCTGTGCTGCACAGGTCCCTTGGCTGCAGGACAACCTCAGCAGCATGTTGTCACACAGGAGCCTGCAGACAGGTCCCACTCTCTGCCGGACATTACGCCTCCTGCGAGGCCTTGCCTGTATGCGACCCTGCAGCAGGAGGTTCTCATGGAAACTTCCTTTCTGTTTGAGTGTAGAGATGGTGAATAGTGTTGTTCCCTGTAAGAAAATCCTACAGTAGCTTGAAAGAGAAAAACAGGAGACTGTCTTCTGTGGATGGGGTCTGCATGGTGTGCTGTGTTCAGTTCAAAGGCCCATTTAATGCACACATCCTGGAGTTCCCACCATCTAAAAAGACATAGGATTGCCCCTGGGATACTCTCCGTACAGTGCTAGACCACATGAACAGCGTTTCAAAACATACATTATGAAGTGGGAGTGCCTTTCTTACTGGGATCATAACAGACCAACACTTCCTAGTGAAAAATCACTCTCTCAGCACCCCTGGATGCAAACCTCTGGACCCAAGGACTGGTAAGGCTGTAGTTTGCTCCAGTAACCCTTGGCTTGATCCCCATCCACTGCTGGTTGTTCTCCTCCAGAGTCCTGCCTCAAAGCACCAAGGCCTGGGAGACCTCGCTGCTGGTAACTGAGGCAAAGAGGACATTGAATATCTCAGATCTAGTCCTACTCCTACTAAATTCGACAGTGCTCCTACATTATTCCCTTTTCTTCGTTTAACTGTTCCTGAATTACCTAAAGCTCATCTCGGTGCCCTGGAATTCCTATTTGAGTTTCAGTTGAGTCTTGATATGGACCACTGCTGGATCTGGAGGATGCTGCCCTTGAGGACAAGATGTATCCAGGGACACTGTGAAATCTATTGGTGTTTGCGTTGATTGTATCATCAGGGCAGTGAGAAAAGATCCCCGTGTGACGTGCTCCATGTCCATGCAATGCCTGCAGCTGTTGTGTGGAGAAGGGACAGCCCTCGCCTCTCTGATGACACCTGATGACTGATGCCTCTGACTGAAGGCACCAGTGAAGGGAACAGACACCCAGCTGCACTCTCTGCGATGCCATTAGAGGCACTGGAGATCTGGTAAATTGAGCTGATGGAAAAGAGAGAGACCAAGCTCTCCCTGTGGCCCAGGACGGCAGTTGTACATAGGAATTCCTCTAAAAACTGCCATGAACACAAAGAGGAGAAGATTCTTGTGGCCCTTGTTTAGGCATCAGCTGTCATTTCACTTGGCCAAAGGGCTTTCCCACCAGGCTCATTCAGGATCCCTGAGACGATGCCCTGTCTCTATGAACGGCTCCAGCAGAGCTTGCAGTTATCTAATAATAAGACCAAAAAAGGTGATATTTTGATGTAACTTTGAGAGGAGAATTAAAAGTTCTGGAAAGAAGTGTCTCTGCCCAGCTGAGGGAGGGAACATCAGTGGTGACTTCATCCTGTTTCCCAGCAGGTTCCCCTGGAGCCCCAGGGACACCTGGAGGGAGCCCCGAGGGGGCAGAGAAAGGGCTGCCTTGGGCTGGTCCTCTGCTGCTGAGCTGGGCTGGGCTCCTGGCATGGAGGGAGCTGATGGCAAGCGGGCAGCGCTGCAGAGAGACAGCTCTGCCCAGGAGCAGCTCCTCTGCCAAGCGCAGCAGGGCTGAGGGCACTGCCTGCAGGCAGCGAGGGCAGAGGAGGGAGGCAGAGAGTGTAAAGGCAGTCTGGGGTGGGAGGAGAGAGGAGAGCTCACTTGGAGAAAGATCTTCACAGCCCTGAACAGGGTAAGTCTCTGGCTGCAGGGCAATGCAGCTGCGGTTCCTGGAATGATCTCCCAAAGCTGGCACATCCCACAGCCTCTGGGATCTATCAGGAGGTCTCTCACCGTTTCTCCAGCGTAGAGGAAAAGGACTTGCTTTGGAGCAGGGCTTCCCTGTGGCTCTGTCAAAGGGACAGGGCACATCAGCTGCCTTCACCCGGGGATGGCTGCAGTGTGAAGGTGGGTGTGCAGCCAGGGGTGCCCAGGGCTGTCCTTCAGAGCAGGGTCCCTTCACCCAAGGGTGCTTTGTGCCGTGGCAGGGACTTATCTCCTGTCAGGATCAGCTCTCCGTTTACCTGAGGAGCTCCCACCAGCAGTGTGGGGAGAAGCTGTGGGGGGAAGAGGCGACTCCTGGCAGGAGAGTGTCCTGCTGTCAAGGGGGTGCTGCGTGGGGCAGGGCTGCTCTCAGCTGCAGTTCACCCCCAGGACATTTCCCAGGGGACTTTTCAAGGGGAAGCTCAAGGCAGGAATTACGTTACAGATAAGGAGCTTTCCTGCGTTTGTGTTTTTATTTTCCTAGTGAGAGGGTGGGGAGGTAGAACAAGGGATACATGTATAGGGAGCTCTCAAGTGGGAAGAAGTCAGTGAGACTCCTGAGCTGTAGCTTTGAGTGATCAGCAGGTCTGCCAGGAACCTCCTGGAGTGCCTTCAGCCACTCCTCTGCCCACGGGCAGCACCAGCATCAGCTCTGCTGGACCCATCGGGGTTGTTCTGACCTGCCCTTTTCCACCTGCAAACAGGAACATGAACCCGGCCAGTGCCCGGCAAACAGGCAGGTTTCTGTGGGGCCAAGGGGAGCGCACAGGGGTTGGGATGGGGTCTGTGAGAGCTGACAGGGAAAAGACATGGGACAGGGAAACACCTCCCAGGAGGAAAATCTCCCGGCAGCAGAGCTATGATCAGGGAATGCGAGGAAAGAGAAACCAGAAATGCTGTGGGAGGAAGGATTCAGAAAACTCTGTAGGATCCCCTCCAATGCAGACCCCTTCCCCTGAGCAGGTGTCTCCATGGGAATGAAGTGTCCAAGCTCTCCTCTAACCCGTGGGGCTGTGGGCAAAGTAGTCTATGTGGCTGGGGAATGAGCTGACTCTCCCCTTCTGAGATACCATCACTAGGACACTTGGGTGTCTCCTTGGGGTGTCCTTCCAAGCACTGCGCTGCCCTCCAGGATGCCAGTCTGTCCTGGAGCATCCTGGTGTTACCTGAATGCCCAGTGGAGAAGCGCAGAGACGCTACGACCAAGGAAAGGCTGCTGGGTTTGTGAAACGAGCCATGTGTGTCCTTGGCGAGAAGTGGGGTGCCGAGACCTTGAGAGAGGGTGAGACGCTGAGCTCTCGGCAGGGGGTTTCTCTGCTCTCAGCAGCGCCTGGTGTCTTTTCAGGTCTACATGTGAGTGTGATTCCCCTCTGTCTCAGAAAGGCACAAGCAGAGGGCAGCTGGGAACAAGACAGAGGGACAGACCAGCTCCCCTCGCTCTGCACTAACCCTCAGACAATCCCCTCGCCTGGCAGGACTCCCTTTGCTGTCCCTGAACGCAGCAGAAATGGTGAGGGTTTCTGAAATCCAAGAGAATCTCCTGCTGAGATGGGAGAGAGCTGTATAAGAACCTCTCTCCAACACTCTTGCAACTGTGGTTTCATGGCAATGGGAGTGCAGAGACTGACAAGCCCTTTTTTCATGAGGAGAGGTTTATCTGAGAAATTGGGACACCAGGACTGCCCACCCCATTCCCACGCATCTGCTGCTGCAGAGCAGGGCTGACTCCTGGGCATCCGGCAGGCAGAGGTCCCGCTCCTCCTGGCACACCTGGACAGAACCAACCAGAGCTCCAGCCACAGAGCTGAATGAAGATCTGATAGAAATGGAAAAGCAGTGCAGAGTGTGAGGTATGAGAACTGGTGTGGATTTTTCTCAGAAAAGTCTCCCCTAACTTGTCACTGTGCTTTCCTCCTTCTTCAGTGCTCCACACCCAGAGGCACCAAATGTCCAACAGCAGCTCCATCACCCAGTTCCTCCTCCTGGCGTTCGCAGACACACGGGAGCTGCAGCTCTTGCACTTCGGGCTCTTCCTGGGCATCTACCTGGCTGCCCTCCTGGCCAACGGCCTCATCATCACCACCATCGCCTGTGACCACCGCCTCCACACCCCCATGTACTTCTTCCTCCTCAACCTCTCCCTCCTTGACCTGGGCTCCATCACCAACATTGTCCCCAAATCCGTGGCCAATTCCCTGTGGGACACCAGGGCCATTTCCTACAAAGGATGTGTTACACAGGTCTTTTTTTTCTTTTTCTGTGCTGCAGCAGAGTTTTATCTTCTCACCATTATGGCCTATGACCGCTACGTTGCCATCTGCAAACCCCTGCACTACGGGACCCTCCTGGGCAGCAGAGCTTGTGTCCACATGGCAGCAGCTGCCTGGGGCAGTGGGTTTCTCCATGCTCTTCTGCAAACGGCCAATACATTTTCCCTGCCCCTCTGCCAGGGCAATGCCCTGGACCAGTTCTTCTGTGAAATCCCCCAGATCCTCAAGCTCTCCTGCTCACACTCAGACTCCCTCAGGGAAGTTGGGCTTCTTGTATTAGGGTGTTTTTTAGCTTTTGTGTGTTTTGTGTTCATCGTGCTGTCCTATGTGCAGATCTTCAGGGCCGTGCTGAGGATCCCCTCTGAGCAGGGACGGCACAAAGCCTTCTCCACGTGCCTCCCTCACCTGGCCGTGGTCTCCCTGTTTGTCAGCACTGCCGTGTTTGCCTACCTGAAGCCCCCCTCCATCTCCTCCCCATCCCTGGATGTGGTGGTGGCTGTGCTGTACTCCGTGGTGCCTCCAGCCGTGAACGCCCTCATCTACAGCATGAGGAACCAGGAGCTCAAGGATGCCCTCTGGAAATTAATGACCAGGTTATTTTCTGCAGCAATAAACTGTCTCCTGCAAATCACTCATAATGTAACTCATTATACGCCAAGCCCGTCTTCTGTAGGTTTGGTTAGGGGTTAGGTAACTGTGTGTTAGGTTTGGTTGAGGGTTTTTGGCTTTTTCTTGCCTTTTTTTTTTTTTTAATTATATAATGTTGTCCACAAAGTAATGTCATTATTTGAGATTTTTTTTTTTACTATCTATTTATCCAAATTTCTGAGACTCACAGAGTCATGCCCAAAATCCTTCTTCTCAGGCCTTTTCTGGAGCTGCAGGGGTAGAGCCTGAGCGCCGAGGAGGAGGGGAAAGAATCCCAGTACTTGCAGAGCACCAGCACTTGTTCTTTCCGGGGCTGCTCTATTTTCACTTCCACACTCGCCTTCTGAGCCCCTGTGTTGATCTAAGGCCTGAGTGCTCTGGCAGCTTGGTCATGGTGCTGCTGTGTAGCAGCTCTGTGATCACAGGCAAGGAGAAGCAATGGGCACCTCTGAGAAAAAGCTCGTCTGCATAACAGAGTTTCCGCCATGAAAGGGGATCTGCTCAGGGCAGCGCAGGAAGGATCAGGTCTTCTTCCACAGTTGCTGTCAAGAGCGTTCCTTCAAACGTGCCCTGGTGAGGGATGCCCAGTAAAGAGGTAAAGAGTGTGCGTGTGCAGGGTGAGGGCACACACAACAGTGTCCTTGCACAGCCACACCTCCAGGGACAGAACTGAAGGACCAGCAGAGCGGGGTCTGGTCTGTGCCTTTGTTTGCTGGACACCCCGGGGAAGCTGTCCCAGGGCAATCGTCACAGAACAGACACCTGAAATCACCATTTGCAGAACTGGACGCCTACGCAAGCCCAGAGAGGATGTTTGTCTGCCTGTGGAGAGACACCGAATAACGAGGTCAGAAGTCCCTGTTCGCATGGTTCAGAGGAGATTTCGGCATGCACACCGTGTGCATGTGGGGACATGAACCCGAGAGAGCACAAACACCAGCAGCTGTTCTTAGAAATGCCCGAAAGTGCTGTGGGACAGGCAGTGTCCCTTCATTGGAGAGTAACGTCCCCTGGGAAACCCCCTGAATGCAGCACTGGGATGGGCTTCCTTGAGCCCAGGTCCCTGTGTCCATTCCTCACGCCGTGGGGCATCTCAGAGAGGTGCCGAGCAGGGAGACACAGCGCGGGGCTGAGGTGCTGCCGGCCTCTGGGAGTGGCAACAGGAGGCCATGGAGTCTGCTGCAGGGCCTCTGCCCGTGCCAGGGAAGGACTCGTGTCTCTGAGCAGCCCTGCCAGCGCCCTGACAGTGCTGGGTGTGTCTCCAGGAACAGCCTGTGTGCTACCTCACCCTCCCCTCTCTTCATGGCCTGTCCCTTTGATTACACGGTGTGACAGAAGCACCTCTGTGGAGCATCTCCCCTGTGCAGTCCGAAAGGGTTCTGCAGGCGTGAGCGGCATTGCCCTCTACGAGATGGCATTTCTCACCTCTCACAGAGCACAGAGCACGTCTAGGGAGTAGGAATGCAGTGAGAGGCACACACTCTCCATGTTTCACCTCTCTGAACGTCCTTCACAATTTTTTTAAGCACCTGACAGAGAAGCAAATGTCTTCAGAAATAGGTGGGCTGGGCTGTTTGCACCAATGCTGAAACTCTCCTGACGTGAAACCATTACATTCATCATGGGCTTTGTTTTCATAACCTGCTTTTTAGACCCATTCTTCCCCTGCCTGCACTTGGGGGCAGCTCTCCTGCCCAGCATGGGCAGGCAGAAGGCCTTCTCCACCGGCTCCTCTGCCCTCCCTGGAGCCACTCCTTTCTGCGGCACCCCCACCACTGTCAGTGGGATGCCCAGAACAGCCCTCCTGAGAGAGTTTAACAACGCCCTGTTTCAACACGCACCTCACCCCTGCTCGATCCTCTCATCTACAGCCTGAGGAGAAGGAAGGATGGGGGTTGGGAGGAACTGACAGAAACAGCTTAGGAAAGCTGTCGGCTGCAGAGAGATCCCGTTGGAGTCGTGGGCTTGTAGGAAGAAATCACTCTTCTGAAGTGGCCCTGAGGGCCTGGACAAGTTAAGTATTGTGTCCTGGGCGCTCCTTGGAAAGTGACGCCTCTGGAAGTTTTCCACAGTGAGAAGGCTTTTGGTGTCAGGGAGATGGGGAAGGCTGGCCAGTGTCATTGTGACATCTCTCTCCAACACCTTGGAAAGGCCAGAGCCATCTGACAGGTTCCTGGGGCCTTGGAAAATGCGGACATGAACCCAGTGTTCCAAAAGGGCAGGAAGGAGGATTGGGACAATGACAGACTGGCCAGCCTCACCAGGGCAGGGGATATGACAAGTCCTCCTGCAGCCATCTGCAGGCGTTTGAAGAACAAGAAAAGGATGGCAGAAGACATGTGGGAGGGAATAGAAGGGGTTGTTGTGTACCCGGACTTTAGCAAGGCCTTTGACATGGTCTTCTGTAGTCTCCTTATAGCCAGGTTGTTGACAGCCGGGCTGAAGAAGTGGACGATGTGGTTGGTGGAAAGCTGTCTGAGTAATGACAGAGGGACATCATCTGTGGTACAAAGTCCTTCTGGAACCCACTTACTAGTGGCATCCATCAAAGACCAGCCCTTGACAACTACTATGGAACATTATTATCTCTCCGTATGATGGCAGACAATGCACTTTCACCTCCTTTGTGGATGATGCCAAGCTGGGGGAGCCCTTGAGGAATCCCACCCTGTTAGCACTGTTGGAAGCAGGAGAGTTGGGAAGGATGACTGTGGTGGGTTAAACATGGCAGGGCACGGAGGGTCGGAAGGGAGAAGCGCAGAGGGATGGCACCTTTGGGGAGGAGTGGACAGGAGAGGTGACCCAAAGCTGACTAACAGAGTACTCCATCCCACCGGCATCTTGCTCAGTATAAAAGCTGAGGGATCACAGGGCTCAGGCTCTTTTTCCAATGTCAGATGCCAGCTGGAGGAGCGGTGCTAGAGGAGGCTGGGAAGCAAAAGCGTGGTTGTGATGTGACAATTCAGGCAGCACTTGACCAGGGGCTGGTCCCAGGCAAATGGCGCTGGAGCCCCGGTGGTCTCGCTGTGGCCAGGACAATAATGGCCCCTCTGAGTGGGGTGGGGGCCTGGGCTGGGGCACAACGAGATGCCCTGAGCAGGACAGGGACAAAACTGAATGCCCCAAGTGGGGCAGGAGGCAAACTCCCTGCCCTGAGCTGAGCAGGAGGAACTCAGTGCCCCGAGCAAGAGTGGGGAAAACTGGAGGACGCAGGCGCTGCAGGGGCCCAACTGGCGAGCTCAAGGGGGGCAGGAATAGCAACCAGCTGCCTCGTTGGGGCAGAAGCAACACTCACTGCTCTCCAGGCGTGTCGTGGGGTAAAACGAGATGCTAAAAAGCCACCCACAAATGGCTATTGGAGCTGCAGGGTGGGAGAGCAGCTGGGTGGGGGCCTGGCAGCCACCCGAGGTGCACCCAGTGCAGTTGCTCAAGGGGGTTCTTTGGTAGCACTAGTTCAGAGTCAGCCTGTGGCTGTATCTTGGGGGGTAAATAAAATTCATTGGAAACGAACTTGTGCTTTGCTGCAGGAGTCTCACAGACACAGTCCTGTACCTGGGAGGAGTGGAAAAGAAGTCCTCAGCCCCCCGACTGTGCCAGCCAAAGCTGTGAAGGGGCTCGCTGACAGCCCTGGGCAGGTTTTTATTCCTGGGGCTGGTGCGGCTCCAGGCAGAGGCGGGAGCTCTGTGGGCAGATGAGCAGCCCTTGGCCAGCAGTGCCTGGGGCAGCCCAACAGCTGCCGGCTGGTGGCTGCAGGAGGTGCCCCAGCTGTGGTGGCTTCGGGGCCACAGTGTGTCCCCGTGCGTGTGGGGGTGGCCCCTGTCACAAAGGGGCAGTGATGTGACACCCACCCACTGCTTGTGAGCTCACCTGGCCAGGGCTTGGCATCCTCAAGAGCGGGCCAGCCAAAGCTCCTTGGGCTGAGCTGGCCCTGGGAACACTCGGCTCCTGCCTTTGCCACTTGCTTGGCTGCTTTTTCCCAACCATTCATAGTTTACTGCCCACTTCTCCTCACCTTCCATCCTTTTCTAAAGGTAACGATGATTTGACCTTCAGGACAGATCATACAGGAGGTAGATGTGGGATCAAAGTATCGTCTGGTCTATGCCTTCGGAGCTTTAGGATGAGCTGTTACACCTTTATAGGCTGGCCAGATACGCACTGTGGGTAGAGTTCCTATTTGCTAATTGTTATTTCTTCAACACATCCCAGGGTGGGTAAGTAGGGGTGGCAGTGTACTCTGAGGCTTTGGGCTCCGTCTGGAATGAGAAGAAGCCCATCCTGACGGATGCAGTAGGAAGAGAGACAGAAAAGGAGCACAGCAAAGGCAGCTGTTAAGGCAGCGGCTGAAAGCCAGTCCCTCCTGTGTCCAAGGGGGCAAAGTGTGGGGTGGGGAACCAGAGGGCTCTGCTGCTAATGGCAGCCAGAGGGAAGCAGCAGGTCCTCTTCAGAGAAGGTGACACCCAGTGCAGTCTTCCCAAAGGGCCTTGGTAACTGCTGTCAGTTGGATTCCTGCGACAGGGACAGCAGGGCCGTCAGCTGCAGCTCTGCAGCGGTTGGAACTACCACTGAAACGGTGCTGGTGGCGGATGCTGTTCTCTGGGTTTAGTTTGGGATTTTTTGTAATTTATTTTGTTGAGGTGCAGCTATTTCTTTGCACTCAGGTGTCAGGATTAGCACTGATCTTCTCTTTCTGGAGCATGTCCTGGCATCCTTCGTCATCCAGAGCTTTCCCTGCTGTTCCTGAATGGCAGCGATGGCCTCAATGGGGCCACCCATCACTCCTGTGAGTGATGACTTCACCATCAGGCTTGGACTTTGTGAATCCCCAAAGGCAAGGGACGTGGCTGGTGCTCCATCCCTGAATGGTGATGTACCGGCAATCGAGAGGGAATTCTGGGGTGAGTCAGTCATGACTTATGAGCCAGTTTTGACATCTCATGTCATGACTTCTCATCATGATGAGACATGAGGGGTGCCCTCATCCATCCCCCAAGTCCATTCAGCACCCAAGCACATCATCAAGGCCTTTCAGCCTTCAGTTCCCTGAGTGTGTTCTGCATTCCAGTTTGGGAAGAAAAGGCCTATTTTCACCCATGGCACTGAGGAAACTCCCTTTTATTACAGAGATACCAAAAGGCAGGCCAGCATTACCATGGTGACAGACTAATTGAGAGAAGGTCTCTGGGTGAGACAGACTGGGTTCACCCTCTGAAGAAGTGGGAGAAAGCAAATATTTGTGTTGAGACAGCTGTATGACTGATACAATGAGCACAAGATAAATATGAGGTCACATGTAAACAGAGAGGGGAGACTCAATGCTGCTGAAGCACACTGGTAGAATCAGTTTCCACAGGGCATCCTTGAGCTCCTGGTTCCTCATGCTGTAGATGAGGGGGTTCACGGCTGGAGGCACCACGGAGTACAGCACAGCCATCACGAGGTCTAGAACATGGGAAGAGATGGAGGGGGGCTTCAGATAGGCAAACACGGCAGTGCTGATAAAGAGGGAGACCACGGCCAGGTGAGGGAGGCACGTGGAAAAGGCTTTGTGCCGTCCCTGCTCAGAGGGGATCCTCAGCACGGCCCTGAAGGTCTGCACATAGGACAGCACAATGAAAACAAAGCAAACAAATACTAAAGAGACACTAACCACAAGGACCACAACTTCCCTGAGGGAGTCTGAGCCTGAGCAGGAGAGCTTGAGGATCTGGGGGATTTCACAGAAGAACTGGTCCAGGGCATTGCCCTGGCAGAGGGGCAGGGAAAATGTATTGGCCGTGTGCAGGAGAGCATGGAGAAACCCACTGCCCCAGGCAGCTGCTGCCATGTGGACACAAGCTCTGCTGCCCAGGAGGGTCCCGTAGTGCAGGGGTTTGCAGATGGCAACGTAGCGGTCATAGGCCATGACAGTGAGAAGACAATATTCTAATGACATCAAAAAGAGAAAAAAAAAAACAACTGGGCAGCACACCCCGGGTAGGAGATGGCCCTGGTGTTCCACAGGGACTTCACCATGGATTTGGGGACAGTGGTGGAGATGAAGCCCAGGTCAAGAAGGGCGAGGCTATGGGGGCCTGATTTTTAAGGAAAAGGTAGTGAGAAGTGAAGACTGATGCCTCTGAGTAAAAACGATGCCATTTTTCACAGAACCCCCGGCATGGCCTTCGTCCTGCCAGGAAGTACTTGCTTCTGCTCCTCACCTTGAGCTCTGCATTGTACAGGCTGAGCGTGCAACGGGCAGCAGGAGACTTGTCTGTCTGCTCCGGAGGAGTCAGTCTTGCTGTGCACCAACAGGAAAATGGGAACCAGGATCGATCTCTGCTTAAATCTGCTCCTGCGATCAAAGAGATTTTGGCATTGACTCTCCAAATTCACCCTACTGCAGAGCAGAGCTGTGCTGATCTTCTGTTGTTTATTTTACTCCTGTTGTCCCCCTCACCTCTGAGGAGTGTTTTCTGAAGGAAGACATCCTTGACATTTCTATCCTGAGAGTCCTGGGATGCAAAGGGACAGACCATTAGTGCTGAGTGAGCACAGCTGGTCTGCCCATCAGCCTTGCTCCCAGGTGCCCTGGTCTCTCACAGCTGCAGGATGATCACACTCAGCTGTTCTTCTGAAAGGAAACTGGGTACTGCTGGGAGCAGAGGAATCCACTTTCAAAGTGCAGATCTCTAAACTCCCCTCCCTTGGACCAGCTGTGCACTTCTGTATGCCCTGAAGATGGGGCGTCCGGCAAAAAGTATGCCACGTCTCTGCTGCCTGGAGCTGCTGCTCTGTGCCCGTCTCCTCCCTGTCCGTGTTCACAGAGCCCATCCCACCCGCTGGGTGCTCAGCTCTGCCCTGCAGACACCTCCTGGCAGCAGGGCACTGCCCAGGAGCATCTCTGTGTCAGAAAGTCCTAAGAAGCAGGTGAGATAGATGCCGAGATCACAGAAATGATGATGCTTTCTGTAGAGAAAGGAATGGGTAAAGGCACTTTTTCAGGTTCCTCACAGACCCACTGGTTTCCCGTTGTAACGCTGTAGGAGTTGCAGTCTCTTGTGCAAGCATCACAGCTCCATTGCTGTGATTGCAAACACCACAGCTCCCCAAGTACGGGTCCTCCTTTCTACCCTTTTTAAAAATGGGTGCAATGTTTGCCTTTTTCCAGTCCCTGGGGACTTCACCTGACTGCCATGGCTTTTCAGATATCATGGAGAGCGGCTTGGCAACTCCATCAGCCAGTTCCCTCAGGACTCTGGGATGCATCTTGTCGGCCCCCATAGACTCCTGCATGCTCAGGTTCCTCAGGTGGTCACAAACCTGATCCTTTGCCACAGTGGGGGGGACTTGGCCCCTCAAGTCCCTACCTTGAGGTCCACCCACTCGAGAGGTGTGGGAAGAGAGGTTGCCAGGGAAGACTGAGGCAAAACTGTTGTTGAGTACCTCAGCCTTCTCCTCGACCATTGTTACCAGTTTGCCAGTCTTGCTCATCAGGAGGGGTACGCTTTCTTTGACCTTCCTTTTCTGGCTGACGTATCTATAGAAGCCCTTCTTATTATTCCTTGCCTCCCTTGCGAAGTTCATCTCCAGCTGCGCCTTGGCCTTCCTGACCCCATCCCTATGCTCTTCCCAGGATACCTGTCCCTGCTTCCACTGCCTGTGCATTTCCTTCTTGCCCTTTAGTTTGACCAGCAGGTCTCTGCTCAGCCATGCACATTGCTCAAGGCTTTATCCATGGGGATTATCTCCACCCCAGCCACACCCAGTGCACTGAATCTCCCCTTCCATATCATTCCTGGTCGCATCTCTGTCTCATTCCCTGTCCATTGCAGACCAACCATCTGCAATATAAATGTGGGCACCAGACGAACTCCTCCTGGGGCCTTTGACAAGCACTTGGACCTCAAAAGAGCAGAGAGGTGCCTCTGGGAGGTCCTCCTCTTCCCGAGATATGCTTCCTCAACTGGTGTCTTTAGGACACATGAGTGGTAAATGGAGAAACATGGTCATCCCCTGAGAGCTTCTTAACGTTTCAGTTAGTGTTAGGCAGTGATTGGTAGTGGGCAGGGATGCCAGAGAGGGCAGAGGAAACTGACAAACAGGTCTTATGAGGAGCGGCGGAGGGAACTGGGATTGTTTAGTCTGGAGGAAAGGAGGCTGAGGGGAGACCTTATCGCTCTCTCCAGCCACCTGAAAGGAGACTGTAGAGAGGTGGGGTGGGTCTCTTCTCCCAAGTAACAGGCAAGAGGAAAAGAGGAAACAGCCTCAAGTTGCCCCAGGGGAGGTTTAGACTGGATATTAGGAAAAAATTTTTACTCTGAAAGTGTTATTAAGCATTGGACGAGGCTGCCCAGGGAAGTGCAACCATCCCTGGAGGTATTCAGAAGACGGGTAGACATAGTGCTTAGAGATATGCTTTAGTGATGGGTTTTGTCAGAGTTAGGTTGGTGGTTGGATGATCTGAAAGGTCTCTTCCAACTTAGGCAAGGCTATGATTCTTTGCACCCCAGAATGCAGGTTGCCCTCTTGGCTGCCAGGGCACTCTCCTGACTCACATTAACCCAGCTGCCAACCAGCGCCCCCAGATCCCTTTCTGCAGGGCTGCTTTCCAGCCACTCCTCTTCCAGCCTATACTTGTGGCCACCATTATTTCATCCCAGGTGTAGAATGCACCATTTGTTCTTGTTAAACATGCTGAGAGTTGCCTTCTCTGGGTCACGGACACAGGTGCTAAACTGAACAGGGCCCAGGAGCCAGCATCCCTGTGCTGCCCCACAGTGCCCCAGTATGCCCCAGTACGTACCCTCAGTAAGTCCATGCTGACTGCATTTGAAGACAATTTTTTCTTTTTGGTGCCAAGAAATGTCACCCAAGAGGACACTAACTGGTGGCACGCTCCTCACCAACGTGAGCTTGTACAGCCAGGGAGTTGTTCCCTGAGTTGCATTTTTGGCCTCGTTCAAAGCTGGGTGCAACACTTGCTTGTCCTCTCTCACAAGAGACCTCTGCTAACCCAATGGCTTTTCAAAAGGGATATCCCAAAGAAATGTCAATCTTGTTCTGTAACTTCACTACCACTATTTTGCCTGTAATCCTACGTACATAATTTCTCTAATCTTTCATACATTTTCACCTGTCCAAATACAATGACCATTTCTAAAGTCATCTTTCCAGGTGCAGACTGTCTAGACAGCGCCTTTTCTATTATATTCCCGTTTTCTCCTTCCCTTACTCTTTCTTCATTCAGGTTCCTGTCACCCATCCAGCTGCTGCTTTGAGCTTCACATGGTTAAAAGTTTCCCCGTCTTTCAGTAGTCTAATTATCTCCTGTAGCCAACTCTTTAACTATGTTTATATCAACCCTTCTGTACCTACCTATCTAAAGCATTTCTCATAAGATTACAACCTGGCTTCTGTTGTCAAGGACAACAAAAAAAGTTTCTATAAATATATTAGCAATAAGAAGAGGACTAAGGATTATCTCTGTCCTCTAGTAGATGGGGCCGGCAACATAGTGACCAAGGATGAGGAAAAGGCTGAGGTACTTAATGAAGTCTTTGCCTCAGTCTTCAGCAGTAGGACCAGTTGTTCCCTGAGTACCCAGAGCCCTGAGCTAGAAGACAGGGATGGGGAGCAGAATGAAGCCCCCGTAATCCAAAGGGAAACGGTGAGGGACCTGCTTCAGCACCTGGAGGTGCACAAATCTATGGGGCCGGATGGGATCCACCCAAGGGTATTGAAAGAGCTGGCGGAAGTGCTCGCCAGGCCACTTTGCATCATTTATGCAATGGTCCTGGACAACCAGGGAGGTCCCAGCTGACTGGAGGTTGGCAAATGTGACACCCATCCACAAGAAGGGCCGGAAGGAGGATCCGGGGAACTACAGGCCAGTCAGTCTGACCTCGGTGCCTGGGAAGGTCATGGAACAGATCCTCCTCAGTGCCATTACACGGCACATGCAGGAGAACAGGGTGATCAGGCCCAGTCAGCATGGGTTTGTGAAGGGCAGGTCATGCCTATCAAACCTAATATCCTTCTATGATAAGGTGACCCACTTAGTGGATGAGGGAAAAGCTGTGGATGTTATCTACTGGGATTTTTGCAAAGCTTTTGACACTGTTTCCCACAGCATTCTCCTGGAGAAACCGGCTGCTCGTGGCCTGGACAGGTGTACTCTGCGCTGGGTAAAAAACTGGCTGGATGGCCGTGCCCAGAGAGTGGTGGTAAATGGAGTTAAATCCAGTTGGTGTCCAGTCACAAGTGGTGTCCCCCAGGGTTCGGTGCTGGGGCCGGTTCTCTTTAATATCTTTATCAATGATCTGGATGAAGGGATCGAATGCACCCTCAGTAAGTTCGCAGATGACACTAAACTGGGCGGGCGTGTTGATCTGCTTGAGGGTAGGTTGGCTCTGCAGAGGGATGTGGACAGGCTGGACCGATGGGCTGAGACCAATGGTATGAGGTTCAACAAGGCCAAGTGCCGGGTCCTGCACTTGGGTCACAACAACCCCATGCAGCGCTACAGGCTTGGGGCAGAGTGGCTCGAAAGCAGCCCGGCAGAAAAGGACTTGGGAGTGTTGGTGGACAGCCGGCTGAATATGAGCCAGCAGTGTGCCCAGGTGGCCAAGAAGGCCAACAGCATCCTGGCCTGTATCAGGAATAGTGTGGTGAGCCGGACTAGGGAAGTGATCATCCCCCTGTACTCGGCACTGGTGAGGCCCCACCTCGAGTACTGCGTTCAGTTTTGGGCCCCTCGCTACAAGAGGGACATTGAGGTGTTGGAGCGTGTCCAGAGAAGGGCTACAAAGCTGGTGAGGGGTCTGGAGGACAAACCTTCTGAAGAACGACTGAGGGAGCTGGGGTTGTTTAGCCTGGAGAAGAGGAGGCTGAGGGGAGACCTTCTCACCCTCTACAACTCCCTGAAAGGAGGTTGTAGAGAGATGGGGGCTGACCTCTTCTCCCTGGTGACAAGTGATAGGATGAGAGGAAACGGGTTCAAGTTACGTCAGGGGAGGTTTAGATTGGATATTAGGAAACACTTTTTCACTGAAAGGGTTATTAAACTTTGGAATAGGCTGCCCAGGGAGGTGGTGGATTCACCACCCCTGGAGGTGTTTAAAAAAAGGGTAGATGGGGCACTTAGGGACATGGTTTAGAAGTGGCTCTTGTCAGGGTAGGTTAAAGGTTGGACTCGATGATCTTAAAGGTCCCTTCCAACCTCAGCAATTCTATAATTCTGTGATTCTATGATTCTAGCCCTTGCAGAAAAGCAACCTCATTAGAGGCAGCAGGTACTTAGCATATGGCCACAGAGGGTGTTTTATTGTTTATCAAACACGATCCAACATGATCAGGCTTTACTTTTCTTTGCTTGCAAAGAGGAGAAACCCTCCTGTGCCTGGGCGCAGCCAGGTCTCTAAGGAGAGCCAGAGGGAGCTGGTGCAATGGAGCTGTAACATCCAGCTGCAGAGATCGGCGGCGAAGTCTGATGGAAGGAAAATGATGTAAATCCCCACTGGGCAATGACAGAGATGGTGGGGTTGGGGTGGGGGTGAGGAGCAAGGATGTCCACACAGTGTCAGACCTCAAGGGACTGCTTTTCCTAGCCATCCAGACCTCCTGAGGAGACCCTCTGGATCAATATCAGTTGCAGAAGACTTCTATCACCTTTTCAATAGACTGAAATGTAAATTAAAAGAAACCCTTTAAACTAAAAAAAAAATAATTTATTAGGTTCTGATTGAAATCTTCCTTCTTAACTACACTATGAAAGAGCTCCAATTAGCTGTAGAAGTCTTGAAGACTTGAAGGAAATTGAAGGAAGAGAAATAGGTCTTTAGGGCTTTCTGTACTTCAATGAGCCCCATGGTGTATTTAGCTCTGAGTCCACGAACCTCAGATACTGCGAGAAGATTGAAAACACTGCTCAAGGAGTCAGAAGTAAAACTCAAAGTACCTGGAAGCATTAATGGGCCCCACTGAGGGCCACTACTGACAAAGTCTCCCCATGGACTCGTTAGAGGAGATAGCTGGAGGCTGTGATTGCAGGAAGGCAAAGGCACAGTGCAGGTGGCTGTAAAGCTGTTGCTTTGTTTGATGAAGCAGAAGGGCCAAACCTGACCCTCAGGCCCTGGGAAGGCAGATCCTGTCCCTCAGGTGTGGCTCAGGGCTCTTCCTGGGGGCAGTGGGGTGTGAGGGTGAGCAAGGCCAAGGGTAGGGAGACTGTGCAACACCTCCCGGCTTCCCCATGCCACGATGAAGCAGAAACCAAGTCCAGAGCCTCAAAATAAAGTTTCTTCTGGTGGGCCTTGGTGGCAGAGGCAAGTGCCATAGCCAAGGGGACAAAGACCTTGGTGCTGTTGGGTTTTTTAGCCTGGCCAGACCCTAGGCCACCTCTACTGCAGAGTGACCATCACTGTCCCATGCCTGTGCCTCTTTCCTTGTAGGCTGCAGGCACCCGTTGTGCTTTCCCACATCGCTCTCACCCCGGCATTTCCGTATCTTTTCTGATGTCTCTCCACTCTCACGGCTGTTCCGTGAAATGCAAATCCATGGGCTAATACACACTTGCTCTTGGTGACCTCTTGCACCACAGTGCAACCATTTGAGTGAGATTTCTTCTTCCTCACATGCAGTCGGAACCTTCCAAGCTGCACTTTGTTGAGGTTTCCTTCTCTTCCCACTACCAAGAAAAGCTCCACCATCACTGAAGCCAGGTTACTCAGGGCTTCCTTCATTTTGGGCTTGCAAAGCTCCAAGGATGGAGATGACACAAGGTCTCTGGGAAATCTCCTCCAGTGTTTGCCTGTCTTGACAGGGAGGATGTTTTCCTCATTTGTGTCAGCTGATGCCATTGGCCCTCATCCTCCCATCACGCACAATACTGAAGAGCCCGTCTGCATTTTCTTGATGCTAGCCAAGAAGATGTGGGAAGGCTGATATTAGGTCTCCCCAAAGCCTTCTCTTCTCCAGGCTTTGCATCTCTGCAGCAAGGTGGCCAACGGCTTTCTGGGCTGCACTAGGAAGAGCACTGCCAGCAGGTCGGTGGAGGTGATCCTTCCTCTCTACTCAGCCCTGCTACAATTTGTCTTGCCCATTTCCCTCGGTGTTTGCTACCCGACTACCTTCACCTAGAGGTGGTGGTAGGGCTTCAGGTTAGTGGCTGTAAATAGGGTAAAGGCCTCTCATGAATGTTTTCACAGTCAGTGTCACAGAAGTCTAAACATCCTCTGAACAGACCTTACCTCTTCAAACCTTCCAACCCCTACTGTTCTGCGATGCTGATTCTTTGATTCCATTGTCATTGCCCAGAGGGGCTACCACAGATGTAGACTGCTCCAGGGCAGGTATTTATATTTAGGCCGATCAATGATGTTGTTGCTTTAATGTTTTTTTGTTGTGGTATATGCTGCTGTTGTTAGGGAAATCACACAAACACTTGAAGGACAACGGAAGGGCTACCACCTTAGTGGCCCTCCAGTGAGCTGGCTCCTGTTTGCCATTGTCTCACTGTCACTGGGCAGGGTGTGGTGTAAAAGGTGCTGAGCAGAGCAGGACAATCACTTCTGGCTGTGCTCCTGCTCATACAGCCTCAGATGCTGTTGGCCGCCTTTGCTGCTGGCTCTTGTTTGGCCTGATAAAACTCAAGGAGCCCCTGGGCCATTTCCACAGAGCTGCTGCCCAGCCACGCAAAGTGATCCAAAATGGATCAGAGCAGCCCTGCTCTGACATCAGCCTGGTCTCTCAACATCCTTGGATTCATCCTGTCTGGTCCAATGGACGACCAAAGGTTGACCTTACCTATGGAGCCCCTGACCTGATCTGCATCCACTGCTGGATTTCGCATGGGGTCCTGCCTCTTAGGCACACAGACCTGGGAGACCTTGCTGGTGAAGACGCAGGCCAAGAGTACCTCGTACCTATCTACACCTACTCTCTGCAAATTCAGCCGTGACCACACATTATCTTTGTTTATTCTTTAGCTGCTCCTGAAGGAGTAACTGCTCATTGTTGTGCCCTTCAAATCCCTTGCAAGTGTCAACTCTACGGGAGCTTTGGCTTTTCTAAAACCAACCATATTCCTCAATTCCTCCTTTGTTTTCATCCTGGCATCCACCTCTTCATGCTTCCTTTTTTCTGTGGGGCTTCCCCATGAGTGTCTGGTTTCCCCCAGCTCTTCTTCTGGTAGCTCTGCTTGTTGTCCTGACTATGGGTATGACCGCACTCTCGCACTTGAAAGACGCTGTCCTTGCAGACCACTGTACTGCAGACCCTCTGCTGCCCTTCTGTGCTGCTCACGTGGGCTCCCCCCAAAAAAGTCAGAAGACTAGGCCAAAGTCTGCTCCTCTGAGGTCTGTCATCTGCATTCTTCTATTATCCTTCTCCTTGGGAGGTGAGACCCCACTATTTCATGGTCACAACACCCAAGGCTAGCACTGTTTTTTTCATGAAAAAACAACATTTCCACTAGTTGAAAATGTCCACGGTGTTGACATCCTTTGATTCAGCAGACTGTGAAAATCATTGGCATGCCCAAAACTGGGCAGAGAAGGTCCTCACGAAGTTCAGCAAAGGGAAAAGCAAGCCCTGGACCCAGGGAGAGATAGTCCCCTGCACCAGTACAGGCTGGGGGCTGAGTGACTGAGAGCTTCTCAACACTTTGGCATAGAAGGACCTTTGTGTTCTGATAGACAAGCAGCTGACCGAGAGCCAGCAGTGTGCCCTTGCAGCAAAGCAGGCCGACAGCCTCCTGGGTGCGTTAGGGAGAGTGGTGCCAGCAGGTCGCGGGAAGCGATCCTTCCTCTCTACTCAACACTGGCGACGCACTTCTGTGGTGGTCAATAATTTTCATTTACTTCCTTAACTGTTCCTCAACTTCATTAACTGTTCTGTAACTCCCCATCCTTGTGCCCTTGAAGTCCAGGGGAGCTCTGGCTTTTCTAAAACCTCCCTTATTTCTCAATTCCTCCTTTAATCCTTCATCGCCCTCTCATATGCTTCCTTTTCCTATGGAGCTTCCCCATGGGGAGACGCCACTATTTCCCAGGTGAGACCCCACGAGTTCATGGTCATGAAAAACAAGGCTGACACTGGTTTTCACATCCATGTCCAGCTCTTCCTTCTTTCAGAGGAACAGCTGCAGATGGGTGTCACCATTGTAGACCACACTGGCAGCTGTGCTATAAAGAGTTGTGTCCCAAGCTGTGCCTTGACCAAGACCTTCCAGAAACATCCAGGACTGTTTGCATGCTGCTGTGGTCCCCCTCCACTGAAAGCCAGGACAATTAAAGTCTACAAGGGGACTTCAATAGGTTCTTTGTCTCCCACCACAATGTCCCTTATTGTGACCCTTATTAGTCTCTCCTCTGACACTCGCCCACAGGGGCTCACCCAACTCATTCATTCCATAGAGGAGCTCCACACATCTCAGCAGCTCCTTCACACTGAGGGCAAACCCCTCCTGACCTTCCTGGCCTCCTGATCTCCTGAGCCCACCCATCACAGCAGCCCAGGCATGTGAGCTGTCCCAACACCCCTCAGCTGTTCTTCCCTCCAAGTGGAAGGAAGAGGTTGCACACACAGCTCCAGCTCCTCCTCTCTGGGCCCCAGGCTGAAGGCATCAGGGGCATGTCTGGGCTGCAGCACCTCAGCTGTGGCACATTTGGGCTGAGAGCATAATTGCAGTGGGAAAACCTTCTTCCAAGACCTCAAGACCTCAGTTGTGCAAAGGCTTTGCTTCAGAGCAGAGACATGCTGGAGTGGATGGGAGATAGTCGTGTGAAGAAGAAATGAGGTTCTCTCAAAGAGAACAAACCCTGCTTTCCGACGGGCCAGAGAGAAACAGAGCTCAGCAGTCAGTCTGAGCAGGAGAGGGCTTTGCTCTCTGTTGTGTCTCTGCAGCCCTGAGGGCCTGTGCTGGAGGGGAAGCTGATCTCAGGAAGGAAGAGATGATGTTGACAATGTCCTTGAGTGTGGAAATCCTGTGATTGAGGTCCACGGTGAAAATCATTGGCCTGATCCATGACTGTATCATCAAGGGGACGGTTAAACTCTGGAGGAGAGAAGAACCAGCAGAGTGTGAGAGTGAAGGAACACGTGTGGAGACCCTGGTGTGATGTGCTTGGTATTCATGCCCTGCCCGGCATCTACCGTAAAGAGAAGGGACAGCCCCTGCGTCACTGCAGTGGTGGGATTCAGTCAGTGGCCCAAAGGCAGCGTCTCTCTCTGAGATGCCCTGGGGGATGCCTGTCCCACAGCTGGTCTGGATGGGGTCGGGGCTCCTGGACAGGACCTGTGCTGTCCATGTCAGCTGCGTGCAGTTGTGCTGGAGAGCCCTGGCACCTCCCACAGCACCACAGGCCTGAATGTGTCAATTAAGTAAGATTCAGCTGCCCTGAGTTAGATGGCCATGTAGTTAGTTAGGCCATGAAGGGTATGTGAGACATGTAGAAAATACAGCTGATGGAGATCAGAAAGAGAGAGACTCCATTTTGGTTTGGGGTTTGGGTTTTGGTTGTTTTGCTATGCTTTGTTTTTTTTTTTTTTGTTTGCTTTGTATAATGTTGCCTACAAAGAAATATTGTCATTTGTGCTGCTTCTAATTATGCATCTTTCCAAATTTTGTGAGTCCCACAGTCTCTGTAAATGAGGCCCCGCGCTCTCTGTGTATTTAAAAAAAGAAAGAAGGAACCTTCCAGCGACTTGTTTGCTCCAGATCCTCCGTTTGAAGGCCTCTCTGGAGCTGCAGGGCATGCCTGTGTGCAGAGGTGGAGGGGAAAGAACAGGACAGAGGAGAGGGAAGAAGAGGAGGGAGAACCAGCCTTGGCCTTCTCACAGCTGCTCTCTTCCCATTTCCACATTCTCCATTCTGATCCCTTGCACTGTTGGAAGGCCTGATTGCTCTGGCAGCTCTCTCCTACTGCTGTGGTGTGGCAGTGCTGTGAGCACAGGCAGGGGCAGGGACGGGTCAGTTCTCTGACAGAGCTGGCCTCCCTAACAGCACCTTCATCACAGCAGGGAATGTCCTCAGGCAGTGCCTGAAGGCCTTCAGGCAAAAACACCTTTGGAAGGTCATCTCCCAACATTGCTGTCAAGAACATGCCCAGCAAAGTTCCCCACAAATGGCACCACCAGCGTAGAACTTAATTGTGTAAAGTGTGCAGGGGGGGACAAGCAGCAGCTCCCTCGCCCAGCCAGGGCTCCTGGGAAAGACATGAAGGACCAGCAGAGCAGGTTCTTGTCAGGTCCTGTGTGTGCAGGACACCCCAGGGAAGCTGCCACAGGGCAATGGTCGCATACCCGGCTAGGAGCACACCCGGCTAGTAACAACCACAGCAATGAGCGTAAAGTGCATGTTGTGAGATTAACCTGAGTGAGCACAAAACTCATCAGCTATTCCTGGTGATGCCATAAAGTCCCTTGGTACAGACAGTGTGTGGAGGTCACTTCACTTGGAGAGTAACGTCCCCTGGGAAACCCCCTGAATGCAGCACTGGGATGGGCTTCCTTGACCCCAGGTCCCTGTGTCCATTCCTCACGCCGTGGGGCATCTCAGAGAGGTGCCGAGCAGGGAGACACAGCGCGGGGCTGAGGTGCTGCCGGCCTCTGGGAGTGGCAACAGGAGGTCATGGAGTCTGCTGCAGGGCCTCTGCCCGTGCCAGGGAAGGACTCGTGTCTCTGAGCAGCCCTGCCAGCGCCCTGACAGTGCCGTGTGTGTCTCCAGGAACAGCCTGTGTGCTACCTCACCCTCCCCTCTCTTCATGGCCTGTCCCTTTGATGACACGGTGTGACAGAAGCACCTCTGTGGAGCATCTCCCCTGTGCAGTCCGAAAGGGTTCTGCAGGCGTGAGCGGCATTGCCCTCTACGAGATGGCATTTCTCACCTCTCACAGAGCACAGAGCACGTCTAGGGAGTAGGAATGCAGTGAGAGGCACACACTCTCCATGTTTCACCTCTCTGAACGTCCTTCACTATTTTTATAAGCACCTGACAGAGAAGCAAATGTCTTCAGAAATAGGTGGGCTGGGCTGTTTGCACCAATGCTGAAACTCTCCTGATGTGAAACCATTACATTCATCATGGGCTTTGTTTTCATAACCTGCTTTTTAGACCCATTCTTCCCCTGCCTGCACTTGGGGGCAGCTCTCCTGCCCAGCATGGGCAGGCAGAAGGCCTTCTCCACCGGCTCCTCTGCCCTCCCTGGAGCCACTCCTTTCTGCGGCACCCCCACCACTGTCAGTGGGATGCCCAGAACAGCCCTCCTGAGAGAGTTTAACAAAGCCCTGTTTCAACACGCGCCTCACCCCTGCTCGATCCTCTCATCTACAGCCTGAGGAGAAGGAAGGATGGGGGTTGGGAGGAACTGACAGAAACAGCTTAGGAAAGCTGTCGGCTGCCGAGAGATCCCGTTGGAGTCGTGGGCTTGTAGGAAGAAATCACTTCTGGTTTTCTTCTGAAGCGGCCCCCAAGGATCTGGACAGCGAGTATTGTGTCCTGGGCACTCCTCTGGCAGCATGTCATAGTGAGAAGACTTTTGGTGTCATGGAGATGGAGAAGGCTGGTCAGTGCCATTGTGAGACCTCTCTCCAACACCTTGGAAAGGCCAGAGCCATCTGAGAGCCTTGGAAAAAGCAGAAATGAAACCAGTTTTCAAAAAAGCAGGAAGGAGGATTGGGACAATGACAGACTGGCCAGCCTCACCAGGGAAGGGGATATGACAAGTCCTCCTGCCGCCATCTGCAGGCACTTGAAGGACAAGAAAGGGATGGCAGAAGACATGTGGGAGGGAAAAGAAGGGGATGTTGTGTACCCGGACTTTAGCAAGGCCTTTGACTACAGGTCTTCTGTAGTCTCCGTATAGCCAGGTTGTTGACAGCCGGGCTGAAGAAGTGGACGATGTGGTTTGTGGAAAGCTGCCTGAATAATGACAGAGGGACATCATCTGTGGTACAAAGTCCTTCTGGAACCCACTTACTAGTGGCATCCATCAAAGACCAGCCCTTGACAACTACTATGGAACATTATTATCTCTCCGTATGATGGCAGACAATGCACTTTCACCTCCTTTGTAGATGATGCCAAGCTGGGGGAGCCCTTGAGGAATCCCACCCTGTTAGCACTCTTGGTGGCAGGAGAGTTGGGAAGGATGACTGTGGTGGGTTAAACATGGCAGGGCACGGAGGGTCGGAAGGGAGAAGCGCAGAGGGATGGCACCTTTGGGGAGGAGCGGACAGGAGAGGTGACCCAAAGCTGACTAACAGAGTACTCCATCCCACCGGCATCTTGCTCAGTATAAAAGCTGAGGGATCACAGGGCTCAGGCTCTTTTTCCAATGTCAGATGCCAGCTGGAGGAGCGGTGCTAGAGGAGGCTGGGAAGCAAAAGCGTGGTTGTGATGTGACAATTCAGGGCAGCACTTGACCAGGGGCTGGTCCCAGGGAAATGGCGCTGGAGCCCCGGTGGTCTCACTGTGGCCAGGACAATAATGGCCCCTCCGAGTGGGGTGGGGGCCTGGGCTGGGGCACAACGAGATGCCCTGAGCAGGACAGGGACAAAACTGAATGCCCCAAGTGGGGCAGGAGGCAAACTCCCTGCCCTGAGCTGAGCAGGAGGAACTCAGTGCCCCGAGCAAGAGTGGGGAAAACTAGAGGACGCAGGCGGTGCAGGGGCCCAACTGGCGAGCTCAAGGGGGGCAGGAATAGCAACCAGCTGCCTCGTTGGGGCAGAAGCAACACTCACTGCCCTCCAGGCAGGTCGTGGGGTAAAACGAGATGCTAAAAAGCCACCCACAAATGGCTATTGGAGCTGCAGGGTGGGAGAGCTGCTGGGTGGGGGCCTTTGCAGCCACCCGAGGTGCACCCAGTGCAGTTGCTCAAGGTGGTTCTTTGGTAGCACTAGTTCAGAGTCAGCCTGTGGCTGTATCTTGGGGATAAATAAAATTCATTGGAAACGAACTTGTGCTTTGCTGCAGGAGTCTCACAGACGCAGTCCTGTACCTGGGAAGAGTGGAAAAGAAGTCCTCAGCCCCCCGACTGTGCCAGCCAAAGCTGTGAAGGGGCTCGCTGACAGCCCTGGGCAGGTTTTTATTCCTGGGGCTGGTGCGGCTCCAGGCAGAGGCGGGAGCTCTGTGGGCAGATGAGCAGCCCTTGGCCAGCAGTGCCTGGGGCAGCCCAACAGCTGCCGGCTGGTGGCTGCAGGAAGTGCCCCAGCTGTGGTGCCTGAGGGGCCAGTGTGTGTCCCCGTGCGTGTGGGGGTGGCCCCTGTCACAAAGGGGCAGTGATGTGACACCCACCCACTGCTTGTGAGCTCACCTGGCCAGGGTTTGGCATCCTCAAGAGCGGGCCAGCCAAAGCTCCTTGGGCTGAGCTGGCCCTGGGAACACTCGGCTCCTGCCTTTGCCACTTCCTTGGCTGCTTTTTCCCAACCATTCGTAGTTTACTGCCCACTTCTCCTCAACTTCCATCCTTTTCTAAATGTAACGATGATTTGGCCTTCAGGACAGATCATACAGGAGGTAGTTGTGGGATCAAAGTATCGTCTGGTCTATGCCTTCGGAGCTTTAGGATGAGCTGTTACACCTTTATAGGCTGGCCAGATACGCACTATGGGTAGAGTTCCTATTTGCTAATTGTTATTTCTTTACCATATCCTAGGGTGGGTAAGTAGGGGGTGGGAGTGTACTCTGAGGCTTTGAGCTCCGTCTGGAATGAGAAGAAGCCCATCCTGACGGATGCGGTAGGAAGAGAGACAGAAAAGGAGCACAGCAAAGGCAGCTGTTAAAGCAGCAGCTGAAAGCCGGTCCCTCCTGTGTCCAAGGGGGCAAAGTGTGGGCTGGAGAACCAGAGGGCTCTGCTGCTAATGGCAGCCAGAGGGAAGCAGCAGGTCCTCTTCAGAGAAGGTGACACCCAGTGCAGTCTTCCCAAAGGGCCTTGGTAACTGCTGTCAGTTGGAGTCCTGCGACAGGGACAGCAGGGCCGTCAGCTGCAGCTCTGCAGCGGTTGGAACTACCACTGAAACGGTGCTGGTGGCGGATGCTGTTCTCTGGGTTTAGTTTGGGATTTTTTGTAATTTATTTTGTTGAGGTGCAACTATTTCTTTGCACTCAGGTGTCAGGATTAGCACTGATCTTCTCTTTCTGGAGCATGTCCTGGCATCCTTCATCATCCAGAGCTTTCCCTGCTGTTCCTGAAGAGGAACGATGGCCTCAATGGGGCCACCCATCGCTCCTGTGAGTGACGACTTCACCATCAGGCTTGGACTTTGTGAATCCCCAAAGGCAAGGGACGTGGCTGGTGCTCCGTCCCTGAATGTTGATGTACCGGCAATCGAGAGGGAATTCTGGGGTGAGTCAGTCATGACTTATGAGCCAGTTTTGACATCTCATGTCATGACTTCTCATCATGATGAGACATGAGGGATGCCCCCATCCATCCCCCAAGTCCATTCAGCACCCAAGCACAACATCAAGGCCTTTCAGCCTTCAGTTCCCTGAGTGTGTTCTGCACTCCAGTTTGGGAAGAAAAGGCCTATTTTCACCCATGACAATCAGGAAACTCCCTTTTATTACAGATATACCAAAAGGCAGGCCAGCATTACCATGGTGACAGACTAATTGAGAGAAGGTCTCTAGGTCAGACAGACTGGCTTCACCCTCTGAAGAAGTGGGAGAAAGCAAATATTTGTGTTGAGACAGCTGTATGACTGATACAATAAGCACAAGATAAATATGAGGTCACATGTAAACAGAGAGGGGAAACTCAATGCTGCTGAAGCACACTGGTAGAATCAGTTTCCACAGGGCATCCTTGAGCTCCTGGTTCCTCATGCTGTAGATGAGGGGGTTCTCTGCTGGAGGCACCACTGAGTACAGCACAGCCATCACGAGGTCTAGAACATGGGAAGAGATGGAGGGGGGCTTCAGGTAGGCAAACACGGCAGTGCTGACAAGCAGGGAGACCACGGCCAGGTGAGGGAGACACGTGGAGAAGGCTTTGTGCCGTCCCTGCTCAGAGGGGATCCTCAGTACAGCCCTGAAGATCTTCATGTAGGAAAGCACGATGAACACAAAACACACAAAAGCTGAAAAACACCCTAATACAAGAAGCCCAACTTCCCTGAGGTAGGAGTGTGAGCAGGAGAGCTTGAGGATCTGGGGGATTTCACAGAAGAACTGGTCCAGGGCATTGCCCTGGCAGAGGGGCAGGGAAAATGTATTGGCCGTGTGCAGGAGAGCATGGAGAAACCCACTGCCCCAGGCAGCTGCTGCCATGTGGACACAAGCTCTGCTGCCCAGGAGGGTCCCGTAGTGCAGGGGTTTGCAGATGGCAACGTAGCGGTCATAGGACATGACAGTGAGAAGATAAAACTCTGCTGCAGCACAGAAAAAGAAAAAAAAGACCTGTGTAAAACATCCTTTGTAGGAAATGGCCCTGGTGTCCCACAGGGAATTGGCCATGGATTTGGGAAGAGTAGCAGAGATGGAGCCCAGGTCAAGGAGGGCGAGGTTGAGGAGGAAGAAGTACATGGGGGTGTGGAGGCGGCTGTCACAGGCGATGGCCGTGATGATGAGGCCGTTGGCCAGGAGGGCAGCCAGGTAGATGCCCAGGAAGAGCCCGAAGTGCAAGAGCTGCAGCTCCCGTGTGTCTGCGAACGCCAGGAGGAGGAACTGGGTGATGGAGCTGCTGTTGGACATTTGGTGCCTTTTGGTGTGGAGCACTGAAGAAGGAGGAAAGCACAGTGACAACTTAGGGGAGACTTTTCTGAGAAAAATCCACACCAGTTCTCATACCTCACACTCTGCACTGCTGTGGGATGTGCCAGCTTTGGGAGATCATTCCAGGAACCGCAGCTGCATTGCCCTGCAGCCAGAGACTTACCCTGTTAAGGGGATGTGGGAGAAGCACTCCCTGCATCTACTGGATTGAGATGGGACAGCACTTGCCTCACTGCAGTTGCTTGAAGGAAAGCACTGAACGCCTCAGAAGGTCTCCTGGGGTCTCTTACACGGCTGCTCTGAATGGGGATGATGTTCGCGCAAGTCCTGTGCTGTCCCTGCCGGCTGCACGCAGTTGTGCTGGAGAGCCCTGGCACCTCAGGCAGCTCCACAGGATGGAGTTAACCTTGAAATTGGGCAGCTGCCCTGAATTAGGTTGGGCATTGTAGGGGTGCCAGTGAGAACCCAGCCCTAACTGCCAATGGAGATCTGGTAAAGACAGCTGGTGGAGAAGAGAGAGAGACGTAGCTCTTCAGATGGCAATGACTCCATTTGCTCAGAGGAATAGCTCTACAGGCTGCCCTGTACATAGTGAGCAGGAACAGGCTTCATTGTCCTAAACGTGGCCATCTGCTGTCACTTCAGCTGCCCAAAGCAATGCCCCAAGAGCCTCCAAAATGATGGCCCCAGACGCTGCCCTGTCCCTCTGAACTGCTCCATCAAAGTTTAGAGATACCTGCACATGTCTTGGGCCACCTCTGGCACTTCAAATGTGCACTGTGGTTTGCAGGGGTACAGGAGATTCCTCCCTTTCATTGTCTGGGTGTCCTGTCTCATAGGTGGAAAAGAAGAGGTCGTTCTGGGACCTAACTCTGCCTCTGATAGGGGAAATGATACTGCCGGAAAGGAATGTCCCCCCCAACAGCTGAGGGAGGAAACATCAGTCATGACTTCAGCTTGTTTCACAGCAGGTTCCCCTGGAGCCTCAGGGACATCTTTGATGGAGCCACAGCGAGCCGAGAAAGTGCCACCTCATTAGGTCAGAAGTCCTTGTTTGCATTGCATGGAGGAGACTCAAGCATGCACATCATGTGCATGTGGGGAGAGGAACCCGAGTTGAGCACAAGTGCCACCAGCTATTCCCAGAGCGTCCACGAAGGCCTGTGGGACACACTCTGTCTTCGGGTAACTTGACTTTGAGAGGAACGTCCTCTGGGAAACCACCTGGATGCCGCACTGGGATGTGCTTCCGTGAACCAGGGTCCCTATGTCCATACCTCATGCCATGAGGCATCTCAGATGGGCACCACACCACAGGGCTGAGGTGCCTCCCAGCATCTGGGAGTGGCAGCAGGAGGCCAGAGAGTCCCTACGCCTCTGCACGTGGAAGGGAAGGGCTCGCGGCTTTGAACACCCCTGTCAGAGCCCTGACAATTCTGCGTGTGACTTCAGGAACAACCCCACCTGCTCAATGAGATTTCTCTCACCTGCCTTTTCCGGTTCATCGCCAGTGCCTCTGTGTGCTGCCTCACCCTCCCCTGTCCTTATGGCCCATCCCTTGTTTCACACAGTCTGAAAGCAGCACATCCACAGAGCATTTCGCCCGCGCAGTCCGAAAGGGTTCTGCAAGCAGGAGTGTCGCTGCCCTCCAGAAGATGGCTTTTCTCACCCTTCACACAGAACAGAGCACGTCTAGGGACTATGATGCGCTCAGAAGCACAGACACCTCCGTGTTTCACCTCTCTGAACTTCCTTCCCAATGTCCTTAGGCACCTAACAGAGAAACAAATGTTGTCACTCGAAGGCGTACCCACAAGGAGAGAGGGGACAGGAAGACCTAAAATTTTCCATGGCAAAAGGGGATTAGGACAATTTGTCATCATCAATGGAGTTTCCCCTAATGGGAATGGGCAACGTCCCCAACCTTCAGAAAAATCTCTTCCTCCTCCCTCCCATGACCTGCCCCATAATTGCACTTGGGAACAGCCTCAGCATGGGGCTGCTGGTGGAAAACCTGGAAACCTGCTACAGCTCCGCCACCCGGACTGTCCTCCCACTGGGCACAGCACCATCTCTGCTCACAGCGCTCTTAGGGCTATTTCCTGCACCTTTGGCAGGTACAGAGTGGCTCCTGCTGGTGGCCACATGCTATGAACAGTACTTGGCTCTGTGCCACCCCCTGCTCTCTGCAAGACTCCTGAACTGGAAGGGTTGTCGCTAGAAGACAGCTGCACCTTGGCTGGGGGGATTTCTGTCATCTGCAGTAATCATTTCCTTCTTGTCCCAGACACATTTGCTGGCCCTGATGTACTAGACCACTTTTGTGATTTTGCCCCAAGGCTGGAGCTCTCCTGCAGTGACACCATGACGCTCATGCTCTCAGCTTTGGAAACGTGCTGTTTAGATCCAGTCTTCCCCTTCCTGGTCACACCGGCATCTTGTGTGTGCATCAGAGCTTCCATGGCCACCGAATTAATTCGCATCAGGTGCAGGGATGCTTTACATGTGCCCTTATACAGCCCTGACCATATCAAGAATCCTTCAATACTCCTTCAGGAGTTTGTTTGATCTCCCAAGGAGTATCAGTACCTATTAAAAAAAATATAAACATACATATGTCCAATGCAGCAGTCTGCATCTCTGTTAGAAGCCTTGAAGCAGTGTCCGGGGGAGCAGGGCTTGAGGTGTGAGCATCCCGTGAGTTGACGGATCCCCTTTCCCAGCAGATGGGGTCAGGGCTTGGCTGTCCTGCTTGGTGACACACATCAAGGGCTTTCACAACCACATGCCACGTTTGATTTTCCACCTCGAAGCAGCACCTCTGACTTCCTGCTTCACCAGCCTCCAAGGACTCTGGGAAGCTCTTGGAGGTTTGCTGCTGACTTTTACTTGTCTTGAGGCTTGTTCAGTCTTTCAGGATCTGCAGTTCAGGCACTTGGCACCAGAGGGCTCATTAACATGCAAAACACCCTAACAAGTCAAGTCTCTCTGGGCATAGTTTTCCTTAAAGTCTTCAATTCTCATGTGCTTAATTAGAGAAGTTTCAGGAATGTAATCAAAGTGAAATAATATGATTACTAAACAACAAGAAGAAAGGATTTCTTTTTTCTTTTTCCTACTTTATTTTTCTGCTTATACATGAATGGAAATCAGCAGTCTCTACATGATACTGATCCTGAGCGTCTGCTAATGCAGCCTGAACAGATATGAAAATCAAGACCCTTTGTGTTCCACAACCTATGGCCAGTCTTCATCCTGCCCCCAACCCAGCATTTCTCTCATCAGCCCCCTGGGACTTACAGCAGCCCTGTTCAAATCTGAGCTTCCTCCACTGAAGCTGCGCGGTTCAGCCCATTGGCACCGGTTCCCACCTGGGTTACTTGGAGAACGAGCAGCACACGGACACAGAAGGGTCTTTGTCACTTGCCAACAAATGGAAACAAAGGAATGCATAGTTCAGTAAAAAAATGAGACATTCCTCAGCAATGTGTAAAGTCCACATTACCCCCACCGAAATCTGCTTCCTACAGTGGCTACCCTTAGACCAACAGAAAACATAATTTTTGTTAAATCACAGATCCCAAGACTTCCCAAAAGATTCCCTGTCCTGGACTTTCTTTCTTTGTCCATAATTGTTCTTTGCACGCAGTGAGGCTTACGCTCACGTCACGAGCTCCCTCGATTCGCAGAGAGAAGCAAAGAGACAAAGTAAATCAAATGGTCTTTTGAACACACAAATCTGCCTAAAGGGGGCCCTGAGCAGCAACAAGCTTTTGGACAAATCATGGAATAACAGAATGATGGAATGTGTGGGGTTGGAAGGGACCTTGAAAGGTCATCTAGTCCAACCCCCCTGCAGTAAGCAGGGACACCGACAACTAGATCAGGTTGCTCAGAGGCTCATCAAACCTGGCCTTGAATGTCTCCAGGGATGGGGCCTCCAGCCCGTCTCTGGGCAACCTGTGCCACTGTCTCACCACCCTCAGTGGAAAGAACTTCTTCCTAAACTCTAATCTAAACCTGCCCTGCTCTAGTTTAAAACCATCGTCCCTCGTCCTAAGGCTACATGCCCTTGCAAACAGCCTTGCAACAGCTTTCTGACAGGGCCCCTTCAGGTACTGGAAGGCCGCTATAAGGTCTCCCCGGAGCCTTCTCTTCTCCAGGCTGAACAACCCCTACCTCTCTCAGCCTGTCTTCACAGGAGAGGTGCTCCAGCCCTCTGATCATCTTCCTGGCCCTCCTCTGGACCCGCTCCAGCAGGTCCATGTCCTTCTTGTGCTGAGGGCTCCAGAGCTGGACACAGTACTCCAGGTGGGGTCTCACGAGAGCAGAGTAGAGGGGGAGAATCCCCTCTCTGGATCTGCTGGCCATGCTTCTGTTGATGCAGCCCAGGACACGATTGCCTTCTGGGCTGCAGGCGCACATTGTTAGCTCACGTCCAGCTTTTCATCCACCAGGACCCCCAAGTCCTTTTCCACAGGGCTGCTCTCTATCAAGTCATCCCCCAGCCTGTATTGGTAACGAGGGTTGTCCTGACCCAAGTGTAGGACCTTGCACTTGGCCCACCTTGATTGCCGTGTCCAGTTTTGCACCCCCCACCACAAAAAAGACATTGAGGGGCTGGAGCAGGTCCAGAGAAGAGCAATGAAGCTGGTGAGGAGTCTGGAGAACAAGTCTGATGAGGAGCAGCTGAGGGAGCTGGGGCTGTTTAGCCTGGAGAAAAGGAGGCTGAGGGGAGACCTTCTCGCTCTCTACAACTCCCTGAAAGGAGGGTGTACAGAGGTGGGGGTTGGTCTCTTCTCCCAAGAAACAAGCAACAGGAGAAGAGGAAATGGCCATGAGTTGCCCCAGCAGAGGTTTAGACTGGATATTAGGAACAATCTTTCCCCTGAAAGGTTTTTCAGGCATTGGAACAGGCTGCACAGGGAAGTGGCTGAGGCACCATCCCTGGAGGTAATTAAAAGACGGGTAGACAGAGCGATGGCTCCTCTCGCTCCAGAGGCACCCAGCTGCGGCCACCACAGCCAGTCTCCCAGCAAGCGGCTCTCGAGAGCAGACGCACATTGTTGCATCGTCACGTTGCCGCGACACCGCACTGCACATCGTCATGTTGCCACGCCGCTGCCCGGCTGCTGCCCAGCCACCCCGGGGCCCACCTGGAGGCCCATCTGGACACGCGTGTGGGCCACGCGCTCTCGCTTTGGACAGTCAAGATGTGGCTTGGACTCCAAAAATGACTGGCTGAATCCTAAAAATGCTTGTTTAGAGCTTGACAATGGGTCTTTGAATCTTAAAATGGGCTTTGGAACTTGTAAATGAGGGTTTGTACCTAAAAATGAGGCTTTGGGTTCAAAAGCATGATAATTTGGTCCCTAAAAGAGGGGGTTGGACCATAAAAATCAGGGTTTGGACATCCAAAATGCATCTTGGACCCTAAAACTGACTGGCTTAATCCTACAAATGCCTCTTTGGAGCCTGAAAAAGAGGCTTTGGAACCTAAAAATGCGTTTTTGTACTCTTGAAAGGTGACATTACACACCACAACTGAGCGTGGAGATTCCTCCCCAGCCCCCAGTGGGGTCGCCAATGTCCCCATGTCTCACTGTGACACGGAAGTGGACAAAACTGACGCTGCCATGGAACCAGCCCAGCAGGCGGCCGCTGTCCCCACAGCCCTGGGCATAGGGCACCTGTGGGGACAGGGAGGGGGACAAGAGACCTGGAGGGACAGAGACAGGGCTGGGGACCGTGGTGTGGCCAGGACACCTGTGGGGACAGCGATGGGGACATGGCACCTACAGGGATGACACTGGGGTCAGGGATAGGGTCAGCTGCAGGTTGTACACCTGCCCCTCCTCTGCGCTCCCACACGGGGAAGTCAGGGGGCTGAATGTGGCACATGTGTCCCCCTCCCCGCAGTGTCCCCACACCCCAAGGTGCTCTCCCCATCTCCTCAGTGTCCCCCCCAAACCTGTGAGCAGCAGAAGGCTCCACGTCACCTCCGTGCTGGTGACGACCGCCTGTCTGACGCAGATGGAGGAGGGGAAGCTGATGCAGAAGATGTGCTGGACGTCGGCTGGGTCGAACACCTCCAGGGTGTCGCTCTGCTTCTGCTCCGTCAGCATGCAGGCGTGGGGGGGCTCCCCACGGGGATCCACTGTCACTGTGGGGAGGAGGGGACGGTCAGCCAGCATGGCGGTGGCAGGGGGGGAAGGGGGAGTGAGGGGTCGGCATACATCCCTGACGCCGTGGGAGAGGGCCTGGCAGGAGCAGGCGTGACGGCCAGAGTCACGGAGCAAGAGGTGGGTCCTGCTGTAACCCAGGAGGAAGAGGTGCTGCTGGGCAAGCGCCAGCTTGTGGTAGCCATGAGAGGGGGAGACAGGATGGAGGCCATCAGTGCTCGCTGCCAGCCGCGGCCCAGCATCAACCCTGGGCACCCCCGGCTTTGAGGGGGAGGGCCCAGCACCGCCATCTCCCCCTGCTCAATGCACCGTCTCGGGGGCACGTCCTCCCCATCCTCACAAGCCTTCAGGCTGCTGCGGCGTCGCTTGGGCTGGCGGGAGGGGAGTGGGTGAGGTGATGGCGGGCGGCCCCACAGCCAGCATGCCCCTCCTCCTCCTGGGTGCTCAGGCTGCACAGCAGCAGCACCCGCCCTTCCCCTGAGGTGATGCTGCCTCCGATTGGTCCCCTCGGCTGTCACTCTGCCCTGGGTTGGGGCCTGCCCTGCCTGGAGGTGGCTGCTGATTGGCTCCCAGGTGGTCAGGCTGCCCAGGCGCAGGTCACCTGAGGTGGTGCACTCTCTGCTTGGCTGTCTCGGCTGTCACTCTGCCCAGGATCTTTTCTTTCATTGGCTCTACTTCTGCCTTGCTCCTCCCATCAACTGATGGGTCAGACGCTTATCAATCATCTGTGTGCTGCTCAAACTCCAGCTGTGATTGGTGGAGCCCACATGCCCCGCCCCCACATGGTGCCAGGGGTTGTTTTTGACTCCTGCCACCTTCCCTGCAGGCCTTGAAGCTTGATTGGTTGGTTACACATCAATCGTGTGCCTTGCTCCCGCCTCCTCAAAGCCGATTGGCTGTTCAGGGCCCATAGGCGGGACACAGAGGGGAGGGCGGACGTTGCCAGGCGACAAGCTGCGCCTTTGGGTTCAGACCCTCAGGTTGGAACTGTGGGCCCTGAAGAAATGTTCTGGGTCGGAAAAGATGGCTTTGAGTCCCAAAACTGAGGATTTCAGCCTTAAAAGTGGGGCGTTGGAAATGAAATGGAAGCTTTGAACCCTGAAATCAGGTTTTGTGCCCTCAAATGACACATTGGTACCAAAACTTGAGGCTTTACACCCTAAAAATGGGGCTTGGGAGGCTCAAAATGAGGCTTTGGGCCCTCCAAATTGTGGACTGAATCCGAAAAAGGGGGCTTTAGTCCCTGAAAATGAAGTTTTGGAAGCTAAAAATGAGGATTTGTTCCCGGAAATGAAACTTTGGACTTTGAAAATGAGGCTTTGGCCCTCCAAAACCAGACTTTGAGCCTTAAAAATGGTGCTCTGGGTCCTTCAGATGAGTCATTGGACAAAAAAGTGGGGTTTGGAACATAGAAATGAGGTCTTGGACCTTAAAAGTGAGGGTTTGGAACCAAAAAAGGAGGCTTTCAGCCCTAGAATGAAGGTGTTGGACTCTAAAAATGAGGCTTTGGAGCCTAAAAAATGTGGCTTTGATTTTTAAAGAAGAGTTTTGGCCCATAAAGATGAGGGTTTAGACACTTACAGTGCAACTTGGCCCCTAAAAACGACTGGCTGGATCGTCAAGACCATGCTTTGGAGCCTGAAAATGAGGTTTTGGACACTTAAGATGCAGCTTTGGACTCTGAAAAGGAGCTTTTGCAAACTGAAACGGAGCCTTTGCACCATGAAAATGGTGCTTTAGAGCCTACCATGAGGCTTTGGAAGCCCAAACAAAGGCTTTGGAAGCCCAAAGTAAGACCTTGGAAAACAAAAATGAGGCTTTGGACACTGTAAGTGTAGCTTTGGAGCCTAAACCCTCTCCCCTGCTCCTTTTGCTCTGGCAGGGCTCCAGCCAGGCTGGAGGGGACAAGAGGATAAAAGGAGTTCCCCGGGCATAGAGAAAGGCAGCGGGAGGGCTCTGGGTGGCACCCAAGGGCACACGGAGGGCCGTGGTGGGTACCCAGAGGCACGCCAAGGGCTCGGGGTGGGCATCGAGAGGCAGCCAGAGGGCTCTGGGCTGCGGCAAAGGGCACATCTAGAGCCCAGGTCCGCACCAAGGGGCAAGCAGAGGGCCTTAGGAAGCACACAAAGAGAAATGGAGGTCCTTGGGAGGCAGCCAAAGGCCATTTGGTGGCCCCTCAGCTGCCCCGAAAGGCCCACACACTGGTCCCGGGGGGACAGGGGAAGGCAAACAGGCCTTGAGAAGACAAGAGGAGGGGTCCCGTGGCAAAGACAACAAGCTGAAGCCCATCCATTGGCAGGACACCAAAAGGCCCAGCGAGGGCCCTGGGTGGGAACCCAAAGGCCCATCAGGGCTCTTGAGGGGACCAGAGGATAAAGGCACAGAAGAAGGCGCAGCCTTCAGCAGCACCTGCAGATGGGACTCGCCTGCGGCATGAGTAGAGCTTTGCAGGGCTGGACCAGCCCCTCAGAGAGCCCAGCCGCAAAGCTTCCTACACAAGGCTAAAACCTTGGCTGCTTTTCTCTTCCCTACTTCACATTCCCTGTAAAACTGGGTCTTAGCCTGACCAGGGCTGTAGGAGGGAGGAAGACGAGGGAAAACATTGCAGGGAAAATGCCCAGACACGGTGTGGCCTGGCGTGACTCCTGTAGGTACAAGCAAGCCCTTGGGAGCGTCCTGGTTTGAGGTGAAGCAGAACCAATTTTGTGTTCAGTAATTTTACTCTGCAGCCAAGCCTCTTCTAACCAACTGAACTCTCCGACATTAACAGCGTATTGTCCAGACGCTGTTCGCTCCCAGAGTGATAAGACCTGGTTGTTTCTAGTTTATGCCAAGGAACGGTGTGCAGAGAGGCTCCTGCTCATCCTTATTGCTGTCACAGCCAAGCTCAGCTCACTGTGTTACTTGCCCCGTTGGAGGGGGGGAAGCGGAGAAGCGTAGAGGGGCGGCACCTGCGGGGAGGAGGGGACAGGACGGGGGATCCCAAACTGACCCACGGGGTATTCCATCCCACCTGCCCCACGCTCAGTATAAAAGCTGAGGGATCACATGGGGCAGTCTCTTCTTTCGACGGCCAACGTCCCAGGAGGACTCTGTCAGTTCACCTGACTTTAATCCTGAACCGTGCATTCCCAAACCCAGATCGGGAATCCAGTTCCCGTCCATCGCTGAGTCCAGTCTGGGACTTTCCCAGTGCCTGCCGGTGACGTGATCGTCATCCTGGGAGTCTGATACAGTTTTGTGCATATCGTATAGATTTCAATAGTTTCTTTTTATTTTATTATTCATATTTTATTAAAGTAGTTAGTTGCTTCTGTGACTCCAGAGGTGTAATGCTGGGACTGCTGAAGGCCTTCTGTTGGCTGGCGAGCATCTCGCTCAGCGCCTCAGGGGAGGGCTGGGAGGAGAGTCCGTGAGCTCTCCTCTTTGATTTCTCCTGCTTCCTCTGAAGGTGGGACTGTTGGAGGGAGGCTGAGAAGTGGCAAGACCTTCCTTGGTTGAAGCTTCTCCGAATTCTGCTCTGACATCCTTTCTTCCTCTGACTTCTTCTTCAAGGTTTCCACAACTTCAGGGTCAATGGTTTTGGCATACCCGACCGATTCTGCACGCAGCTGCTGAATTCTGGAGATGGCTTTTTGCGTGCTCTCCTTGGCAGTCTCACGACTCACTCAGGAGATATCAGCAGCCTTTTGCAGTGGCTGCAAGATGAGCAGCTTTGCCCAAGAAGAAGAAGTGTCCAAAGGATCTGCCCCTCTGGCACTGGCAACCGAGCTTCCGCTGACCTCATCGGGAGCCCTCCTTAAGACGTGGACGGACTGGTCCAGCGCCTTCACCTGCTCCAGCACTTCCTCGACCATGGTCTCGGCCTTCTCTTTAACCTCCTGGTCTTCGGCCAGCGTAGCCTGCAGCAGCGTAGGCTGGATGCTTTTAGGCGCTTCTTCTTCTTTGGCACACTTTGGAGACTAGAATGAGGAGCAGATGATGAGGGACTGTGTTCCTTCACCTCGGTTTGCCTTCCTCTTCCTCCTCACAAGACCCCTGCCCAGAGGAGTCCCTAGCAGTCCAGCTTGAAATCCTCTGGTTTCTCTGTAGGCTAGCGGGCACAGGGAGGTTTCTGGCTTCCTGTGGCCACGAGCCAAGTGTTGTGGGCACTTCTTGGCATCCAGCAGGTGCCATGTTGCTTAGAGCAAAGGGCACTGTACCTGCCCTGGACCTCAGCACGGTGAACCAGGTGCCACGGGCCGGCCCTCCACTGCAAGCTAGTGGCTGCCTGAGTACCGCAGGTCGTGTCTGGAGGACAGGCCCCAGGGCACAGCGAGCCCCCGCACAGGCTGGTACTTCCAGCGGGCTCATTGGCTCCAGCCGCGGGAGGCGCTGGGCAGCATTGCAGAGCGGAGGGAAAGTGGTGGAAGGTACTGGACCAGGCTCCTTGCTCCAGTCTCTTCTGCCACAGGTCCCAGCCGCTCACGGGGCACTGCTGCCCTGTATCAGGGGACCAGTTTGCCCCTTTTCAAGGCCCAATGCCAAGAAGAGTTTTTTTGAGAGCAGAAAAGGAAACAATCCCTTTTCTTTTGGCACCTGGCTGTTGTCTGACAGCCCAAGGAAATGTCCTTGGGACAGGAGGCAGTCTGAAAGTCCAGCCTCGGGCAAAGTGGGGAAGAACTCGCAAGCCAAGAACAGAGACAGGCAACAGCCTGAAACCATCGTCTCCCGTCATTTGCTCTTTGGCAGCTTGACAGCCTGACTGCCATGGCCGAGGGAGATTTACCCTTCACCCGGGCATAGATACCACCCCACACTATCCGGAAACACTTCCCGAGAGGTTGCTGCAGGGGACGGAAGGCCAGCAGCATTTAATGGGCCCCCTACTAATGAGAACTGGGCTAATCAAAGACCTCCTTGAAGAGAAAACCAACCCACAAATGGCCAAGCACCGGCACTGTCAGGTTCAGGGACGCTGCATCTTTGGATGAAAACCAGAGGTTTTCAACCAGACGCGAAACCAGCACCATGAACCGTGCGGCCATTTAGTGCAGCTCACAGGTTCGTGCTAAATGTGCGAGTCCAGGCGCAGAAGTGGCCACTGAGAGTGCCCAGGCACACTTTTGTGTCAGAAGGGGCTAGTGCCTCCTGTCCGAGATACACGGGAAGGAAAGCGCCCACTTCTTGGTCTCTGACAGCCACCTTCAAACGACATCAGGACACACACCAGCCAGGCACCACTTCCTCAGCAACCAAGCACGGCTCACAAGCCCCGAGGAGCTGCATCTGTGTGTGTGGCAGCACCCTCTCCCAAGGCCCGGGTACCAAGGCACTAGCGCACAGCGGAGGCGGCCCCCAGCACCCACGCGGCTCCTACTCACCAGCTTCCCTGCGAGAGCGGACTTTTTGGAGCTGCTCTGGGTGCCTGGCTGTCTCCTCTTTGCAAGCTGCTGCTGCTGCTGCTGTTGGCTCTCGGCCTGCTGGAGGAGGTCTTGCTCTTTTTGAAGAGCCTCCAGTCTTTCAATCCGCTGCTTGATCACCGTGAGGTGCCTGTCAAGAGAAAGGAAGGCAGCTGAGAAGGAGCCGCTCTGTCCATCTGGGCCGGGCTGTTTTCCGCTCAGCCGCTCCCGTCATCCTGCTCCCAGCTGCTTTGCTCCAGGAGCCCCGGCAGCAGCTTCCAGCTGCCTGCCCAAGGCTCCAAAGACAGACTGTGCCAACGTGTTTGCATCCGGCACCGGCTCCTTCCACCACCGGGCTTTGTCTGTTCACTGGGCCATGAGGCTCCAGGACTTCTCTTGGGGACCACGGGCCCCCTTCAAGAGCAAGCGTTACTTGGCCTTTTCTCACCTCTGCTTCCTCCTCCTCTCTCCACCTGGCAAACTCTTTCTCTCCTCCTGCAGCAGCCACTCTCGCAGGCAAGAAACGTCAGTCCTTCCCGGCAGTTCAGGGGCATCGTCTAATTTGGCCGGGTCTTGCCAGAGCTTTTTCTGAAAGGTAACACCGGTTTGGCGTTCACTGTTGCCTGGACAAGCGCTCACGCCCCTGCATGCTGAGGCGTCCCGCAGGCCCAGCCTAGCGACGAGGGCAGGAGAGAAATGCTTCCCTCGGGACCCCGCGTGCTTGCAGGTGACTTTTCTGCCCATGCCCACCCTGCTCTCTGCGCTAGCTCTGCTGGCGGCCCAGTCGTCCTTTCCCTGCCACACCACGCGTCCCAGCAGCACAGCCCTCACTTCTGCATTGGGTGCCTCCCCTCCCCGAGATGCCGCAAGGGAAGCCCCAGCCCTCGGCACCGTGCCGCTGACCGGTGCCCACCAACACCCCGCTGTGTCTGCCTCCTCTCGCATGAACCATCATTAAACCAAAGGTCTCTCAGCACTCTGTCTACCCGTCTTTTAATTACCTCCAGGGATGGTGCCTCGGACACTTCCCTGTGCAGCCTGTTCCAATGCCTGAAAAACCTTTCAGGGGAAAGATTGTTCCTAATATCCAGTCTAAACCTCTGCTGGGGCATCTTGCAGCCATTTCCTCTTCTCCTGTTGCTTGTTTCTTGGGAGAAGAGACCGACCCCCACCTCTGTACACCCTCCTTTCAGGGAGTTGTAGAGAGCGAGAAGGTCTCCCCTCAGCCTCCTTTTCTCCAGGCTAAACAGCCCCAGCTCCCTCAGCTGCTCCTCATCAGACTTGTTCTCCAGACTCCTCACCAGCTTCATTGCTCTTCTCTGGACCTGCTCCAGCCCCTCAGTGTCTTTTTTGTGGTGAGGGGCGCAAAACTGGACACAGCACTCGAGCTGGGGCCTCACCAGTGCCCAGTACAGGGGGACGGTCACTTCTCTAGTCCTGCTGGCCACACTGTTCCTGATACAGGTCAGAACGCTGTTAGTCCAACCTGGCCTTGTGCCCCGGGATTCTGGGTTTGTTGGGTTGGAGTTTGGGGTGGATTTGGGGTTTTTTGATTTGGCTTTTGGATTGGATGCTGAGTTTCCTGGACTGGATTCTTTTTGTTGGATCTTTCCTGTTGGATTTTTGGGGTTGTTTTTTTCATTTATTTAAGTTGTTTTTTGGGGTTCACGTTTTGGGGTTGGATTTTGGGTTTGATTATGGGTTGGTTGGTTGGAATTTTGGGTTGGATTGGATTTTTACCCCTTGGTGGGCGTGTCAGGCAGCCATTGTGACATGAGGGCGGCAGGGCCAGCGCTGAGTGTCTGGCGGTGGTGGCATGGCAACCGCTGATGTGCTGCCCGCAGTGGTGGGGCTGCCATCGGCAGGGACATCTTCAAGCAGATCAGGTTCCTCCAACGCCGTCCAAGCTGGCCTTGAGCCCTGGGATTTTGGGTGGGTTGGGTTGGATGTTGGGGTGGATTTTGTTTTGTTGGGTTTGGATTTTGGATTGGATTTTGGATTTTTTTGGGTTGGATGTTTGGGGTTGGATTTTTTTGGGTGGATTTGTTTTTATTTCAGTTAGATTTTGGGTTGGAATTTGGTTTTTTGGGTTGGATTTTTGGGGTTGGACTTTTTGGATTGGAATTTTGTGGTTGGTTGGGTTGAATTTTGGGTTCTTTTTGGGGGTATTGGGTTGTTTGGAGTTGGGTTTTGGACTTTTTTGGGTTCCATTTTTTGGGTTGGGTTTTGGGGTTGGGTTTTTTGGGTTTGATTTTTACCCCTGCATGGGCGTGTCAGGCAGCCATAGTGACATGAGGGCGGCAGGGCCAGCGCTGAGTGTCTGGCGGTGGTGGCATGGCAACCGCTGATGTGCTGCCCGCAGTGGTGGGGCTGCCACTGGAAGGGATGTGTTCAAGCAGGTCAGGTTCCTCCAGTGCCGTCCAACTGGGCCTTGACCCCTGGGATTTTGGGGCGGTTGGGTTGGATTTGGGTTGTTTTGAGTTGTTTTTTTAGGGTTGGATTTTTTGGGTTGTATTTTTTGCCTGTATTGTTGTTTTTCAAGTTGGATTTTGGATTTTTGGCATTGGTTTTTTGGAGTTGGTTGGGTTGAATTTTGGGTTGGGTTTTTTGGTGTTGTGGTTTTTTCATGTTGCTTTTTTTGCTTTTGGGTGTTTTGATTTTGGGTTTGTTCAGGTTGGGTTTTGGATTATTTTGGGTTTGATTTTTTTGGGTTGCATTTTAGGTTTTTTTTTTTTATTTAGTTTTTGGCCTTGATTTTTGCCTTTTCGCGGGCGTGTCAGGCAGCCATTGTGACATTGCGGCGGCAGGGCCAGCGCTGATTGTCTGGCGGTGGTGGCATGGCAACCGCTGATGTGCTGCCCGCAGTGATGGGGCCGCCATCGGCAGGGACATCTTCAAGTAGGTCAGGTTTCTCCAACCCCAACAGACCTGGCCTTGAGCCCTGGGATTTTGGGTCGGTTGGGTTGGAAGTTGGGGTGGGGTTTTTTTAATGGTTGGATTTTGGCTTGGATTTTGGAATTTTTGGGCTTTGCTTTTTTTGGCTTGGATTTTTTGAGGTGGATTTTATGTTTTTTGAGTGATATTTTGGGTTGCATTTTGGGTTTTTCAGGTTGGATTTTTGGGCTTTGATTTTTGGGGTTTGATTTTTCACGTTGGATTTTTTGGGTTGGTTGGGTTGAATTTTGGGTTGGGTTTTTTTGTTTGGGTTTTTTGGGATTGGGTTTTTGGGGGTTCGGTTTATGTTTTTTTGATTAGATTTTGGTTTTGGGGACTGGATTTTTGGGGTTGGGCTTTTTGAACCCTGGGATTTCTAGTTGTTTGGAGTGGATTTTGGGGTGTTTTGGGTTGTTTTTTTTTGGGTTGGGGGTTTTTGTTGTTGGGTTTTTCTTTTTGGGCTAGATTTTTTGGGGTTGGATTTTTGGACTGGGCTGTCCCCAGGGCCCTCCATCCCCCATGCATTTAAACTTGGCTGTCTGATACCAACCAAATCCCTTTGATTTGGCTGAAAATAAAAGTATTCCAGTGCTTGACAAACCTTTCAGTGAAGAAATGTTTTTCCTACTATCCAATCTAAATCTTCCCTGGCACAACTCCTGGCCATTTCCTCTTGTCACGTAACTCGTTACTTGGGAGAAGACACCAACAGCCACCTCGCCACTTCCAAGCCTGTAGTGCTGCATTGGGTTTTCGTGACCCAAGCGTAGGACCCGGCACTTGGCTTTGTTGAACCTCAGGCCACTGGCCTCTGCCCATCGATCCAGCCTGTCCAGATCCCTCTGCAAAGCCTTTCTACCCTCAAGCAGGTCGACACTGCCAACCAACTTGGTGTCGTCTGCAAACTTATTGAGGGTGCACTCGATCCCCTCATCCAGATCATTGATAAAGACATTAAAAGGAACTGGCCCCAGTTGTAGGCCCTGGGGAAAACCACTTGTGACCAGCTGCCACCTGCATTAAACTTTGTTCACCACCACTTTGGCCACTCTTTGGCTCAGCCATCCAGCCAGGTTTTCACCTGGCATAGAGTACTCCCGTCCAAGCCACGGGCAGCCAGTTTCTCAGGGAGAATGCTTTGGGAAATGCTGTCAAAGGCGTTTCTAAAGTCCAGGTAAAGAACATCCACAGCCTTTCCCTCATCCACTAAGGGGGTCACCTTCTCATAGAAGGAGATCAGGTTTGTCAAGCAGGACCTGACTTTCATGAACCCATGCTGACGGGGCCTGATCACCTGGTTGTCCTCATGTGCCACATGATGGCACTCAGGATGATCTGTTCCATGATCTTCCCCACACCGAGGTCAGACTGACAGGGCGGTAGTTCCCAGGATCCTCCTTCTGGCCGTTTATGTTGATGGGCGTCACCTTTACTAACCTCCACTTAACTGGCACCTCCCCGCTTTGCCAGGACTGCTGATAAATGATGGAAAGCGGCTTGGTGAGCATCTCCGACAGCTCCCTCAGTACCTGTGGGTGGAACCCATCTGGCCCCATAGATTTGTGTATGTCTAAGTGCTGTAGCAGGTCCCTCGCTATTCCCCTTGGATTATGGGGGCTTCATGCTGCTCCCCATCCCTGTCTTCCCGCTCAGGGGCTGAGTACCCAGAGAACTGCTGGTCTTACTAGTAAAGACGGAGGCAAAGAAGGTATTAAGTACCTCAGCCTTTTCCTCATCCTTTGTCACTATGTTTTCCGCCATATCCAATAAAGGATGGGGATTCTCCTTAGCTCTCTTTGTGTTTCTAATGTAATCATAGAAACATGTTTTAGTGTCTGTGATGACATTAGCCAGGTAAAGACCTAGTTGGGCATTGGCCTTTCTAATTTTTTCCCTGCATAACCTCACAATATCCTTGTACTCCTCCTGAGTTGCCTCCCCCTTCTTCAAAATGTCATAATCTCCTTTTTTCCCCTGCGTTTGAGACAAAGCTCTCTGTTTGACCAGGCCAGTCTTCTTTGTCAGCTTGGTTTTAGGCACATGGGGATGGCCTGATCCTGCGCCTTTTAAAATTCCTTCTTGAAAAACGTCCTGCCTTCCTGGACTTCTTTTGCCCTTCAGGACTGCCTCCCAGGGGACTCTGTCAACCAGGCCTCTCAAAAGGGCAAACTAAGATAACCAGGTCCGAAGCCCAGAGAGTTATTGCCATTAGGCACCTCCTGATGGTGGAGGGAGGGTGCAAACCAGGGATGAGAACAGCTGTTTCCAGCTTGTGTGCATGCCTCAGCCTGGCAAATGGGGAATGCCCACGGCTTGGGGTAGCCGTGCCCAAGGAGCTGACCTTGCTTGCCCAGGGAGAGAGCAGTGTAGGGGCAGCAGTGAGGGACTTAAAGGCAGAAAGAAGGAAGGAAATATCAGGGGGTGTCATGCAACAGTGAGCTAAGTTGAGTTTTGATCCTGAGGCAGATGAAGAAGGGGGATGTGCTGTTTGGTGCTGGGATGTGGAGCTACATACGGGATTCCAGGAACTCTGGGGCTTGGAAATCTTGTGCAATAAGTGAGCATTAGCAAGGCTTTGGAAGAAACGGGATGGGTTGTGGGGAGCTCACAGGCAGTGGCAAATCCTCAGAAACCCACAGCTTGGTGTTGGAAGCAAGGGAGCAGACCCAGGCACAGGAGAGTGTAGCTGTGTTTTGGGGATGGCCAAGGGCCTTGGTGGGGCTTTGACACCCCAAGAGAACGGAGACCCTTGTCTGTTCAGCTGTGGCTTCTGTCTCATCCACTGAGCTCAATGAGAGGACACCAAGTCCTTACAGCTCCAGCGCCTTGTTGCCTCCTCACCCACCCTCCACAGAGCCTGGGAGGTTCCTACTGCTGACCTGCACCTGGCACCTCATCACTCCCACATCACCTTGCCCCCAGCAAGAGCCCAGAGCACCCTAAGAAACAAAGGAGCCCCCTCTGCAGGAGAGAGGGGACTGACCTTGGACAGCCTGCTTGGTGAAGAACATCAAGGCCTTTCACAGTGATTTCCACATTTAAATTTCTTCCCGGCCCATGTGTCTCCGACTTCCTGCTTCACCACACCACAGGGACAGGAACTTTGTCGGCTCCTTCCCTCCATGGTCTCTGCAGTGAGGGACTTCAGCAGGGTCTGATAACACCCTCAGAAACCTGGAGGTTTGCTGCTTTTACTTCTCAAGAGGACTAGTCAATCTTTCAGGATCTGCACTTCAGGAACTCGGCACCAGAGCGCTCCTTACCACAAAAAACACACGAAGGCGCCAAGTCTGGGCATAAGTTTCCTTTAGTCTTCAGCTCTTCTCTGGCTCATTAGAGAGATTTCAGGAGTGCAGTCAAAATGAAAAGATGTCCAAGCAAAGAGGCCAAGTCAATTTAACGCTTGATTTTGAAGAGCCAGTTCTGCATTAATCCCAACACATTTGGGTAACAGAAATGTCTTCGGGAAGAGTCTGCCCCATCTAGACCCATGTGGATGGACTGGCACAGCCACCCCCAGCAGGGGGAATCCCCATCTCCTAGGCTGAGGCACGCAGTCAACATGCAAACCTCTGCAGTGCCCACTTGTTACAGGCCTCCAGGCAGAGTGTGACTCATTCCACATGACCCTCTGAGCCTCTGTCAGCTCATTGTGCTTCCTCCACCCATCCCTGCAACTCTCAAGCCTCTGGGAGCTTTGGCATCCTCCCGACATCCTGGGGCCAGGTTTCTAAATGCCTCCTCTGCAGCTTCCCCGCCTTCCACCTCCTGTGTGCTGCCTTTTTGCCCTGCAGCCCAGTCCGTTTATACCAGCAGCCTCCTGAGACGAGTGTTTCTCTTCATGGTATTCCAAGACATCATTCCTGTGCTTGGAGGAGGCTGTGCTGTAATGCCTATATGATTTCCCGAGCTCCTTCCCCCTTCAAAGCTGCTTGCCATGGCAGCGCTTGTATCAGTCCCCCGAGTACATCAAAGTCTTCTCCTCTGGAGCCACCCACGTGTGTTCCTCTGCTGGCCTTCCTCACTCCTCTTTGGCCTCTGGGACCCCGCTATTTCCTGGTCACTCCAGCAAGGCTGACACTAATTGTCACATCCCTGACCAGCTCTTCCTTGTTGGCCAGGACCAGGTCTAGGTGAGCATCGCCCTTCCTGGCCCACCAGGCAGCTCTGCTAAGAAGTCGTCTCAAGATGCTCCAGGCTGCTGGCACCTTGTTTCTCTGCCTGGCCAGTGAGTGCCTGGGCAATTACTGTTCCCCACAGGAATCTCCTCATTTACCTGGAGACTTCTTTGCGTTCCTATTTAAGACTTGTTCTGCCTACTGTGCCTGATCACGTAGTTTATAACTGCCAAGACAGGGTCACCCTTACTGGCTTCTCCTCCCATTCTCACTCACACAAGCTACTCACCCTATTGCCCATCTCATAGAGGAGCTCCATAGATCTGAGCTGCTCCTTCACACAGGCGGCATCCCCCCATCCTCATCCTCCCTGCCTCTCCTTCCAGCAGAGCCCGTGTCCTTCCATTGCAGCACCACAGCTCAGCAAGCTGTGCCACCACATCTCACTGAATCCAAAATCATCACAGGGCTGGGACAAGACACGGGGATCCTCCTGGAAGGGCACAACTGGGCGGCAGCAGCTCAGCTGTGGCACCAGGGTGGAGCGCAGACTCCTCACAGGGAAACCTGAGCACCGATCCTGACCAGAACAACCATTGTCCATCGAGCAGTTTGTGCTGGGCTGGGCTGTGCTGCACGTACAGCGTGGCCTTCACACCCGTGCTGTGCTGCACAGGTCCCTTGGCTGCAGGACAACCTCAGCAGCATGTTGTCACGCAAGAGCCCGCAGACAGGTCCCACTCTCTGCCGGACATTACGCCTCCTGCGAGGCCTTGCCTGTATCCAACCCTGCAGCAGGAGGTTCTCATGGAAACTTCCTTTCTGTTTGAGTGTAGAGATGGTGAATAGTGTTGTTCCCTGTAAGAAAATCCTACAGTAGCTTGAAAGAGAAAAACAGGAGACTGTCTTCTATGGATGGGGTCTGCATGGTGTGCTGTGTTCAGTTCAAAGGCCCATTTAATGCACACATCCTGGAGTTCCCACCAGCTAAAATGTCATAGGATTGCCCCTGGGATACTCTCCTTACAGTGCTAGACCACATGAACAGTGTTTCAAAACATACATTATGAAGTGGGAGTGCCTTTCTTACTGGGATCATAACAGACCAACACTTCCTAGTGAAAAATCACTCTCTCAGCACCCCTGGATGCAAACCTCTGGACCCATGGACTGGTAAGGGTGTAGTTTGCTCCAGTAACCCTTGACTTGATCCCCATCAACTGCTGGTTGATCTCCTCCAGAGTCCTGCCTCAAAGCACCAAGGCCTGGGAGACCTCGCTGCTGGTAACTGAGGCAAAGAGGACATTGAATAGCTCAGATCTAGTCCTACTCCTACTAAATTCGACAGTGGTCCTACATTATTCCCTTTTCTTCGTTTAACTGTTCCTGAATTACCTAAAGCTCATCTCGGTGCCCTGGAATTCCTATTTGAGTTTCAGTTGAGTCTTGATATGGACCACTGCTGGATCTGGAGGATGCTGCCCTTGAGGACAAGATGTATCCAGGGACACTGAAAATTATTGGTGTTTGCGTTGATTGTATCATCAGGGCAGTGAGTAAAGATCCCCGTGTGACGTGCTCCATGTCCATGCAATGCCTGCAGCTGTTGTGTGGAGAAGGGACAGCCCTCGCCTCTCTGATGACACCGGATGACTGATGCCTCTGACTGAAGGCACCAGTGAAGGGAACAGACACCCAGCTGCACTCTCTGCGATGCCATTAGAGGCACTGGAGATCTGGTAAATTGAGCTGATGGAAAAGAGAGAGACCAAGCTCTCCCTGTGGCCCAGGACGGCAGTTGTACATAGGAATTCCTCTAAAAACTGCCATGAACACAAAGAGGAGAAGATTCTTATGGCCCTTGTTTAGGCATCAGCTGTCATTTCACTTGGCCAAAGGGCTTTCCCACCAGGCTCATTCAGGATCCCTGAGACGATGCCCTGTCTCTATGAACGGCTCCAGCAGAGCTTGCAGTTATCTAATAATAAGACCAAAAAAGGTGATATTTCGATGTAACTTTGAGAGGAGAATCAAAAGTTCTGGAAAGAAGTGTCTCTGCCCAGCTGAGGGAGGGAACATCAGTGGTGACTTCATCCTGTTTCCCAGCAGGTTCCCCTGGAGCCCCAGGGACACCTGGAGGGAGCCCCGAGGGGGCAGAGAAAGGGCTGCCTTGGGCTGGTCCTCTGCTGCTGAGCTGGGCTGGGCTCCTGGCATGGAGGGAGCTGATGGCAAGCGGGCAGCGCTGCAGAGAGACAGCTCTGCCCAGGAGCAGCTCCTCTGCCAAGCGCAGCAGGGCTGAGGGCACTGCCTGCAGGCAGCGAGGGCAGAGGAGGGAGGCAGAGAGTGTAAAGGCAGTCTGGGGTGGGAGGAGAGAGGAGAGCTCACTTGGAGAAAGATCTTCACAGCCCTGAACAGGGTAAGTCTCTGGCTGCAGGGCAATGCAGCTGCGGTTCCTGGAATGATCTCCCAAAGCTGGCACATCCCACAGCCTCTGGGATCTGTCAGGAGGTCTCTCACCGTTTCTCCAGCGTAGAGGAAAAGGACTTGCTTTGGAGCAGGGCTTCCCTGTGGCTCTGTCAAAGGGACAGGGCACATCAGCTGCCTTCACCCGGGGATGGCTGCAGTGTGAAGGTGGGTGTGCAGCCAGGGGTGCCCAGGGCTGTCCTTCAGAGCAGGGTCCCTTCACCCAAGGGTGCTTTGTGCCGTGGCAGGGACTTATCTCCTGTCAGGATCAGCTCTCCGTTTACCTGAGGAGCTCCCACCAGCAGTGTGGGGAGAAGCTGTGGGGGGAAGAGGCAACTCCTGGCAGGAGAGTGTCCTGCTGTCAAGGGGGTGCTGCGTGGGGCAGGGCTGCTCTCAGCTGCAGTTCACCCCCAGGACATTTCCCAAGGGATTGTTTGAGGGAAAGCTCAAGGCAGGAATTACGTTACAGATAAGGAGCTTTCCTGCGTTTGTGTTTTTATTTTCCTAGTGAGAGGGTGGGGAGGCAGAACAAGGGATACATGTATAGGGAGCTCTCAAGTGGGAAGAAGTCAGTGAGACTCCTGAGCTGTAGCTTTGAGTGATCAGCAGGTCTGCCAGGAACCTCCTGGAGTGCCTTCAGCCACTCCTCTGCCCACAGGCAGCACCAGCATCAGCTCTGCTGGACCCATCGGGGTTGTTCTGACCTGCCCTTTTCCACCTGCAAACAGGAACATGAACCCGGCCAGTGCCCGGCAAACAGGCAGGTTTCTGTGGGGCCAAGGGGAGCGCACAGGGGTTGGGATGGGGTCCGTGAGAGCTGACAGGGAAAAGACATGGGACAGGGAAACACCTCCCAGGAGGAAAATCTCCCGGCAGCAGAGCTATGATCAGGGAATGCGAGGAAAGAGAAACCAGAAATGCTGTGGGAGGAAGGATTCAGAAAACTCTGTAGGATCCCCTCCAATGCAGACCCCTTCCCCTGAGCAAGTGTCTCCATGGGAATGAAGTGTCCAAGCTCTCCTCTAACCCGTGGGGCTGTGGGCAAAGTAGTCTATGTGGCTGGGGAATGAGCTGACTCTCCCCTTCTGAGATACCATCACTAGGACACTTGGGTGTCTCCTTGGGGTGTCCTTCCAAGCACTGCGCTGCCCTCCAGGATGCCAGTCTGTCCTGGAGCATCCTGGTGTTACCTGAATGCCCAGTGGAGAAGCGCAGAGACGCTACGACCAAGGAAAGGCTGCTGGGTTTGTGAAACGAGCCACGTGTGTCCTTGGCGAGAAGTGGGGTGCTGAGACCTTGAGAGAGGGTGAGACGCTGAGCTCTCGGCAGGGGGTTTCTCTGCTCTCAGCAGCGCCTGGTGTCTTTTCAGGTCTACATGTGAGTGTGATTCCCCTCTGTCTCAGAAAGGCACAAGCAGAGGGCAGCTGGGAACAAGACAGAGGGACAGACCAGCTCCCCTCGCTCTGCACTAACCCTCAGACAATCCCCTCGCCTGGCAGGACTCCCTTTGCTGTCCCTGAACGCAGCAGAAATGGTGAGGGTTTCTGAAATCCAAGAGAATCTCCTGCTGAGACAGGAGAGAGCTGTATGAGAACCTCTCTCCAACACTCTTGCAACTGTGGTTTCATGGCAATGGGAGTGCAGAGACTGACAAGCCCTTTTTTCATGAGGAGAGGTTTATCTGAGAAATTGGGACACCAGGACTGCCCACCCCATTCCCACGAATCTGCTGCTGCAGAGCAGGGCTGACTCCTGGGCATCCGGCAGGCAGAGGTCCCGCTCCTCCTGGCACACCTGGACAGAACCAACCAGAGCTCCAGCCACAGAGCTGAATGAAGATCTGATAGAAATGGAAAAGCAGTGCAGAGTGTGAGGTATGAGAACTGGTGTTGATTTTTCTCAGAAAAGTCTCCCCTAACTTCTCACTGGCCTTTCCTCCTTGTTCAGTGCTGCACACCAAAAGGCACCAAATGTCCAACAGCAGCTCCATCACCCAGTTCCTCCTCCTGGCATTCGCAGACACACGGGAGCTGCAGCTCTTGCACTTCGGGCTCTTCCTGGGCATCTACCTGGCTGCCCTCCTGGCCAACGGCCTCATCATCACCACCATCGCCTGTGACCACCGCCTCCACACCCCCATGTACTTCTTCCTCCTCAACCTCTCTGTTCTTGACCTGGGCTCCATCTCCACCACTGTCCCCAAATCCATGGCCAATTCCCTGTGGGACACCAGGGCCATTTCCTACAAAGGATGTGTTACACAGGTGTTTTTTTTCTTTTTCTGTGCTGCAGCAGAGTTTTATCTTCTCACTGTCATGGCCTATGACCGCTACGTTGCCATCTGCAAACCCCTGCACTACGGGACCCTCCTGGGCAGCAGAGCTTGTGTCCACATGGCAGCAGCTGCCTGGGGCAGTGGGTTTCTCAATGCTCTCCTGCACACGGCCAATACATTTTCCCTGCCCCTCTGCCAGGGCAATGCCCTGGACCAGTTCTTCTGTGAAATCCCCCAGATCCTCAAGCTCTCCTGCTCACACACAGACTCCCTCAGGGAAGTTGGGCTTCTTGTGGTCAGTGTCTGTTTAGGCTTTGGTTGTTTTGTGTTCATCGTGCTGTCCTATGTGCAGATCTTCAGGGCCGTGCTGAGGATCCCCTCTGAGCAGGGACGGCACAAAGCCTTTTCCACGTGCCTCCCTCACCTGGCCGTGGTCTCCCTGTTTCTCAGCACTGCAGTGTTTGCCTACCTCAAGCCCCCCTCCATCTCCTCCCCAGTTCTTGATCTGGTGTTGGCTGTGCTGTACTCCGTGGTGCCTCCAGCACTGAACCCCCTCATCTACAGCATGAGGAACCAGGAGCTCAAGGATGCCCTGTGGAAACTGATGACCAGATGATTTTCAGAAGCAATAAACTTCTTCGGTCTTCTTTTGGAAACCACTCAGAATGTAACTTGTTACAGGGGAAGCCCATCTTCTGTAGCTTTTGTTAGTTTTGGTTTGAGTTTGTGATTTTGGCATTGGTTTTCTTTGTATAATGCTGTCCACAAAGAAGTGTCATCATTTTTGCTGTTTTTAACTATGCATCTACCTTAACTTGTGAATCCCACAGACATTGTAAAAGAGGACCAGTGCTCTCTGTGTCTTTCAACAAAAGAAAGAATCTTCTAGCGACTTGTTTGCCCAAGATCCTTCCTTTGGGACCTGCTCTGGAGCTGCAGGGCTGTGCCTGTGAGCAGAGGTGGAGGGGAAAGGGTCTCAGCACAGCAGCACTGTCAGGGAGCACCAGCCTTGCTCTTTTCAGACTTATTCTCTTTCTGTTTCCACACTCTCCTGCTGAGCGCAGGTGTTGCTGTAAGGACCGAGTGCTCTGGCAGCTCATACTCCTGCTGTGTGCTGTCCTGTCCCCACAGGCAGGGACAGGCACTGGGCGCTTCTCCGGCAGAGCTGGCCTCCCCAACAGCTCCTCCGTCACCGTCACACCGTGGCATTGCCGCAGGGCGGTGCCTGAAGGCTCAGGCCTTCTTCCAAAGTTGCTCTCAAGGAAATGCCCAGGAAAGCGCCCCGCAATCGAAAACACCTGTGTGCAGCTTAACTGTGTGAGTGTGCAGGCTGGGGACAAGCAGCAGGTCCCTCGCCCAGCCAGGGCTCCTGGGAAAGACAGGAAGGACCAGCAGAGCAGGTTCTTCTCTGTCCCTGGCTGTGATGGACACTAGGGGTAAGATGCCCTAGGGTCATGCTTACAACTTATCCAGTAACAACCACCACTGGCCTCTCGCCCCAGCTTGGGGAGGTTGGTTGGTCTTCTGAAGAAGTCCATGTTTGTATTGTAGGAACCAGATGCAAGCATGCACGTCGTGTGCTTGGGGTGAGATGAACCCGAGTTAGCCCAAACACCATCAGCCATTCCCGGGGCTTCAATGAAGGCCTGTGGGGCAGACAGTGTCTGGAGGTCACTTCACTTGGAGAGTAACGTCCCCTGGGAAACCCCCTGAATGCAGCACTGGGATGGGCTTCCTTGACCCCAGGTCCCTGTGTCCATTCCTCACGCCGTGGGGCATCTCAGAGAGGTGCCGAGCAGGGAGACACAGCGCGGGGCTGAGGTGCTGCCGGCCTCTGGGAGTGGCAACAGGAGGCCATGGAGTCTGCTGCAGGGCCTCTGCCCGTGCCAGGGAAGGACTCGTGCCTCTGAACAGCCCTGCCAGCGCCCTGACAGTGCCGTGTGTGTCTCCAGGAACAGCCTGTGTGCTTCTCAGCAAGAGACGAGGACAAAATAAGTTGAAAAAACTAATGGGTCAAAATAAAAGTAAGTAGAAGGAGGGAAAAATCATCTAATAAAAACATTTAAAAAAAAAGAAAAAGCTTAAAAGCAAAGGCCACATGCAGAAGAAAAGGCAAACCGAGGAAGATTTTTTTCTCTATTTCCCATCATCAGACAATGTCAAGTCACCTCCTGGGAGGCAAGGATTCAGTACATGTAGTGGTTTTTATGGAAGACAAATGTGTTAATAGCGAATGTCCTCCCAATTCCTTTCTCTCAGCTTTTATGGCTGAGAATGTTGCCACATTGCATGGAATATCCCTTTGGTCAATTCAGTAAAGCTGTCCCATCTATGGCCCATCCCAACCACTTGCCCACCCCGAGTGTACTGCCTTTAGAGGAGGTTGGAGGGACAGCCTTCATGCAGTGCGAGCGCTGCTCAGCGATAGCCAAAACACTGGCGCGGGATCAGCACCATTCTAGGCACGAGTAGGAAGCACAGCAGGGTATGGCTGCTATGGGGAAAGTTAACTCCATCCCAGCCAGACCCGGTACAAGGGTGTTCAGGGGTCTCTTCCAACCTGAACCATTCCAGGGTTCAATGAATCTCTCCTTGGAGAGCTCTTTGAAGACAGAATAGAGAGAGGAAGAAGAAGAAACAGAGCGGCAGAAGTAGAGATACCAAATGCACCATTCTAAATACAGAAGTTCCTCTGAGGAACATTTCTCCCCTCAAAATATTGGTAGGAAATCTGTGAGAGAAATTTGATGAAAGAAGCACCCTTTTTTCTGCTCAGGGACTGGGCGACAAGGAGGGTGATGGGTGGGTATGGACTCATAGAATCACAGACTCATAGAATGATAGAATGTATTGGGTTGGAAGGGACCTTGAAAGGTCATCTAGTCCAAGCCCCCTGCAGTGAGCAGGGACATCTTCAACTAGATCAGGTTCCTTAGAGCCTCATCCAGCCTGGCCTTGAATGTCTCCAGGGATAGGGCCTCCACCCTCTCTCTGGGCAACCTGGGCCACTGTCTCACCACCCTCAGTGGAAAGAACTTCTTCCTAATGTCTAATCTAAACCTGCCCTGCACTAGTTTAAAACCATTGCCCCTCTTCCTATTGCTACATACCCTTGCAAATGTCGAGCCATTGACCACTGCCCTCTGGATGCCATCATCCAACCAATTCCACATCCACTGAACAGTCCATCCATTCAATCCATATCTCTCCAATTTAGAGAGAAGGATGTTGTGGGGGACCGTTTCAAAGGCCCTACGAAGCCCCGATATACAACATCTGTAGCTCTTCCGCTGTCGACTGATGTGGTCACTCCATTGTAGAAGGCCACTAGATTGGTCAGGCAGGACTTGCCCTTGGTGACGCCATGCTGGCTGTCTCGAATCACCTTGCTGTCCTCCATGTGCCTTAGCACAGCCTCTAGGAGGATCTGTTCCATGATCTTGCCAGGCACAGAGGTGAGGCTGACAGGGCCGTAGTTCGCAGGGTCCTCCTTTCTACCCTTTTTAAAAATGGATCTCATGGTAACAGCATCAGAAAAAAACAATCCAACCAAAACAAAACAGAAAAAAAACAACAACACAAATTTGAACATCGTGGGAGCACAACTGGGATGGACAGACTAGCACACTGATATCACCCTCAGGGACTGAGCAGCTGCCTTCTGCTTCCTCATCATCTGGAGGCACTACTGTGTGTCACCCAAGTCAGACCCTTGGGTCACATGAACCATTTTTCAGTTCTCATAGACTATACTCATTATTTCTCCATCGACTCTGACAAGAGCCGAGTTACCCAGATATCCAGGCTGTGGACGGCATATTTCTCGTGCAGTGACCGCTTGGAGTAGCTCTACTGACCTCTCTCCATATTTGCCATTCTACAGCTTTGAGAGGAGGAAATCACCCTGCAGCGCCTGGCCCTGGCCATGGCTACTCCAAGCCATGGCACTGATTCCTCACAGCCTTTCTGACTTTGGTCTTTCGGTCCTGGTGGGAGATGACATTATTGTCTCAATCCTGAATTTGTTGGGTAACCCAAAAGGACGGACTGGAAGCTGTTGGGTTATATGTAGGGCTTCAGAGAAATCAGGGAGTGCATTAACCTCACGCAAGGGCAGGAGATACTTCCCGCTGGAAGGGGTTATTTGTGCTATTGGCCACACAGCCACCCAAGGCAGCTGGGGTAAGAATCACTCAACCAGGTTTTAGGCATTGGGGTGAAATGAATCTGCACAAATACAGAGATTTGCAGTGTAGTGACGTGACCCCGTCCTTTTTTCCTTCTCATGCACGCAGCTCAAATACAAGCTTTGTCTCCAGGCCCCTTCTGGATGTGAACCATCATGCAGACAGCAGAAACAGTGTGAGTTCAGCCTCTCGGGGCAAACTTTGTCTAACATGGGGATAACGTGGGGCACAGGCCCAGGTTTGAACGCAGAGAGGTGGAGGTGCGGAGAAGCCTTTTCTGTTGCTGTGCCGTTGAGGTAAACCCAGATTGAATCGGTATCTTTTCTGCTTCCCTGGGTTTTTTGGGGTTTGTTTTTTATTCCCCTTCCATGAGTTTAGCAGTTTCCCTTTGAGCAGCTAAATCTCATTTTTCAGTTTCTCCACTTTTTAAAGACATAGATGAGTCATGCCTGACATCTCATGATGGCTGAGGGAAATGTCTCAGCCTGCAACTGGAAATAGGTGAAGTTGTGAGGAGATAAATGTGTTGCTTCAGACAACAATTGTATGAATACAGCAAAAATAGAGAGTGAAGGCGAATGAGCAGGAAAAAAAGGAAACCTGCCCAGTCCATAGAGCTCTGCAGAAGGGGGCTGGAGCTGTACATAACATGAGGTGATACAAGTGGGATCACGACTTAGAGAAAATTTTTCAGCAAGGCTGTGTGAGAGAGGACCAGATAAACAAGAGACTCCACAGTGTGCGGAAGTGATGGGAAGAAAGGTCTTGGGGTAAAAGCATGAGAAACAACGGGAGAGATTTGGGTTGCAGAGATTTGAAGTAGTCCTGTCCAGGTCTGAGAGGCTGAGTTTCAGAGACAAGGGAAAATAGAGAAACTCTCAAGCATGTTTTGGAATTCGTGGTACTATCACTAACAACAGAGAGGACGTTGCTGCAAGGCAACTCTTATTCTTCATGATGATGCACTAAAGCTTTTTTATTTCCTTCCCAACACTTACTGTTACTTGTCAAAGTAGCTGTAATTTTCAGTAATTAGCCTCTGGCACAAAGTTCTCAGGACAGTGTTTTTGCTCTCGCTGCTATCTCTTTGTCACCATTTAAAGATGACACCTCGTAGACAGAATTGCCCTGAATTCATGCCCACTTCGTGTATTTACTCCCTGGTTCCAGTAAGAGGTGGAGGGTGGGAATAGGGAAGTTGGTCCAGGCCAAGGTACAGATCCCAGATTTCTGGAAAGGCACAAAGGAAGGCAAATTTTTCATGCGGTGGTGTGACCGGCATCCACTGCTCCTGACCCCTGGAGTACCCTGACACAACACCGTGACCTGCATTTCCAGTCTGCTGAGTCTGAACTGTGCAGCAGAGATCCTAGAAGCTCTGAACTGCCTTCGTCTGCCCTGCGTTTCAGCACGTCAAATGAAAGAAACTGAGTCAAAGAGTTGGTTTTGAGCTTCTTCACAGCCTAAAGCACCGCATGGGTAAGGAGACTGGCCAGGAAATGTAAATAATCAAAGGTAGGATGAGACACCTACAGAGCACAAGACAATGCCACCCTGAATTGTCCCAGGAGCTGAAGAAACCCTCACCTGTAGCTGACTCTCTTCTCCTGGGGCACACTGCAAGGCACAGGCTCATGGAAGGGTTTTTGGGAAAGGGGTTGATGGGGGATCCTCTGGTCCAGCCTCTCACCAAAAGGTAGGGTTGTCAATCCCCAGGTCAGGTTGGGTGACATTCTGGGGAGCTGAAAACCTCCAAAGATGGAGATAACAGAGAGTCGATGGGTGTCCTGCTGCAGGGCAACGTCCGCCTAGTCCGTGTTTCCTAATGCTCAGTATAATCTCCATGGAGGATGCTTGCCGCTGTTGCCTCTGCCAAACGTCTGCCACAGCAGAAGAGTTTGCCTCCACCTTCCTCTCTCGAGGAAGATGGCACCTGCTCTTAGACTGCCCTGTGCCTCCCCTTCAGCAGACTGAAGAGGCCCAGTTGTCTCAGCCTCTCCACACAGCTCATGTGCTTCAGGCCCCTAACCCCATCCTCACAGACTTCCTCTGGACTTTCTCCAGTTTCTCCATCCTCCTTTCACAATGGGATCCCTATATGGCATCCACCATACCTCCCACACCCTTCTCCCCAGGACACTCCTCAGCCAGTCGGGTCACAGCCTGTCCTAGTGCACGGGCTTTGTTCTGCCCCCAGTGCACACCTTGCCCCCTTTGCCTTCTGAAACTTCACTTCAGGAGGTTTCGTTTGGCCAAGTCCCCAAGTGCGTCAAGGTCCCTCTGGACTGAAAGGCCAAATCATCAGCATTTAAGGTTTGATGGACAGTGCCTCAAACCAGATAAGCATATGGGGAATTGCAGGATGCTACAGGTCATGAAAGAGAATGATTTGCTTTATGGATTTGCCACCCAAGTTTGAAAATCAGCACACCAACCATCTCAGATATACCCCAAGGTTGTAAGAAAAATGAAAAGCATGGCCAAGGGGGAATGGATGGACAGGGAAACCGTTCATTTTGGAGGGTAGTTGGGTAAAAAAAGAGAAGCAATTGTCGTTTCAAGGAATGAAAAGTTCAGGACTGTTTGGGGGCACCTCTGAAGCACCCTGGCACCTGATGTGAATTACTTCTGTGGTCAGAGACAACCTAAGAGCGTTCCCTAATTTGAAGAAATGAAGGGGAAGAAAGGACAGTCATATTTAGGCTAGAAGGGACGTTGGGAGGTGTCTCGAGCAGCCTCCTGCAGGGCCAGATGAGACTACCGAGGGCTTTCTCCAAACACATCTTGGTCACTTTCTAGAAGAGATCCAGTGCACGCTCCCTGGGAAACAGCTTCCAGCACTTGACTATCCTTATGCTGGAAAAGTTTCTCCCTGCATCTACCCTGACCCTCTCGTTTGTCATCCCATTGCCTCTTGTCTTTGTGTCTTGTACCATGGACATGAGGCTGACTCAGTCTTCAGAATGAAAAGTCTGGGAAGATCATAGAACAGATCCTCCTAGAAGCTATGCTACGGCACATGGAAGACATGGAGGTGATTCGAGAGAGCCAGTATGGCTTCACCAGGCTCATGTCCTGCCTGACCAACCTAGTGGCTTTCTACAACGGCGTGACTGCATGAGTGGACAAGGGGGGAGCTATGGATATCATCTCTCTGGACTTCTGCAAGGCCTTTGACACGGTCCCACACAACATCCTTCTCTCTAAGTTGGAGAGATATGGATTTGATGGGTGGACTGTTCGGTGGATAAGGAACTGGCTGGATGGTCGCATCCAGAGGGTAGAGTGGTCAATGGCTCGATGTCCAGATGGAGAGGGGTGGCAAGCAGTGTCCCTCAGGGATCCGTACTGGGACCGGTGCTGTTCAACATCTTCATCAATGGCATAGACAGTGGCATCAAATGCACCCTCAGCAGGTTTGCTGATGACACCAAGCTGAGTGGTGCGGTTGGCATGCCAGAGGGACAGGATGTCATCCAGAGGGACCTGGCGAGCTAGAGAGGTGGGCCTGAGCAAACTTATGAAGTTCAACAAGGCCAAGTGCAAAGTCCTGCACTTGGGTCGGGACAACCCTCGTTACCAATACAGGCTGGGGGATGATGTGATAGAGAGCAGCCCTGTGGAAAAGGACTTGGGGGTCCTGGTGGATGAAAAGCTGGACATGAGCCAACAATGTGTGCTTGCAGCCCAGAAGGCAATCGTGTCCTGGGCTGCATCGAAAGAACCGTGGCCAGCAGATCCAGAGAGGGGATTCTCCCCCTCTACTCTGCTCTTGTGAGACCCCACCTGGAGTATCGTGTCCAGCTCTGTAGCCCCCAGCACAAGAGGGACATGGACTTGTTGGAGCGGGTCCAGAGAAAGGCCACGAAGATGATCCGAGGGCTGGAGCACCTCTGCTATGAAGAGAGGCTGAGAGAGCTGGGGTTCAGCCTTGAGAAGAGAAGGCTCCGGGGAGACCTTATAGCGGCTTTCCAGAACCTGAAGGGGCCTACCAGAAAGCTGGGGAGGGGCTGTTTGCAAGGGATGTAGCGATAGGATGAGGGGCAATGGTTTTAAACTAGAGCAGGGTAGGTTTAGATTAGACATTAGGAAGAAGTTCTTTCCACTGAGGGTGGTGAGACACTGGCACAGGTTGCCCAGAGAGGTGGTGGAGGCCCCATCCCTGGAGACATTCAAGGCCTAGGCTTGATGAGGCTCTAAGCAACCTGCTCTGGTTAAAGATATCCCTGCTTACTGCAAGGGGGTTGGACTGGATGACCTTTCAAGGTCCCTTCCAACCTAACAGATTCTATGATTCTATCATTCTAAGAGCTGGATGTGGATGTGAAAACCATCAGCAACCAGCCCTAGCTCTTGTGATCATGACCTTGTTAGGTCACCTCCCAAAGGGAAGGAGAAAGTTTATTCTCCTGCCAGGTGCCAGACTCACAGGACCAGACTTTGGCCTAGTCTTGCGACTTTTTAGGGGGGAGCCCGTGTGAGCAGCACAGAAGGGCAGCAGAGCCTGGTACAGCAGTTCTTCAAGTATGAGAGTGTGCAGAACTATCATCAGGGCAACAGGCAGAGCTATCAGGAGAGAAGCTTGGGGAAACAGGAAAGTCACGGGGAAGCTCCATAGAAGAAAGGAAACATGCAAGACGTGGATGCAAGGAATTAAAAAAACCAAAAACAACACAACACAACACCAAAAAAAGGGAGGAATTCAGAAATAGAGTTGGATTTAGGAAAGCCAGAGCTCACACAGAGCTAGAACACTTGCAAAGGAGTTCAAGGGTACAGGGGAGTAGTCACCGGCATAGGACAGTGTAGGGCAGCCTCAGGTGGGATCCCACTCTCCTTTTGGGGGAGGGGGGGCTTTGGGGGGCCCTTTTGTGGGGGCTGGGATTGCCCAGATCCTTGTGTATTTTACTGTGGCTAACTTATCTTCAATTGAGGTGCCTGAGAAGACACCAGGTCACTACAGCTCCAGGGCTTTCTTGCCTCTTCACCCACCCACTCACTGCCTAGAGCCTAGGAGGACTCCTACCGCTGTCCTGCACTCGGCATCGCACACCCCCACACCTCCCTGCCCCCAGGAGCAGCCCTGAGCATCCCATGAGGGAAAGGATCCCCATTGCTGGGGGATGGCCGTCAGCGCTTGAACATCCTGCTTGATGGAACACATCAGGGGCTTTCACAAGAACCTCCAGATTTGATTTTCAACCTGTAACCAATGCCCCTGACTTCCTGCGTCACCAGCCACAGGTTCCCTTCCCAGCGAGGTTCCCTTTCCTGATCATTCCCTCCATGGTCTCTCTCCATTGATTAGCCTCGCTGGGGCCCAGTAGCACCCTCAGAAACTTGGAGATTTGCTGCTGACTTCTACTTCTCTAGAAGCTTGGGCTTTCAGGATCTGCAGTTCAGGAACTTGGCACCAGAGGGCTCATTAACATGCAAAACTCACCCACAAGCCAAGCCTGTAGGCATGATTTTCTTAACTCTTTAGTTGTTTTCTGGTTAATCAGAGAAATTTCAGAAGTTAAAATATTTTAGTAATAGAAAACAATAAGAAAGGTTTTTACTTTTGCTCCAGTTTTCTTCATTTCTTTTCTTACACATTAAGTGATAGCGGCAATCTCCAAACGGTATTGAAAGCCGACATCTCCAATGGAGGCTGAAAATACAGACAAGTAAAGACCCCAAATGTCAGACACTCTATGGGCAGTCCTTGTCCCAACCCACATTTCTCTCTTCAGCCACCTGGGACTACAGCAGCCTTGTTCAAGTCCGAGTTTTCTCCACTGCAGTCTGTAGCTCCATCTTTCACTCCATCAGCACTGGTATCCACAAGTTTTATGAAAACCAGTGCCAGCCTTGGCTGTCGCGACCATGAAATAGTGGGGTCTCACCTCCCAAGGAGAAGGAGAATAGAAGAATGCAGATGACAGACCTCAGAGGAGCAGACTTTGGCCTAGTCTTCTGACTTTTTGGGGGGGAGCCCATGTGAGCAGCACAGAAGGGCAGCAGAGGGTCTGCAGTACAGTGGTCTGCAAGGACAGTGTCTTTCAAGTGCGAGAGTGTGGTCATACCCATAGTCAGGACAACAGGCAGAGCTGTTATAAGAAGAGCTGGGGGAAACCAGACACTCATGGGGAAGCCCCATAGAAAAAAGGAAGCATGAAGAGGTGGATACAAGGATGAAAACAAAGGAGGAATTGAGGAATATGGTTGGTTTTAGAAAAGCCAAAGCTCCCGTAGAGTTGACACTTGCAAGGGATTTGAAGGGCACAACAATGAGCAGTTACTCCTTCAGGAACAGCTAAAGAATAAACAAAGATAATGTGTGGTCACGGCTGAATTTGCAGAGAGTAGGTGTAGATAGGTACGAGGTACTCTTGGCCTGCGTCTTCACCAGCAAGGTCTCCCAGGTCTGTGTGCTTAAAAGGCAGGACCCCATGCGAAATCCAGCAGTGGATGCAGATCAAGTCAGGGGCTACATAGGTAAGGTCAACCTTTGGTCGTCCATTGGACCAGACAGGATGAATCCAAGGTAGCTGAGAGACCAGGCTGATGTGAGAGCAGGGCTGCTCTGATCCATTTTGGATCACTTTGCGTGGCTGGGCAGCAGCTCTGTGGAAATGGCCCAGGGGCTCCTTGAGTTTTATCAGGCCAAACAAGAGCCAGCAGCAAAGGCGGCCAACAGCATCTGAGGCTGTATGAGCAGGAGCACAGCCAGGAGAAGTGATTGTCCTGCTCTGCTCAGCACCTTTTACACCACACCCTGACCAGTGACAGTGAGACAATGGCAAACAGGAGCCAGCTCACTGGAGGGCCACTAAGGTGGTAGCCCTTCCATTGTCCTTCAAGTGTTTTTGTGATTTCCCTAACAACAGCAGCATATACCACAACAAGAAAACATTAAAGCAACAACATCATTGATCGGCCTAAATATAAATACCTGCCCTGGAGCAGTCTACATCTGTGGTAGCCCCTCTGGGCAATGGCAATGGAATCAAAGAATCAGCATCGCAGAACAGTAGGGGTTGGAAGGTTTGAAGAGGTAAGGTCTGTTCAGAGGATGTTTAGACTTCTGTGATGCTGACTGTGAAAACATTAATGAGAGGCCTTTACCCTATTTACAGCCACTAACCTGAAGCCCTACCACCACCTCTAGGTGAAGGTAGTAGGGTAGCAAACACCGAGGGAAATGGGCAAGACAAATTGTAGCAGGGCTGAGTAGAGAGGAAGGATCACCTCCACCGACCTGCTGGCAGTGCTCTTCCTAGTGCAGCCCAGAAAGCCATTGGCCACCTTTGCTGCAGAGGTGCAAAGCCTGGAGAAGAGAAGGCTTTGGGGAGACCTAATATCAGCCTTCCCACATCTTCTTGGCTGTCACCATGAAAAAGGCTCTTCACTGTTGTGTGTGATGGGAGCATGAGGGCCAATGGCATCAGCTGAAACAAATGAGCAAAACTTTCTCCCTGTCAAGACAGTCAAACACTGGAGAAGATTTCCCAGAGGGCTTGTGTCATCTCCATCCTTGGAGCTTTGCAAGCCCAAAATGAAGGAAGCCCTGAGCAACCTGGTCTGACCCCATAGCTGACCCTGCTGTGGGCAGGAGGGTGGTCTAGAGATCTCCTCAGCTTCCTTCCAGCATGAATGATTCTGCGTTTCAATCCACCATCTTTCCTTTATGAGGGGAGGGAAATCAGTCAGGTTCCTGGTGACCGTGGAAGTCAACCAGAAAGTGTGGTCAGACGATCAGGGACTTTCTTGTCGCACTCCAGGCATGGTTGCTCAGATGCAGGGCTGCTTGGCAGGTCCCCCCAAACAGCCCTGATCCTTTCCATTGTTTCACCGTTCCTTTTTCCCTCTTTTCCCACTCAAAAGTTTTTCCCCTTGACCATCCCTGTACCCTCCCATGGGCAAATAGCCCACCTCTATTTACCCTTTCCTCCATGGTCCTAGTTTGGCTTCCTTTGTACTTTCATTTGGTGTTTCTGAGCTTCTCACCATGGGAATGTGTACCTTGGTGAACAATGGCATTGATCAAGTGCCTCCTTTGATTATCTGTAGTGTCCTGCGATTCCTCATGCTGTTATCTTGTCAGAGGCAGCACATGTTCTGGGCTCTCTGTTCTGAAGGAAGGAGGAGGAAGTGGAGAAGCTCCAAAGGACATTGGCCAGGATGGCGTTTGAGGCCTTTGTGGAGAAGCTGAGGGAGCTGGGCTTCTGTACCTTTTGAAGTGGAGGCCCAGGGCTCTCTAGGAGTAGCCTGCACCTGCTTGAAGTGTGGCTTCAGAGGCGGTGGAGCTTTTCTTGGTAGTAGGAAGAGAAGGAAACCTCAAGAAACTGCAGCTTGGAAGGTTTGGACTGCATGTGAGGAAAAAGAAATCTCAGTCAAAGGGTTGCACTGTGGTGCAAGAGGTCACCCAGAGGGAGTCTTGATCAGCCCATGGCTTTGTGTTTCAAGGAACAGCCGGTGAGAGTGGACAGACATCAGAAAAGATATGGAAATGCCGGGGCGAGAGCAATGTGGGAAAGCACGACGGGTGCCTGCAACCTACAAGGAAAGAGGCACAGGCATGGCACAGTGATGGTCAGCCTGCAGCAGAGATGGTGTAGGGCTCTGGCAAGGCTAAAAAGCCCAACAGCACCAAGGTCTTTGTCCCCTTGGCTATGGCACTTGCCTCTGCCACCAAGGCCTACCAGAAGAAACTTTATTTTGAGGCTCTGGGCTTGGTTTCTGCTTCACGGTTGCATGGGGAAGGAGGGAAGTGTTGCACAGTCTCCCTACCCTTGGCCTTGCTCACCCTCACACCCCACTGCCCCCAGGAAGAGCCCTGAGCCACACCTGAGGGGCAGGATCTGCCTTCCCAGGGCCTGAGGGTCAGGTTTGGCCCTTCTGCTTCATCAAACAAAGCAACAGCTTTACAGCCACCTGCACTGTGCCTTTGCCTTCCTGCAATCACAGCCTCCAGCTATCTCCTCTGACGAGTCCATGGGGAGACTTTGTCAGTAGTGGCCCTCAGTGGGGCCCATTAATGCTTCAAGGTACTTTGAGTTTTGCCTCTGACTTCTTGAGCGGTGTTTTCAATCTTCTCGCAGTATCTGAGATTCGTGGACTCAGAGCTAAATACGCCACGGGGCTCATTGAAGTACAGAAAGCCCTAAAGACCTACTTCTCTTCCTTCAATTTCCTTCAAGTCTTCAAGACTTCTACAGCTAATTGGAGTTCTTTCATAGTGTAGTTAAGAAGGAAGATTTCAATCAGAACCTAATAAATTATTTTTTTTTTAGTTCGAAGGGTTTCTTTTAATTTACATTTCAGTCTATTGAAAAGGTGATAGAAGTCTTCTGCAACTGATATTGATCCAGAGGGTCTCCTCAGGAGGTCTGGATGGCTAGGAAAAGCAGTCCCTTGAGGTCTGACACTGTGTGGACATCCTTGCTCCTCACCCCCACCCCAACCCCACCATCTCTGTCATTGCCCAGTTGGGATTTACATCATTTTCCTTCCATCAGACTTCGCCGCCGATCTCTGCAGCTGGATGTTACAGCTCCATTGCACCAGCTCCCTCTGGCTCTCCTTAGAGACCTGGCTGCACCCAGGCACAGAAGGGTTTCTCCTCTTTGCAAGCAAAGAAAAGTAAAGCCTGATCATGTCGGATCGTGTTTGATAAACAATAAAACACCCTCTGTGGCCATATGCTAAGTACCTGCTGCCTCTAATGAGGTTGCTTTTCTGCAAGGGGTAGAATCATAGAATCATAGAATTATAGAATTGCTGAGGTTGGAAGGGACCTTTAAGATCATCGAGTCCAATCTTTAACCTACCCTGACAAGAGCCACTTCTAAACCATGTCCCTAAGTGCCCCATCTACCCTTTTTTTAAACACCTCCAGGGGTGGTGAATCCACCACCTCCCTGGGCAGCCTATTCCAAAGTTTAATAACCCTTTCAGTGAAAAAGGGTTTCCTAATATCCAATCTAAACCTCCCCTGACGTAACTTGAACCTGTTTCCTCTCGTCCTATCACTTGTCACCAGGGAGAAGAGGTCAGCCCCCATCTCTCTACAACCTCCTTTCAGGGAGTTGTAGAGGGTGAGAAGGTCTCCCCTCAGCCTCCTCTTCTCCAGGCTAAACAACCCCAGCTCCCTCAGTCGTTCTTCATAAGGTTTGTCCTCCAGACCCCTCACCAGCTTTGTAGCCCTTCTCTGGACACGCTCCAACACCTCAATGTCCCTCTTGTAGCGAGGGGCCCAAAACTGAACGCAGTACTCGAGGTGGGGCCTCACCAGTGCCGAGTACAGGGGGATGATCACTTCCCTAGTCCAGCTCACCACACTATTCCTGATACAGGCTAGGATGCTGTTGGCCTTCTTGGCCACCTGGGCACACTGCTGGCTCATATTCAGCCGGCTGTCCACCAACACCCCCAGGTCCTTTTCTGCCGGGCTGCTTTCGAGCCATTCTGCCCCAATCCTGTAGCGCTGCATGGGGTTGTTGTGACCCAAGTGCAGGACCCGACACTTGGCCTTGTTGAACCTCATACCATTGGTCTCAGCCCATCGGTCCAGCCTGTCCAGATCCCTCTGCAGAGCCAACCTACCCTCAAGCAGATCAACACGCCCGCCCAGTTTAGTGTCATCTGCGAACTTACTGAGGGTGCATTCGATCCCTTCATCCAGATCATTGATAAAGGCATTAAAGAGAACCGGCCCCAGCACCGAGCCCTGGGGGACACCACTTGTGACCGGACACCAACTGGATTTAACTCCATTTACCACCACTCTCTGGGCACGGCCATCCAGCCAGTTTTTTACCCAGCGAAGAGTACACCTGTCCAGGCCATGAGCAGCCAGTTTCTCCAGGAGAATGCTCTGAGAAACAGTGTCAAAAGCTTTGCAAAAATCCCAGTAGATAACATCCACAGCTTTTCCCTCATCCACTAAGTGGGTCACCTTATCATAGAAGGATATTAGGTTTGATAGGCATGACCTGCCCTTCACAAACCCATGCTGACTGGGCCTGATCACCCTGTTCTCCTGCATGTGCCGTGCAATGGCACTGAGGAGGATCTGTTCCATCACCTTCCCAGGCACCGAGGTCAGACTGACTGGCCTGTAGTTCCCCGGATCCTCCTTCCGGCCCTTCTTGTGGATGGGTGTCACATTTGCTAACCTCCAGTCAGCTGGGACCTCCCCGGTTGTCCAGGACTGCTCATAAATGATGCAAAGTGGCCTGGCGAGCACCTCCGCCAGCTCTTTCAATACCCTTGGGTGGATCCCATCCGGCCCCATAGATTTGTGCACCTCCAGGTGCTGAAGCAGGTCCCTCACCGTTTCCCTTTGGATTACGGGGGCTTCATTCTGCTCCCCATCCCTGTCTTCTAGCTCAGGGCTCTGGGTGCTCAGGGAACAACTGTTCCTACTGCTGAAGACTGAGGCAAAGACTTCATTAAGTACCTCAGCCTTTTCCTCATCCTTGGTCACTATGTTGCCGGTAAGATCTGTTCAGAGGATGTTTAGACTTCTGTGTCACTGACTGTGAAAACATTCATGAGAGGCCTTTACCCTATTTACAACCACTAACCTGAAGCCCTACCACCACCTCTAAGTGAAGGTAGTAGGGTAGCAAACACCGAGGGAAATGGGCAAGACAAATTGTAGCCGGGCTGAGTAGAGAGGAAGGATCACCTCCACCGACCTGCTGGCAGTGCTCTTCCTAGTGCAGCCCAGAAGGCCATTGGCCACCTTTGCTGCAAAGGTGTAAAGCCTGGAGAAGAGAAGGCTTTGGGGAGACCTTCATAATATCAGCCTTCCCACATCTTCTTGGCTGTCACCATGAAAATGCATCCAGGCTCTTCACTGTTGTGTGTGATGGGAGGATGAGGGCCACTGGCATCAGCTGAAACAAATGAGTAAAACTTTCTCCCTGTCAAGATAGGCAAACACTGGAGGAGATTTCCCAGAGAGCTTGTGTCATCTCCATCCTTGTACCTTTTCAAGCCCAAAATGAAGGAAGCCCTGAGCAACCTGGCTTCAGAGGTGGTGGAGCTTTTCTTGGTAGTGGGAAGAGAAGGAAACCTCAACAAAATGCAACTTGGAAGGTTCGGACTGCATGTGAGGAAGAAGAAATCTCTCTCAAATGGTTGCACTGTGGTGCAAGAGGTCACCAAGAGCGAGTGTGTATTAGCCCATGGATTTGTGTTTCAAGGAACAGCCGGTGAGAGTGGAGAGACATCAGAAAAGATACGGAAATGCCAGGGTGAGAGCGATGTGGGAAAGCACGACGGGTGCCTGCAGCCTACAAGGAAAGAGGCGCAGGCATGGGACAGTGATGGTCACTCTGCAGTAGAGGTGGCCTAGGGCTCTGGCCAGGCTAAAAAACCCAACAGCACCAAGGTCTTTGTCCCCTTGGCTATGGCACTTGCCTCTGCCACCAAGGCCTACCAGAAGAAACTTTATTTTGAGGCTCTGGACTTGGTTTCTGCTTCACGGTTGCATGGGGAAGGAGGGAGGTGTTGCACAGTCTCCCTACCCTTGGCCTTGCTCACCCTCACACCCCACTGCCCCCAGGAAGAGCCCTGAGCCACACCTGAGGGGCAGGATCTGCCTTCCCAGGGCCTGAGGGTCAGGTTTGGCCCTTCTGCTTCATCAAACAAAGCAACAGCTTTACAGCCACCTGCACTGTGCCTTTGCCTTCCTGCAATCACAGCCTCCAGCTATCTCCTCTGACGAGTCCATGGGGAGACTTTGTCAGTAGTGGCCCTCAGTGGGGCCCATTAATGCTTCCAGGTACTTTGAGTTTTTCTTCTGACTCCTTGAGCAGTGTTTTCAATCTTCTCGCAGTATCTGAGGTTCGTGGACTCAGAGCTAAATACACCATGGGGCTCATTGAAGTACAGAAAGCCCTAAAGACCTATTTCTCTTCCTTCAATTTCCTTCAAGTCTTCAAGACTTCTACAGCTAATTGGAGTTCTTTCATAGTGTAGTTAAGAAGGAAGATTTCAATCAGAACCTAATACATTATTTTTTTTTTAGTTTAAAGGGTTTCTTTTAATTTACTTTTCAGTCTAGAGAAAAGGTGATAGAAGTCTTCTGCAACTGATATTGATCCAGAGGGTCTCCTCAGGAGGTCTGGATGGCTAGGAAAAGCAGTCCCTTGAGGTCTGACACTGTATGGACAATGCTACTCCTCACCGCCCCCACCCCAACCCCACCATCTCTGTCATTGCCCAGTTGGGATTTACATCGTTTTCCTTCCATCAGACTTCGCCACCGATCTCTGCAGCTGGATGTTACAGCTCCATTGCACCAGCTCCCTCTGGCTCTCCTTAGAGACCTGGCTGCGCCCAGGCACAGGAGGGTTTCTCCTCTTTGCAAGCAAAGAAAAGTAAAGCCTGATCATGTCGGATCGTGTTTGATAAACAATAAAACACCCTCTGCGGCCATATGCTAAGTACATGCTGCCTCTAATGAGGTTGCTTTTCTGCAAGGGGTAATCTTATGAGAAATGCTTTAGATAGGTAGGTACAGAAAGGTTGATATAAACATAGTTAAAGAGTTGGCTACAGGAGATAATTAGACTACTGAAAGACTGGGAGACCTTTAACCATGTGAAGCTCAAAGCAGCAGCTGGATGGGTGACAGGAACCTGAATGAAGAAAGAGTAAGGGAAGGAGAAAACGGGAATATAATAGAAAAGGCCCCTGTCTAGACAGTCTGCACCTGGAAAGATGACTTTAGAAATGGTCGTTGTATTTGGACAGGTGAAAATGTATGAAAGATTAGAGAAATTATGTACGTAGGATTACAGGCAAAATAGTGGTAGTGAAGTTACAGAACAAGATTGACAGTTCTTTGGAATATCCCTTTTGAAAAGTCATTGGGTTAGCAGAGGTCTCTTGTGAGAGGGGACAAGCAAGTGTTGCACCCAGCTTTGAACAAGGCCAAAAATGCAACTCAGGGAACAACTCACTGGCTGTACAAGCTCACGTTGGTGAGGAGCGTGGCACCAGTTAGTGTCCTCTTGGGTGACATTTCTTGGCACCAAAAAGAAAAAATTGTCTTCAAATGCAGTCAGCATGGACTTACTGAGGGCACGTACTGGGGCATACTGGGGCACTGTGGGGCAGCACAGGGATGCTGGCTCCTGGGCCCTGTTCCGTTTAGCACCTGTGTCCGTGACCCAGAGAAGGCAACTCTCAGCATGTTTAACAAGAACAAAGGCTGCATTCTGCACCAGGGATGAAATAATGGTGGCCACAAGTATAGGCTGGAAGAGGAGTGGCTGGAAAGCAGCCCTGCAGAAAGGGATCTGGGGGCGCTGGTTGGCAGCTGGGTTAATGTGAGTCAGGAGAGTGCCCTGGCAGCCAAGAGGGCAACCTGCATTCTGGGGTGCAAAGAATCATAGCCTTGCCTAAGTTGGAAGAGACCTTTCAGATCATCCAACCACCAACCTAACTCTGACAAAACCCATCACTAAAGCATATCTCTAAGCACTATGTCTACCCGTCTTCTGAATACCTCCAGGGATGGTTGCACTTCCCTGGGCAGCCTCATCCAATGCTTAATAACCCTTTCAGAGTAAAAATTTTTTCCTAATATCCAGTCTAAACCTCCCCTGGTGCAACTTGAGGCTGTTTCCTCTTTTCCTCTTGCCTGTTACTTGGGAGAAGAGACCCACCCCCACCTCTCTACAGTCTCCTTTCAGGTGGCTGGAGAGAGCGATAAGGTCTCCCCTCAGCCTCCTTTCCTCCAGACTAAACAATCCCAGTTCCCTCCGCCGCTCCTCATAAGACCTGTTTGTCAGTTTCCTCTGCCCTCTCTGGCATCCCTGCCCACTACCAATCACTGCCTAACACTAACTGAAACGTTAAGAAGCTCTCAGGGGATGACCATGTTTCTCCATTTACCACTCATGCATCCTAAAGACACCAGTTGAGGAAGCATATCTTGGGAAGAGGAGGACCTCCTAGAGGCACCTCTCTGCTCTTTGAGGTCCAAGTGCTTGTCAAAGGCCCCAGGAGGAGTTCATCTGGTGCCCACATTTATATTGCAGATGGTTGGTCTGCAATGGACAGGGAATGAGACAGAGATGCGACCAGGAATGACATGGAAGGGGAGATTCAGTGCACTGGGTGTGGCTGGGGTGGAGACAATCCCCATGGATAAAGCCTTGAGCAATGTGCATGGCTGAGCAGAGACCTGCTGGTCAAACTAAAGGGCAAGAAGGAAATGCACAGGCAGTGGAAGCAGGGACAGGTATCCTGGGAAGAGCGTAGGGATGGGGTCAGGAAGGCCAAGGCGCAGCTGGAGATGAACTTGGCAAGGGAGGCAAGGAATAATAAGAAGGGCTTCTATAGATACGTCAGCCAGAAAAGGAAGGTCCAAGAAAGCGTACCCCTCCTGATGAGCAAGACTGGCAAACTGGTAACAATGGTCGAGGAGAAGGCTGAGGTACTCAACAACAGTTTTGCCTCAGTCTTCCCTGGCAACCTCTCTTCCCACACCTCTCGAGTGGGTGGACCTCAAGGTAGGGACTTGAGGGGCCAAGTCCCCCCCACTGTGGCAAAGGATCAGGTTTGTGACCACCTGAGGAACCTGAGCATGCAGGAGTCTATGGGGGCTGACAAGATGCATCCCAGAGTCCTGAGGGAACTGGCTGATGGAGTTGCCAAGCCGCTCTCCATGATATCTGAAAAGCCATGGCAGTCAGGTGAAGTCCCCAGGGACTGGAAAAAGGCAAACATTGCACCCATTTTTAAAAAGGGTAGAAAGGAGGACCTGTACTTGGGGAGCTGTGATGTTTGCAATCACAGCAATGGAGCTGTGATGCTTGCACAAGAGACTGCAACTCCTACAGCGTTACAACGGGAAACCAGTGGGTCTGTGAGGAACCTGAAAAAGTGCCTTTACCCATTCCTTTCTCTACAGAAAGCATCATCATTTCTGTGATCTCGGCATCTATCTCACCTGCTTCTTAGGACTTTCTGACATAGGGAAACAGCAGCTCCATCACCCAGTTCCTCCTCCTGGCATTCGCAGACACACGGGAGCTGCAGCTCTTGCACTTCGGGCTCTTCCTGGGCATCTACCTGGCTGCCCTCCTGGCCAACGGCCTCATCATCACGGCCATCGCCTGTGACCACCGCCTCCACACCCCCATGTACTTCTTCCTCCTCAGCCTCGCCTTTCTTGACCTGGGCTCCATCTCCACCACTGTCCCCAAAGCCATGGCCAATTCCCTCTGGGACACCAGGGCCATCTCCTACCCGGGGTGTGCTGCCCAGTTGTTTTTTTTTTTTTCTCTTTTTGATGTCATTAGAATATTGTCTTCTCACTGTCATGGCCTATGACCGCTATGTGGCCATCTGCAAACCCCTGCACTACGGGACCCTCCTGGGCAGCAGAGCTTGTGTCCACATGGCAGCAGCTGCCTGGGGCAGTGGGTTTCTCTATGCTCTCCTGCACACGGCCAATACATTTTCCCTGCCCCTCTGCCAGGGCAATGCCCTGGACCAGTTCTTCTGTGAAATCCCCCAGATCCTCAAGCTCTCCTGCTCACACTCAGACTCCCTCAGGGAAGTTGGGCTTCTTGTGGTTAGTGCCTTGGTTGCTTTTGTTTGTTTTGTGTTCATTGTGCTGTCCTATGTGCAGATCTTCAGGGCCGTGCTGAGGATCCCCTCTGAGCAGGGACGGCACAAAGCCTTCTCCACGTGCCTCCCTCACCTGGTCGTGGTCTCCCTGCTTGTCAGCACTGGAATATTTGCCTACCTGAAGCCCCCCTCCATCTCTTCCCCAGTTCTCAATCTGGTGGTGGCTGTGCTGTACTCAGTGGTGCCTCCAGCAGTGAACCCCCTCATCTACAGCATGAGGAACCAGGAGCTCAAGGATGCCCTGTGGAAACTGATTCTACCAGTGTGCTTCAGCAGCATTGAGTTTCCCCTCTCTGTTTACAAGTGACCTCATATTTATCTTGTGCTTATTGTATCAGTCATACAGCTGTCTCAACACAAATATTTGCTTTCTCCCACTTCTTCAGAGGGTGAACCCAGTCTGTCTCACCCAGAGACCTTCTCTCAATTAGTCTGTCACCACAGTAATTCTGGCCTGCCTTTTGGTATCTCTGTAATAAAAGGGAGTTTCCTGATTGCCATGGGTGAAAATAGGCCTTTTCTTCCCAAACTGGAGTGCAGAACACACTCAGGGAACTGAAGGCTGAAAGGCCTTGATGATGTGCTTGGGTGCTGAACGGACTTGTGGGATGGATGGGGGCATCCCTCATGTCTCATCATGATGAGAAGTCATGACATGAGATGTCAAAACTGGCTCATAAGTCATGACTGACTCACCCCAGAATTCCCTCTCGATTGCCGGTACATCAACATTCAGGGACGGAGCACCAGCCACGTCCCTTGCCTTTGGGGATTCACAAAGTCCAAGCCTGATGGTGAAGTCGTCACTCACAGGAGCGATGGGTGGCTCCATTGAGGCCATCACTGCCATTCAGGAACAGCAGGGAAAGCTCTGGATGACGAAGGATGCCAGGACATGCTCCAGAAAGAGAAGATCAGTGCTAATCCTGACACCTGAGTGCAAAGAAATAGCTGCACCTCAACAAAATAAATTACAAAAAATCCCAAACTAAACCCAGAGAACAGCATCCGCCACCAGCACCGTTTCAGTGGTAGTTCCAACCGCTGCAGAGCTGCAGCTGACGGCCCTGCTGTCCCTGTCGCAGGAATCCAACTGACAGCAGTTACCAAGGCCCTTTGGGAAGACTGCGCTGGGTGTCACCTTCTCTGAAGAGGACCTGCTGCTTCCCTCTGGCTGCCATTAGCAGCAGAGCCCTCTGGTTCTCCAGCCCACACTTTGCCCCCTTGGACACAGGAGGGACCGGCTTTCAGCTGCTGCTTTAACAGCTGCCTTTGCTGTGCACCTTTTCTGTCTCTCTTCCTACCGCATCCGTCAGGATGGGCTTCTTCTCATTCCAGACGGAGCCCAAAGCCTCAGAGTACACCGCCACCCCCTACTTACCCACCCTAGGATGTGTTGAAGAAATAACAATTAGCAAATAGGAACTCTACCCACAGTGCGTATCTGGCCAGCCTATAAAGGTGTAACAGCTCATCCTAAAGCTCTGAAGGCATAGACCAGACGATACTTTGATCCCACATCTACCTCCTGTATGATCTGTCCTGAAGGTCAAATCATCGTTACCTTTAGAAAAGGATGGAAGGTGAGGAGAAGTGGGCAGTAAACGATGAATGGTTGGGAAAAAGCAGCCAAGCAAGTGGCAAAGGCTGGAGAGGAGTTGTCCCAAGGCCAGCTCAGCCCAAGGAGCTTTGGCTGGTGTGCTCTTGAGGATGCCAAGCCCTGGCCAGGTGAGCTCACAAGCAGTGGGTGGGTGTCACATCACTGCCCCTTTGTGACAGGGGCCACCCCCAGACGCACGGGGACACACTGTGGCCCCTCAGCAACCACAGCTGGGGCACCTCCTGCAGCCACCAGCCGGCAGCTGTTGGGCTGCCCCAGGCACTGCTGGCCAAGGGCTGCTCATCTGCCCACAGAGCTCCCGCCTCTGCCTGGAGCCGCACCAGCCCCAGGCATAAAAACCTGCCCAGGGCTGTCAGCGAGCCCCTTCACAGCTTTGGCTGGCACAGTCGGGGGGCTGAGGGCTTTATTTTCCACTCTTCCCGGGTACAGGACTGCGTCTGTGAGACTCCTGCAGCAAAGCACTTGGTGTCTTACAAGTTTGTTTCCAATGAATTTTATTTACCCCCCAAGATACAGCCACAGGCTGACTCTGAACTAGTGCTACCAAAGAACCCCCTTGAGCAACTGCACTGGGTGCACCTCGGGTGGCTGCCAGGCCCCCACCCAGCTGCTCTCCCACCCTGCAGCTCCAATAGCCATTTGTGGGTGGCTTTTTAGCATCTTGTTTTACCCCACGACACGCCTGGAGAGCAGTGAGTGTTGCTTCTGCCCCAACGAGGCAGCTGGTTGCTATTCCTGCCCCCCTTGAGCTCGCCAGTTGGGCCCCTGCACCGCCTGCGTCCTCTAGTTTTCCCCACTCTTGCTCGGGGCACTGAGTTCCTCCTGCTCAGCTCAGGGCAGGGAGTTTGCCTCCTGCCCCACTTGGGGCATTCAGTTTTGTCCCTGTCCTGCTCAGGGCATCTCGTTGTGCCCCAGCCCAGGCCCCCACCCCACTCAGAGGGGCCATTATTGTCCTGGCCACAGCGAGACCACCGGGGCTCCAGCGCCATTTGCCTGGGACCAGCCCCTGGTCAAGTGCTGCCTGAATTGTCACATCACAACCACGCTTTTGCTTCCCAGCCTCCTCTAGCACCGCTCCTCCAGCTGGCATCTGACATTGGAAAAAGAGCCTGAGCCCTGTGATCCCTCAGCTTTTATACTGAGCAAGATGCCGGTGGGATGGAGTACTCTGTTAGTCAGCTTTGGGTCACCTCTCCTGTGCGCTCCTCCCCAAAGGTGCCATCCCTCTGCGCTTCTCCCTTCCGACCCTCCGTGCCCTGCCATGTTTAACCCACCACAGTCATCCTTCCCAACTCTCCTGCTACCAACAGTGCTAACAGGGTGGGATTCCTCAAGGGCTCCCCCAGCTTGGCATCATCTACAAAGGAGGTGAAAGTGCATTGTCTGCCATCATACGGAGAGATAATAATGTTCCATAGTAGTTGTCAAGGGCTGGTCTTTGATGGATGCCACTAGTAAGTGGGTTCCAGAAGGACTTTGTACCACAGATGATGTCCCTCCGTCATTACTCAGACAGCTTTCCACCAACCACATCGTCCACTTCTTCAGCCCGGCTGTCAACAACCTGGCTATAAGGAGACTACAGAAGACCATGTCAAAGGCCTTGCTAAAGTCCGGGTACACAACATCCCCTTCTTTTCCCTCCCACATGTCTTCTGCCATCCCTTTCTTGTCCTTCAAACGCCTGCAGATGGCTGCAGGAGGACTTGTCATATCCCCTTCCCTGGTGAGGCTGGCCAGTCTGTCATTGTCCCAATCCTCCTTCCTGCCCTTTTGGAACACTGGGTTCATGTCCGCTTTTTCCAAGGCCCCAGGAACCTCTCAGATGGCTCTGGCCTTTCCAAGGTGTTGGAGAGAGATGTCACAATGACACTGGCCAGCCTTCCCCATCTCCCTGACACCAAAAGTCTTCTCACTGTGGAAAACTTCCAGAGGCGTCACTTTCCAAGGAGTGCCCAGGACACAATACTTAACTTGTCCAGGCCCTCAGGGCCACTTCAGAAGAGTGATTTCTTCCTACAAGCCCACGACTCCAACGGGATCTCTCTGCAGCCGACAGCTTTCCTAAGCTGTTTCTGTCAGTTCCTCCCAACCCCCATCCTTCCTTCTCCTCAGGCTGTAGATGAGAGGATCGAGCAGGGGTGAGGTGCGTGTTGAAACAGGGCGTTGTTAAACTCTCTCAGGAGGGCTGTTCTGGGCATCCCACTGACAGTGGTGGGGGTGCCGCAGAAAGGAGTGGCTCCAGGGAGGGCAGAGGAGCCGGTGGAGAAGGCCTTCTGCCTGCCCATGCTGGGCAGGAGAGCTGCCCCCAAGTGCAGCTCTGCTGCACGCACAGGATTCCAGCATGAACAGGAAGGGGAAGAATGGGTCAAAAAAGAGGTTATGAAAACAAAGTCCATGATGAATGTAATGGTTTCACATCAGGAGAGTTTCAGCATTGGTGCAAACAGCCCAGCCCACCTATTTCTGAAGACATTTGCTTCTCTGTCAGGTGCTTAAAAAAATTGTGAAGGACGTTCAGAGAGGTGAAACATGGAGGGTGTGTGCCTCTCACTGCATTCCTACTCCCTAGACGTGCTCTGTGCTCTGTGAGAGGTGAGAAATGCCATCTCGTAGAGGGCAATGCCGCTCACGCCTGCAGAACCCTTTCGGACTGCACAGGGGAGATGCTCCACAGAGGTGCTTCTGTCACACCGTGTAATCAAAGGGACAGGCCATGAAGAGAGGGGAGGGTGAGGTAGCACACAGGCTGTTCCTGGAGACACACACGGCACTGTCAGGGCGCTGGCAGGGCTGCTCAGAGACACGAGTCCTTCCCTGGCACGGGCAGAGGCCCTGCAGCAGACTCCATGGCCTCCTGTTGCCACTCCCAGAGGCCGGCAGCACCTCAGCCCCGCGCTGTGTCTCCCTGCTCGGCACCTCTCTGAGATGCCCCACGGCGTGAGGAATGGACACAGGGACCTGGGGTCAAGGAAGCCCATCCCAGTGCTGCATTCAGGGGGTTTCCCAGGGGACGTTACTCTCCAATGAAGGGACACTGCCTGTCCCACAGCACTTTCGGGCATTTCTAAGAACAGCTGCTGGTGTTTGTGCTCTCTCGGGTTCATGTCCCCACATGCACACGGTGTGCATGCCGAAATCTCCTCTGAACCATGCAAACAGGGACTTCTGACCTCGTTATTCGGTGTCTCTCCACAGGCAGACAAACATCCTCTCTGGGCTTGCGTAGGCGTCCAGTTCTGCAAATGGTGGTTTCAGGTGTCTGTTCTGTGACGATTGCCCTGGGACAGCTTCCCCGGGGTGTCCAGCAAACAAAGGCACAGACCAGACCCCGCTCTGCTGGTCCTTCAGTTCTGTCCCTGGAGGTGTGGCTGTGCAAGGACACTGTTGTGTGTGCCCTCACCCTGCACACGCACACTCTTTACCTCTTTACTGGGCATCCCTCACCAGGGCACGTTTGAAGGAACGCTCTTGACAGCAACTGTGGAAGAAGACCTGATCCTTCCTGCGCTGCCCTGAGCAGATCCCCTTTCATGGTGGAAACTCTGTTATGCAGACGAGCTTTTTCTCAGAGGTGCCCATTGCTTCTCCTTGCCTGTGATCACAGAGCTGCTACACAGCAGCACCATGACCAAGCTGCCAGAGCACTCAGGCCTTAGATCAACACAGGGGCTCAGAAGGCGAGTGTGGAAGTGAAAATAGAGCAGCCCCGCAAAGAACAAGTGCTGGTGCTCTGCAAGTACTGGGATTCTTTCCCCTCCGCCTTGGCGCTCAGGCTCTACCCCTGCAGCTCCAGAAAAGGCCTGAGAAGAAGGATTTTGGGCATGACTCTGTGAGTCTCAGAAATGTGGATAGATAGGTAGTAAAAAAAAAAAATCTCAAATAATGACATTTATTTGAGGACCAAAGTATATAATTTAAAAAAAAAAAAAGGCAAGAAAAGCCAAAACCCTCAACCAAACCTAACACACAGTTACCTAACCCCTAACCAAAGCTATAGAAGACGGGCTTGGCGTATAATGAATTACATTATGAGTGATTTGCAGGAGACAGTTTATTGCTGCAGAAAATAACCTGGTCATTAATTTCCAGAGGGCATCCTTGAGCTCCTGGTTCCTCATGCTGTAGATGAGGGGGTTCACGGCTGGAGGCACCACAGAGTACAGCACAGCCACCACCAGATCCAGCGATGGGGAGGAGATGGAGGGGGGCTTCAGGTAGGCAAACACGGCAGTGCTGATAAAGAGGGAGACCACGGCCAGGTGAGGGAGGCACGTGGAAAAGGCTTTGTGCCGTCCCTGCTCAGAGGGGATCCTCAGCACGGCCCTGAAGATCTGCACATAGGACAGCACGATGAACACAAAACAACCAAAGCCTAAACAGGCACTGACCACAAGAAGCCCAACTTCCCTGAGGTAGGAGTGTGAGCAGGAGAGCTTGAGGATCTGGGGGATTTCACAGAAGAACTGGTCCAGGGCATTGCCCTGGCAGAGGGGCAGGGAAAATGTATTGGCCGTGTGCAGGAGAGCATAGAGAAACCCACTGCCCCAGGCAGCTGCTGCCATGTGGACACAAGCTCTGCTGCCCAGGAGGGTCCCGTAGTGCAGGGGTTTGCAGATGGCAACGTAGCGGTCATAGGCCATGACAGTGAGAAGAAAAAACTCCGCTGAAATGAAAAAGACAAACAGAAAGACTTGTGCAACACATCCTGTGTAGGAGATGGCCCTGTTGTTCCAGTAGGAATTGGCCATGGATTTGGGTACAGTGGTGGAGATGGAGCCCAGGTCAAGGAGGGCGAGGTTGAGGAGGAAGAAGTACATGGGGGTGTGGAGGCGGTGGTCACAGGCGATGGCCATAATGATGAGGCCGTTGGCCAGGAGGGCAGCCAGGTAGATGCCCAGGAAGAGCCCAAAGTGCAAGAGCTGCAGCTCCCGTGTGTCTGCGAATGCCAGGAGGAGGAACTGGGTGATGGAGCTGCTGTTGGACATTTACTGCCTTTTGGTGTGGAGCACTGAACAAGGAGGAAAGGCCAGTGAGAAGTTAGGGGAGACTTTTCTGAGAAAAATCAACACCAGTTCTCATACCTCACACTCTGCACTGCTTTTCCATTTCTATCAGATCTTCATTCAGCTCTGTGGCTGGAGCTCTGGTTGGTTCTGTCCAGGTGTGCCAGGAGGAGCGGGACCTCTGCCCGCCGGATGCCCAGGAGTCAGCCCTGCTCTGCAGCAGCAGATTCGTGGGAATGGGGTGGCCAGTCCTGGTGTCCCAATTTCTCAGATAAACCTCTCCTCATGAAAAAAGGGCTCGTCAGTCTCTGCACTCCCATTGCCATGAAACCACAGTTGCAAGAGTGTTGGAGAGAGGTTCTCATACAGCTCTCTCCCGTCTCAGCAGGAGATTCTCTTGGATTTCAGAAACCCTCACCATTTCTGCTGCGTTCAGGGACAGCAAAGGGAGTCCTGCCAGGCGAGGGGATTGTCTGAGGGTTAGTGCAGAGCGAGGGGAGCTGGTCTGTCCCTCTGTCTTGTTCCCAGCTGCCCTCTGCTTGTGCCTTTCTGAGACAGAGGGGAATCGCACTCACATGTAGACCTGAAAAGACACCAGGCGCTGCTGAGAGCAGAGAAACCCCCTGCCGAGAGCTCAGCGTCTCACCCTCTCTCAAGGTCTCAGCACCCCACTTCTCGCCAAGGACACACATGGCTCGTTTCACAAACCCAGCAGCCTTTCCTTGGTCGTAGCGTCTCTGCGCTTCTCCACTGGGCATTCAGGTAACACCAGGATGCTCCAGGACAGACTGGCATCCTGGAGGGCAGCGCAGTGCTTGGAAGGACACCCCAAGGAGACACCCAAGTGTCCTAGTGATGGTATCTCAGAAGGGGAGAGTCAGCTCATTCCCCAGCCACATAGACTACTTTGCCCACAGCCCCACGGGTTAGAGGAGAGCTTGGACACTTCATTCCCATGGAGACACTTGCTCAGGGGAAGGGGTCTGCATTGGAGGGGATCCTACAGAGTTTTCTGAATCCTTCCTCCCACAGCATTTCTGGTTTCTCTTTCCTCTCATTCCCTGATCATAGCTCTGCTGCCGGGAGATTTTCCTCCTGGGAGGTGTTTCCCTGTCCCATGTCTTTTCCCTGTCAGCTCTCACAGACCCCATCCCAACCCCTGTGCGCTCCCCTTGGCCCCACAGAAACCTGCCTGTTTGCCGGGCACTGGCCGGGTTCATGTTCCTGTTTGCAGGTGGAAAAGGGCAGGTCAGAACAACCCCGATGGGTCCAGCAGAGCTGATGCTGGTGCTGCCCATGGGCAGAGGAGTGGCTGAAGGCACTCCAGGAGGTTCCTGGCAGACCTGCTGATCACTCAAAGCTACAGCTCAGGAGTCTCACTGACTTCTTCCCACTTGAGAGCTCCCTATACATGTATCCCTTGTTCTACCTCCCCACCCTCTCACTAGGAAAATAAAAACACAAACGCAGGAAAGCTCCTTATCTGTAACGTAATTCCTGCCTTGAGCTTTCCCTCAAACGATCCCTTGGGAAATGTCCTGGGGGTGAACTGCAGCTGAGAGCAGCCCTGCCCCACGCAGCACCCCCTTGACAGCAGGACACTCTCCTGCCAGGAGTTGCCTCTTCCCCCCACAGCTTCTCCCCACACTGCTGGTGGGAGCTCCTCAGGTAAACGGAGAGCTGATCCTGACAGGAGATAAGTCCCTGCCACGGCACAAAGCACCCTTGGGTGAAGGGACCCTGCTCTGAAGGACAGCCCTGGGCACCCCTGGCTGCACACCCACCTTCACACTGCAGCCATCCCCGGGTGAAGGCAGCTGATGTGCCCTGTCCCTTTGACAGAGCCACAGGGAAGCCCTGCTCCAAAGCAAGTCCTTTTCCTCTACGCTGGAGAAACGGTGAGAGACCTCCTGATAGATCCCAGAGGCTGTGGGATGTGCCAGCTTTGGGAGATCATTCCAGGAACCGCAGCTGCATTGCCCTGCAGCCAGAGACTTACCCTGTTCAGGGCTGTGAAGATCTTTCTCCAAGTGAGCTCTCCTCTCTCCTCCCACCCCAGACTGCCTTTACACTCTCTGCCTCCCTCCTCTGCCCTCGCTGCCTGCAGGCAGTGCCCTCAGCCCTGCTGCGCTTGGCAGAGGAGCTGCTCCTGGGCAGAGCTGTCTCTCTGCAGCGCTGCCCGCTTGCCATCAGCTCCCTCCATGCCAGGAGCCCAGCCCAGCTCAGCAGCAGAGGACCAGCCCAAGGCAGCCCTTTCTCTGCCCCCTCGGGGCTCCCTCCAGGTGTCCCTGGGGCTCCAGGGGAACCTGCTGATGTAATCGCTGACGTTCCCTCCCTCAGCTGGAGAGAGACTTATGTCCTGTGGCATTGCTTTTATTAGAAAAGAGTTGGTAGGAGAATCACCTCTTCTTGTCCCAATAGTAGACACCAGAAGGGTGAAAGGGAAGGATCTCATTTTTCCAAGCTCGGGGGATGATTCCATTGAGTGAATTAGGACATTTCACCCTGAGTCTGTAGTCCCAGGGCTAGAAAGACATTCACTTGTCTTATGTCGGTCCCACATCTCTGCTCTGAAGCAAAGTCTCTGCCCACACGGGGTCTTGGACACTTGGTACCAGGTTTCCTTAAGGCAAGTAGGAGCTTGCCTGGTGCCACAGCTGGGGTGCTTCAGCCCAAATGTGCAGCAATGCCCTCAGCCAGGGGCACAGACAGGATGAGCTGGAGCCATTGCTGATGGAGGCAGACCTCTGTCAGGGATGGGATGCACTGCCCAGACATGGTGGCACAGCTCAGTACAGCTGGTGTCCAAGGACAGCATCCTCCAGGCATAGCAAGGATGGAAACTCAGGCTAAACTTGAGAGGCAATTCAAGGGCACCATGGTGCATGCTCAAAACATCAGGAACAGTTAAAGAGGAAACAAAGATAGTGTGTGGCCACTGCTGAGTTTCATGAGAGCAGGTGTAGGCAGATCTGAGATTGTCTATGTCCTCTTTGCCTCGATCTTTCCCTGCAAGGTCTCCCAGGCCTCTGTGACTTGAGGCAGGACCCTGGAGGAGAACAACCAGCGGTGGATGGGCATCAAGTCAGGAGTCACTTGAGCAAGCGCCATCCTCACCAGTCTCTAGGACAGGATGGGTGGCATCCCAGGGAGCTGAGAGAGCAGGCTGATGTCACGGAGAGGCCACTTCCATCATCTTGGAAACTGGGGGCACTCCCTGATGACTGGCGGCAGCCAAATATTGCATGCACCTTTCAGAAATGCCCCATGGATGAGCAGGGGAGTGAAAGGCTGTGCTCCAGAGCAGGTCCCCTCAGGTCACAATTCTTTCATGGCTGAAAGAGAAGGTGACAGGATTTACCCAGGGGAGACTGTGCCTGGCCATCCTACTTGCTTTATGTGAAGAAAGGACATGACTGTTAGGTGCAAGGAGAGACGTAGTTATCTTTGACCTGGAAGCCAGCAAAGTTTTCAGCATTGTCCCACAGAACGCTCTTATGCCCAAGCTAGGATGGCTAATGCCTGCATGGATGGCTAATGGATAGCTAAAACCATCTGTACAGGCGGGCTCGGAGGGACATGGTCAATGCGTGTTACACTGCCTGGAGGCCTGTAGATTGTAAGGTTCTGCAGGGGTCTATCCTGCAACCTGCCCTGTTTAATGTGTTTATAACGACCCAGAGGAGACGAGAGAGTGCTTTTCCATAACAGTTGTAGATGACAGCATATGGAGGAGAACAAACGCTATGCTGGAGCTCAAGGCTTCCACCCAAAGGACAAAGACAGGCTGGAAGGCTGGGCCAAAAGGAAGCACACAGTATCCAATAATGACAATGCCAAAGTCCTCCCCTTGAGGTGCACTCATCCTGTGCAATGGCAGAGGGCATGGGGCTGCATGGCTGGATAGCAGCTCTGCAGGAAAGACTTTGGTGGTCCTTGGGTTTCATTGGGACAACATGAGCCATCGGCAAGGGAGGCCAAAAGCATTCGGGGCTGTAGGAGCAGGAGCACAGACAGTGGAAGTGATGATCCCCTTCTGCTCAGGACTTGTTACACCACATCCAGGTTATTTCTTTGGTTTATCACACACACACACACACACACCCACCCCAATTACAGAGAGAAATTGGTACAGTGGAGAAAGTTCCCTGGAGGCCCACAAAGGTGGTCAGGGCTGGAGCACATGTTTTGTGAGAAGAAGCTGAGAGAGCTGGGCTTGTTCATTCTGAAGTCTGAGTCAGGCTCACGTCCATGGTACAAGACACAAAGACAAGAGGCAACGGGATGACAAAAGAGAGTGTCAGGGTAGATACAGGGAGAAACTTTTCCCGCATAAGGATAGTCAAGTGCTGGAAGCTGTTTCCCAGGGAGCGTGCACTGGATCTCTTCTAGAAAGTGACCAAGATGTGTTTGGAGAAAGCCCTCAGTAACTGGTCTGGCCCTGCAGGAGGCTGCTCGAGACACCTCCCGAGGTCCCATCCAGCCTAAATATGACTGTCCTTTCTTCCCCTTCATTTTTTCAAATTAGGGAAAGCTCTTAGGTTGTCTCTGACCACAGAAGGAATTCACATCAGGTGCCAGGGTGCTTCAGAGGTGCCCCAAAACAGCCCTGACCACATCCTTTTCATTCTTTGAAACCACATTTGCTTCTCTCTTTTTATCGAAATACCCTCCAAAATGATCGGCTTCCTTGTTCATCCATTCCCCTTTGGCCATGCTTTTCTTTTTTCTTACAACCTTGGGGTATATCTGAGATGGTTGGTGTGCTGATTTTCAAACTCGGGTGCCAACTCCACTAAGCAAATCATTCTCTTTCATGACCTGTAGCATCCTGCAATTCCCCATATGCTTATCTGGTTTGAGGCACTGTCCAAAAAACCTGAAATGTTGATGATTTGGCCTTTCAGTCCAGAGGGCCCTTGACGCACTTGGGGACTTGGCCAAACGAAACCTCCTGAAGTGAAGTTTCATAAGGCAAAGGGGGCAAGGTGTGCACTGGGGGCAGAACAAAGCCCGTGCACTGGGACAGGCTGTGACCCGACGGGCTGAGGAGTGTCCTGGGGAGAAGGGTGTGGGAGTTATGGTGGATGCCATATATGGATCCTATTGGGAAAGGAGGATGGAGAAACTGGAGAAAGTCCAGAGGAAGTCTGTGAGGATGGGGTTAGGGGCCTGAAGCACATGAGCTGTGTGGAGAGGCTGAGACAACTGGGCCTCTTCAGTCTGCTGAAGGGGAGGCACAGGGCAGTCTAAGAGCAGGTGACATCTTCCTCGAGAGAGGAAGGTGGAGGCAAACTCTTCTGCTGTGGCAGACGTTTGGCAGAGGCAACAGCGGCAAGCATCCTCCATGGAGATTTATACTGAGCATTAGGAAACACGGACTAGGCGGACGTTGCCCTGCAGCAGGACACCCATCGACTCTCTGTTATCTCCATCTTTGGAGGTTTTCAGCTCCCCAGAATGTCACCCAACCTGACCCGGGGATTGACAACCCTACCTTTTGGTGAGAGGCTGGACCAGAGGATCCCCCATCAACCCCTTTCCCAAAAACCCTTCCATGAGCCTGTGCCTTGCAGTGTGCCCCAGGAGAAGAGAGTCAGCTACAGGCGAGGTTTTCTTCAGCTCCTGGGACAATTCAGGGTGGCATTGTCTTGTGCTCTGTAGGTGTCTCATCCTACCTTTGATTATTTACATTTCCTGGCCAGTCTCCTTACCCATGCGGTGCTTTAGGCTGTGAAGAAGCTCAAAACCAACTCTTTGACTCGGTTACTTTCATTTGACGTGCTGAAACGCAGGGCAGACGAAGGCAGTTCAGAGCTTCTAGGATCTCTGCTGCACAGTTCGGACTCAGCAGACTGGAAATGCAGGTCACGGTGTTGTGTCAGGGTACTCCAGGGGTCAGGAGCAGCGGATGATGGTCACACCACCACATGAAAAATTTGCCTGCCTTTGTGCCTTTCCAGAAATCTGGGATCTGTACCTTGGCCTGGACCAACTTCCCTATTCCCACCCTCCACCTCTTACTGGAACCAGGGAGAAAATACACAAAGCGGGCATGAATTCAGGGCAATTCTGTCTACGAGGTGTCATCTTTAAATGGTGACAAAGAGATAGCAGCGAGAGCAAAACCACTGTCCTGAGAACTTCGTGCCAGAGGCTAATTACTGAAAATTACAGCTACTTTGACAAGTAACAGTAAGTGTTGGGAAGGAAATAAAAGAGCTTTAGTGCATCATCATGAAGAATAAGAGTTGCCTTGCAGCAATGTCCTCTCTGTTGTTAGTGATAGTACCACGAATTCCAAAACATGCTTGAGAGTTTCTCTATTTTCCCTTGTCTCTGAAACTCAGCCTCTCAGACCTGGACAGGACTACTTCAAATCTCTGCAACCCAAATCTCTCCCGTTGTTTCTCACGCTTTTACCCCAAGACCTTTCTTCCCATCACTTCCGCACACTGTGGAGTCTCTTGTTTATCTGGTCCTCTCTCACACAGCCTTGCTGAAAAATTTTCTCTAAGTCGTGATCCCACTTGTATCACCTCATGTTATGTACAGCTCCAGCCCCCTTCTGCAGAGCTCTATGGACTGGGCAGGTTTCCTTTTTTTCCTGCTCATTCACCTTCACTCTCTGTTTTTGCTGTATTCATACCAGTTGTTGTCTGAAGCAACACATTTATCTCCTCACAACTTCACCTATTTCCAGTTGCAGGCTGAGACATTTCCCTCATCCATCATGAGATGTCAGGCATGACTCATCTATGTCTTTAAAAAGTGGAGAAACTGAAAAATGAGATTTAGCTGCTCAAAGGGAAACTGCTAAACTCATGGAAGGGGAATAAAAAACAAACCCCAAAAAACCCAGGGAAGCAGAAAAGAAACCTGTTCAATCTGGGTTTACCTCAACGGCGCAGCAACAGAAAAGGCTTCTCCGCACCTCCACCTCTCTGCGTTCAAACCTGGGCCTGTGCCCCACGTTATCCCCATGTTAGACAAAGTTTGCCCCGAGAGGCTGAACTCACACTGTTTGTTCTGTCTGCATGATGGTTCACATCCAGAAGGGGCCTGGAGACAAAGCTTGTATTTGAGCTGCGTGCATGAGAAGGAAAAAAGGACGGGGTCACGTCACTACACTGCAAATCTCTGTATTTGTGCAGATTCATTTCACCCCAATGCCTAAAACCTGGTTGAGTGATTCTTACCCCAGCTGCCTTGGGTGGCTGTGTGGCCAATAGCACAAATAACCCCTTCCAGCGGGAAGTATCTCCTGCCCTTGTGTGAGGTTAATGCACTCCCTGATTTCTCTGAAGCCCTACATATAACCCAACAGCCTCCAGTCTCTCCTTTTGGGTTACCCAACAAATTCAGGATTAAGACAATAATATCATCTCCCACCAGGACCGAAAGACCAAAGTCAGAAAGGCTGTGAGGAATCAGTGCTATGGCTTGGAGTAGCCATGGCCAGGGCCAGGCGCTGCAGGGTGATTTCCTCCTCTCAAAGCTGTAGAATGGCAAATATGGAGAGAGGTCAGTAGAGCTACTCCAAGCGGTCACTGCATGAGAAATATGCCGTCCACAGCCTGGATATCTGGGTAACTCGGCTCTTGTCAGAGTCGATGGAGAAATAATGAGTATAGTCTATGAGAACTGAAAAATGGTTCATGTGACCCAAGGGTCTGACTTGGGTGACAGACAGTAGTGCCTCCAGATGATGAGGAAGCAGAAGGCAGCTGCTCAGTCCCTGAGGGTGATATCAGTGTGCTAGTCTGGCCATCCCAGTTGTGCTCCCACGATGTTCAAATTTGTGTTGGTTTTTATTTCTGTTTTTGTTTTGATTGGATTTTTTTTTTCTGATGCTGTTACCATGAGATCCATTTTTAAAAAGGGTAGAAAGGAGGACCCTGCGAACTACGGCCCTGTCAGCCTCACCTCTGTGCCTGGCAAGGTCATGGAACAGATCCTCCTAGAGGCTATGCTAAGGCACATGGAGGACAGCAAGGTGATTCGAGACAGCCAGCATGGCGTCACCAAGGGCAAGTCCTGCCTGACCAATCTAGTGGCCTTCTACAATGGAGTGACCACATCAGTCGACAGCGGAAGAGCTACAGATGTTGTATATCGGGGCTTCGTAGGGCCTTTGAAACGGTCCCCCACAACATCCTTCTCTCTAAATTGGAGAGATATGGATTGAATGGATGGACTGTTCAGTGGATGTGGAATTGGTTGGATGATGGCATCCAGAGGGCAGTGGTCAATGGCTCGACATTTGCAAGGGCATGTAGCAATAGGAAGAGGGGCAGTGGTTTTAAACTAGAGCAGGGCAGGTTTAGATTAGACATTAGGAACAAGTTCTTTCCACTGAGGGTGGTGAGACAGTGGCCCAGGTTGCCCAGAGAGGGGGTGGAGGCCCCATCCCTGGAGACATTCAAGGCCAGGCTGGATGAGGCTCTAAGGAACCTGATCTAGTTGAAGATGTCCCTGCTCACTGCAGGGGGCTTGGACTAGATAACCTTTCAAGGTCCCTTCCAACCCAATACATTCTATCATTCTATGAGTCTGTGATTCTATGAGTCCATACCCACCCATCACCCTCCTTGTGGCCCAGTCCCTGAGCAGAAAAAAGGGTGCTTCTTTCATCAAATTTCTCTCACAGATTTCCTACCAATATTTTGAGGGGAGAAATGTTCCTCAGAGGAACTTCTATATTTAGAATGGTGCATTTTGCATCTCTACTTCTGCCGCTCTTTTTCTTCTTCTTCCTCTCTCTATTCTGTCTTCAAAGAGCTCTCCAAGGAGAGATTCATTGAACCCTGGAATGGTTCAGGTTGGAAGAGACCCCTGAACACCCTTGTACCGGGTCTGGCTGGGATGGAGTTAACTTTCCCCATAGCAGCCATACCCTGCTGTGCCTCCTACTCGTGCCTAGAATGGTGCTGATCCCGCGCCAGTGTTTTGGCTATCGCTGAGCAGCGCTCGCACTGCATGAAGGCTGTCCCTCCAACCTCCTCTAAAGGCAGTACACTCGGGGTGGGCAAGTGGTTGGGATGGGCCATAGATGGGACAGCTTTACTGAATTGACCAAAGGGATATTCCATGCAATGTGGCAACATTCTCAGCCATAAAAGCTGAGAGAAAGGAATTGGGAGGACATTCGCTATTAACCCATTTGTCTTCCATAAAAACCGCTACATGTACCAAATCCTTGCCTCCCAGGAGGTGACTTGACATTGTCTGCTGATGGGAAATAGAGAAAAAAATCTTCCTTGGTTTGCCTTTTCTTCTGCATGTGGCCTTTGCTTTTAAGCTTTTTCTTTTTTTTTTAATGTTTTTTATTTTTTGATTTTTCTTCTTTCTACTTACTTTTATTTTGACCCATTATTTTTTTCACCTTATTTTGTCTTCGTCTCTTACGGAGAAGCACACAGGCTGTTCCTGGTGTCACACCCAGCACTGTCAGGGCGCTGGCAGGGCTGCTCAGAGACACGAGTCCTTCCCTGGCACGGGCAGAGGCCCTGCAGCAGACTCCATGGCCTCCTGTTGCCACTCCCAGAGGCCGGCAGCACCTCAGCCCCGCGCTGTGTCTCCCTGCTCGGCACCTCTCTGAGATGCCCCACGGCGTGAGGAATGGACACAGGGACCTGGGCTCAAGGAAGCCCATCCCAGTGCTGCATTCAGGGGGTTTCCCAGGGGACGTTACTCTCCAAGTGAAGTGACCTCCAGACACTGTCTGCCCCACAGGCCTTCATTGAAGCCCTGGGAATAGCTGCTGGTGTTTGTGCTCTCTCGGGTTCATCTCACCCCACGCACACGATGTGCATGCTTGCATCTGGTTCCTACAATACAAACATGGACTTCTTCAGAAGACCAACCAAACTCCCCAAGCTGGGGCGAGAGGCCAGTGGTGGTTGTTACTGGATAAGTTGTAAGCATGACCCTAGGGCATCTTACCCCTAGTGTCCATCACCGCCAGGGACAGAGAAGAACCTGCTCTGCTGGTCCTTCCTGTCTTTCCCAGGAGCCCTGGCTGGGCGAGGGACCTGCTGCTTGTCCCCCCCTGCACACTCACACAGTTAAGCTGCACACAGGTGTTTTCGATTGCGGGGCGCTTTCCTGGGCATTTCCTTGAGAGCAACTTTGGAAGAAGGCCTGAGCCTTCAGGCACCGCCCTGCGGCAATGCCACGGTGTGACGGTGACGGAGGAGCTGTTGGGGAGGCCAGCTCTGCCGGAGAAGCGCCCAGTGCCTGTCCCTGCCTGTGGGGACAGGACAGCACACAGCAGGAGTATGAGCTGCCAGAGCACTCGGTCCTTACAGCAACACCTGCGCTCAGCAGGAGAGTGTGGAAACAGAAAGAGAATAAGTCTGAAAAGAGCAAGGCTGGTGCTCCCTGACAGTGCTGCTGTGCTGAGACCCTTTCCCCTCCACCTCTGCTCACAGGCACAGCCCTGCAGCTCCAGAGCAGGGCCCAAAGGAAGGATCTTGGGCAAACAAGTCGCTAGAAGATTCTTTCTTTTGTTTAAAGACACAGAGAGCACTGGTCCTCTTTTACAATGTCTGTGGGATTCACAAATTAAGGTAGATGCATAGTTACAAACAGCAAAAATGATGACACTTCTTTGTGGACAGCATTATACAAAGAAAACCAATGCCAAAATCACAAACTCAAACCAAAACTAAGAAAAGCTACAGAAGATGGGCTTGCCCTGTAACAAGCTACATTCTGAGTGGTTTCCAAAACAAGACCGAAGAAGTTTATTGCTTCTGAAAATCATCTGGTCATCAGTTTCCACAGGGAATCCTTGAGCTCCTGGTTCCTCATGCTGTAGATGAGGGGGTTCAGTGCTGGAGGCACCACTGAGTACAGAACTGCCACGACCAGGTCTAGAATATGGGAAGAGAGGGAGGGGGGCTTCAGGTAGGCAAATATTCCAGTGCTCACAAACAGGGAGACCACGACCAGGTGAGGGAGGCACGTGGAAAAGGCTTTGTGCCGTCCCTGCTCAGAGGGGATCCTCAGCACGGCCCTGAAGATCTGCACATAGGACAGCACGATGAACACAAAACAACCAAAGCCTAAAGAGACACTAACCACAAGAAGCCCAATTTCCCTGAGGTAGGAGTGTGAGCAGGAGAGCTTGAGGATCTGGGGGATTTCACAGAAGAACTGGTCCAGGGCATTGCCCTGGCAGAGGGGCAGGGAAAATGTATTGGCCGTGTGCAGGAGAGCATAGAGAAACCCACTGCCCCAGGCAGCTGCTGCCATGTGGACACAAGCTCTGCTGCCCAGGAGGGTCCCGTAGTGCAGGGGTTTGCAGATGGCAACGTAGCGGTCATAGGCCATAATGGTGAGAAGACAGAACTCTGCTGCAAGAAGGAAGATGAAGAACAAGAGCTGTGCAGCACATCCTGCATAGGAGATGTCCCTGGTGTCCCAGAGGGAATTGGCCATGGCTTTGGGAAGAGTGGTGGAGATGGAGCCCAGGTCAAGAACAGAGAGGTTGAGGAGGAAGAAGTACATGGGGGTGTGGAGGCGGTGGTCACAGGCGATGGTGGTGATGATGAGGCCGTTGGCCAGGAGGGCAGCCAGGTAGATGCCCAGGAAGAGCCCGAAGTGCAAGAGCTGCAGCTCCCGTGTGTCTGCGAACGCCCGGAGGAGGAACTGGGTGATGGAGCTGCTGTTGGACATCTGCTCTTTCTTGGCATGGGGGCTCTGTCCAAAGGAGGAAAAAAACGGGAAAAAATTAGGACAGACCCCTTATAGCAAAGGCAGTCTGCTTTTCAGAGATTGTGGTTTTAATTTTCTACTATCACATCTGGCGATTGTTCTATTGAGGGGTAGAAATCCTCATGTTTATGACTGAAAATGTGGAGTCTTGATACAGGACAGGACACAAGGCTCTGTTCTCTGTGGTTTAGTGCAGAGCCAGGAGAGCTGCAGTGTCCATCAGTCTTTTTTCCGTCTGCCCTGCGCTTCTGCTTGTGCTGCCTTGAAGATGACTTCACACACAAATTCCTCTTAAAAAACAAACCCAAACAAATAACTGAACTCATATGGGAACAGCAGAGCACTGTTTGAACGGACAAATATACAAATTCTTCTCTTTCCCAAACCAGAGTTAGAGCTGTGATGGAGAGAGCAGGACACAACCCCTCACAGAGACAATCAAAGGACTCTGCGAGGACAGTGCCCGACCCCCAGGGAAAGGCTCAGCCCTCCCTAGGATCCCACAGGAGAGCTCTGCCTTTCTGGGGGCAGCTGGCAAGCCCAGCAGGACAGGCAAAGCAGAGAGTCTGGGGTCCCGGAGACGAGGTGTTCTGAGGGGAGAGTCAGCTCATTGCCCAGCAGAGAATGCCCAGAAGACGTCTCCAGTGAAGGACCAACAGAGAGATGCCTGAACGCCCCCTCCCCAGTGCGTGTTGGCAGTTTCCCCCAGCCCTTGCCCATGTCTCTGCTGCCTGGAGCTGCCCCTGCCAGGAGCTGCTGCTCTGTGCCCACGTCTCCTCCCTGTCCCTGCTCCCACAGCCCATCCCACCCGCTGGGGGCTCAGCTCTGCCCTGCAGACCCCTCCTGGCAGCAGGGCACTGCCCAGGGCCATCTCCCTCTTTGTGGCTCCTCAGGAGGAGAGGAGAGAAAGCCTGATGCTGGAAGCAAAGGTGCTGCTGGTGCTGTGTGTAGGGAGAGGAGGGGCTGAAGGCACTTTGTGAGCTTTCTGGCAGATCTGCTGATCCCTCAGTGGAACAGTGACAGCTCCTTTCCCTCAGGAGACAGCTGAGAGCACAGACCCTGCAATGTCTTCATCTTCCAGGCAGCCCCTGCCTTGTCTTTCCTCTGTAAATGCTGCCTCTGCCAGTGCTCTGGGGGAGATCTGCAGCTGTGGGCAGCCCTGACCCACACAGCACACACTCGAAAAAGAGCCAAAGGACCCTGCCCTGAGGGGAGTCTCTCCTTTTCCCCACAGCTTCTCCCCACAGACGCTCGGGGGGGAACTCCTTGGGCAGGCTGAGAGCTGACCCTGGCAAGCAGCAGAGTCCCTGCCCCGGCACACAGAGCCCTGGGCTGCAGGGACCCTGCTCTCAAGGACAGCCCTGGGCACCCCTGCCTGCACACCCACCTGTCTTCAAAACCCTGCCACAGTCCCTCGCAGAAGGCAGCCCTCCTTCCTTGTCGCTGCCATGGTGCAGCAGGGCATCCCTGCTCGGAAGCACGGCCTCCTTCTCCACAGCAGAGAAGCCAGGAGAGCCATCCTGACAGCTCCTCTCAGCCAGCCCTAGAACATCCCTCCAGGAGACCCCCCTGCATTGCCCCACAGCCAGAGACTGACTGTGTCAACAGGGGTGAAGATTTCCCCGAGAACGAGCTCAGAACTCTCCTCCCACTCCCAGCTGCCTTTATCCTCTCTGTGCCTGGCTCCTCTCGGGTGCCTGCAGGCAGTGCCCTCAGCCCTGCTGCGCTTGGCAGAGGAGCTGCTCCTGGGCAGAGCTGTCTCTCTGCAGCGCTGCCCGCTTGCCATCAGCTCCCTCCATGCCAGGAGCCCAGCCCAGCTCAGCAGCAGAGGACCAGCCCAAGGCAGCCCTTTCTCTGCCCCCTCGGGGCTCCCTCCAGGTGTCCCTGGGGCTCCAGGGGAACCTGCTGGGAAACAGGGTGAAGTCACCACTGATGTTCCCTCCCTCAGCTGGGCAGAGACACTTCTTTCCAGAACTTTTAATTCTCCTCTCAAAGTTACATCAAAATATCACCTTTTTTGCTCTTATTATTAGAAAGTGTTCCCAGACAGTGACAGGCAGTCATCTCCCTTACCCCTGCTGAGGGAAGGGATTCAGCTGAATCTGTGCTTCATCTCATCCTGCGTTTCAATTCCTGGCATTTGAAGGAGACACAACTGCCTTCCATGCCTGCCACAACCCACAGGAGGTGGGATTCCTCTTGCCGTAGGTGTTCAGGTGTGCATAAAATACGCACATGCACGTGAACTCCTTGTCCAGCTCCTGTGCTCATCAATGGAGATGGAGAGCAGGACACAATGCCTGGTGACATTGAAGGTGTCAGGGATGGTCAAAGGTGTGAGCTGATAACTGCAAGCTCTACTGGAGCCGTTCATAGAGACAGGGCAATGTCTCAGGGACCCTGAATGAGCCTTGTGGGAAATTCCTTTGGCCGAGTGAAATGACAGCTGAGGCCAAATAAAGGCCAAAAGAATCTTCTCCTACTTGTATGTTCATGGCAGTCTTTAGGGGTATTCATATGAACGACCGCAGTCCTGGGACACAGGGAGAGCTTGGTCTCTCTCTTCTCCATCAGCTCATTTTTCCAGATCTCCAGTGACTCTAATGGCATTTGTGCCATGTTCAGCCCCACTTTGCCTAACAGAATTCAGGGCAGCAACTCAATATAATGTTCAAATCCAGGCCCACAGAGCTACATGAGGTGCCAGGGCTGGCATGGACCACACAGGACCTACAGGAAACCAATTCCCTTTCAGTGCGGATGCATCACAGATGCCCCACATGGCATGCTAGAGCGTTCTATTTGGTGCTTTTGTGCCGTTGACTGATGCATTCAGTCATCAGTCATCAGAGAGGCGAGGTCTGTCCCTTCTCCACACAACAGCTGCAGGCATTGCATGGACATGGAGGACGTCACACGGGGGTCTTTACTCACTGCCCTGATGATACAATCAATGAAAAGACCAATAGATTTCACAGTGTGCCTGCATACATTTTGTCCTCAAGGGCAGCATCCTCCAGATCCAGCAGTGGTGCATATCAAAACTCAACTGAATCTCAAATAGGAATTCCAGGGCACCGAGATGAGCTTTAGGTAATTCAGGAACAGTTAAACGAATTAAAGGGAATAATGTAGGACCAGTGCTGAATTTAGTAGGAGTAGGTGTAGGTAGATCCGAGATATTCAATGTCCTCTCTGCCTCAGTTACCACCAGTGAGGTCTCCCAGGCCTTGGTAGAACAAGTCTTAAATAGGAACACGAAGAAGTCTCCAGGTAAATGAGGAGATTCCTGTGGGGAACAGTAATTGCCCAGGCACTCACTGGCCAGGCAAAGAAACAAGGTGCCAGCAGCCTGGAGCATCATGAGACGACTTCTTAGCAGAGCTGCCTGGTGGGCCAGGAAGGGCGATGCTCACCTAGACCTGGTCCTGGCCAACAAGGAAGAGCTGGTCAGGGATGTGACAATTAGTGTCAGCCTTGCTGGAGTGACCAGGAAATAGCGGGGTCCCAGAGGCCAAAGAGGAGTGAGGAAGGCCAGCAGAGGAACACACGTGGGTGGCTCCAGAGGAGAAGACTTTGATGTACTCGGGGGACTGATACAAGCGGTGCCATGGCAAGGAGTTTTGAAGGGGGAAGGAGCTCAGGAAATCATATAGGCATTATGGCACAGCCTCCTCCAAGCACAGGAATGATGTCTTGGAATACCATGAAGAGAAACACTCGTCTCAGGAGGCTGCTGGTATAAACGGACTGGGCTGCAGGGCAAAAAGGCAGCACACAGGAGGTGGAAGGCGGGGAAGCTGCAGAGGAGGCATTTAGAAACCTGGCCCCAGGATGTCGGGAGGATGCCAAAGCCAAAGCTCCCAGAGGCTTGAGAGTTGCAGGGATGCGGAGAGGAAGCACAATGAGCTGACAGAGGCTCAGAGGGTCATGTGGAATGAGTCACACTCTGCCTGGAGGCCTGTAACAAGTGGGCACTGCAGAGGTTTGCATGTTGACTGCGTGCCTCAGCCTAGGAGATGGGGATTCCCCCTGCTGGGGGTGGCTGTGCCAGTCCATCCACATGGGTCTAGATGGGGCAGACTCTTCCCGAAGACATTTCTGTAAGCCAAATGTGTTGGGATTAATGCAGAACTGGCTCTTCAAAATCAAGCGTTAAATTGACTTGACCTCTTTGCTTGGACATCTTTTCATTTTGACTGCACTCCTGAAATCCCTCTAATGAGCCAGAGAAGAGCTGAAGACTAAAGGAAACTTATGCCCAGACTTGGCGCCTTCGTGTGTTTTTTGTGGTAAGGAGCGCTCTGGTGCCGAGTTCCTGAAGTGCAGATCCTGAAAGATTGACTAGTCTTCTCGAGAAGTAAAAGCAGCTAACCTCCAGGTTTCTGAGGGTGTTATCAGACCCTGCTGAAGTCCCTCACTGCAGAGACCATGGAGGGAAGGAGCAGACAAAGTTCCTGTCCCTGTGGTGTGGTGAAGCAGGAAGTCGGAGACACATGGGCCGGGAAGAAACTTAAATGTGGAAATCACTGTGAAAGGCCTCGATGTGCTTCACCAAACAGGATGGCCAAGCCTGGACACCCGTCCCCTGGGGAGGGATGTCCGTTGCCTTTTGAGATGCTCTGGGCTCTGTTTGGGTGATGTGGCAGTGATGAGGTGCCAGGCGCAGGTCAGCAGTAGGAACCTCCCAGGCTCTGGGGAGGGTGGGTGAGGAGGCAACAAGGCGCTGGAGCTGTAAGGACTTGGTGTCCTCTCATTGAGCTCAGTGGAAGAGACAGAAGCCACAGCTGAGCAGACAAGGGTCTCCGTTCTCTTGGGGTGTCAAAGCCCCACCAAGGCCCTTGGCCATCCCCAAAACACAGCTACACTCTCCTGTGCCTGGGTCTGCTCCCTTGCTTCCAACACCAAGCTGTGGGTTTCTGAGGATTTGCCAGTGCCTGTGAGCTCCCCACAACCCATCCCGTTTCTTCCAAAGCCTTGCTAATGCTCACTTATTACGCAAGATTTCCAAGCCCCAGAGTTCCTGGAATCCCGTATGTAGCTCCACATCCCAGCACCAAACAGCACATCCCCCTTCTTCTTCTGCCTCAGGATCAAAACTCAACTTAGCTCACTGTTGCATGACACCCCCTGATATTTCCTTTCTTCTTTCTGCCTTTAAGTCCCTCACTGCTGCCCCTACACTGCTCTCTCCCTGTGCAAGCAAGGTCAGCTCCTTGGGCACGGCTACCCCAAGCCGTGGGCATTCCCCATTTGCCAGGCTGAGGCATGCACACAAGCTGGAAACAGCTGTTCTCATCCCTGGTTTGCACCCTCCCTCCACCATCAGGAGGTGCCTAATGGCAATAACTCTCTGGGCTTCGGACCTGGTTATCTTAGTTTGCCCTTTTGAGAGGCCTGGTTGACAGAGTCCCCTGGGAGGCAGTCCTGAAGGGCAAAAGAAGTCCAGGAAGGCAGGACATTTTTCAAGAAGGAACTTTTAAAGGCGCAGGATCAGGCCATCCCCATGTGCCTAAACACAAGCTGGTGGGGAAGAAGACTGGCCTGGCCGAACAGAGAGCTTTGTCTCAAACTCAGGGGAAAAAAGGAGATTATGACATTTTGAAGAAGAGGGAGGCAACTCAGGAGAACTACAAGGATATTGTGAGGTTATGCAGGGAAAAAATTAGAAAGGCCAATGCCCAACTAGGTCTTTGTCTGGCTAATGTCATAACAGACACTAAAACATGTTTCTATGATTACATTAGAAACACAAAGAGAGCTAAGGAGAATCCCCATCCTTTATTGGATATGGCGGAAAACATAGTGACAAAGGATGAGGAAAAGGCTGAGGTACTTAATACCTTCTTTGCCTCCGTCTTTACTAGTAAGACCAGCAGTTCTCTGGGTACTCAGCCCCTGAGCGGGAAGACAGGGATGGGGAGCAGCATGAAGCCCCCATAATCCAAAGGGAATAGTGAGGGACCTGCTACAGCACTTAGACATACACAAATCTATGGGGCCAGATGGGTTCCACCCACAGGTACTGAGGGAGCTGTCGGAGATGCTCACCAAGCCGCTTTCCATCATTTATCAGCAGTCCTGGCAAAGCGGGGAGGTGCCAGTTAAGTGGAGGTTAGTAAAGGTGACACCCATCAACATAAACGGCCAGAAGGAGGATCCTGGGAAGTACAGGCCTGTCAGTCTGACCTCGGTGTGGGGAAGATCATGGAACAGATCATCCTGAGTGCCATCATGTGGCACATAGAATCATAGAATCATAGAATCATAGAATTATAGAATTGTTGAGGTTGGAAGGGACCTTTAAGATCATCGAGTCCAACCTTTAGCCTACCCTGACAAGAGCCACTTCTAAACCGTGTCCCTCAGTGCCCCATCTACCCTTTTTTTAAACACCTCCAGAGATGGTGAATCCACCACCTCCCTGGGCAGCCCATTCCAATGTTTAATAACCCTTTCAGTGAAAAAATGTCTCCTAATATCTAATCTAAACCTCCGCTGACGTAACTTGAACCCGTTTCCCCTCGTCCTATCACTTGTCACCAGGGAGAAGAGGTCAGCCCCCATCTCTCTACAACCTCCTTTCAGGGAGTTGTAGAGGGTGATAAGGTCTCCCCTCAGCCTCCTCTTCTCCAGGCTAAACAACCCCAGCTCCCTCAGTCGTTCTTCATAAGGTTTGTCCTCCAGACCCCTCGCCAGCTTTGTAGCCCTTCTCTGGACACGCTCCAACACCTCAATGTCCCTCTTGTAGCGAGGGGCCCAAAACTGAATGCAGTACTCGAGGTGGGGCCTCACCAGGGCCGAGTACAGGAGGATGATCACTTCCCTAGTCCAGCTCACCACACTATTCCTGATACAGGCTAGGATGCTGTTGGCCTTCTTGGCCACCTGGGCACACTGCTGGCTCATATTCAGCCGGCTGTCCACCAACAGCCCCAGGTCCTTTCCTGTCGGGCTGCTTTCAAGCCATTCTGCCCCAATCCTGTAGCGCTGCATGGGGTTGTTGTGACCCAAGTGCAGGACCCGGCACTTGGCCTTGTTGAACCTCATACCATTGGTCTCAGCCCATCGGTCCAGCCTGTCCACATCCCTCTGCAGAGCCAACCTACCCTCAAGCAGATCAACACGCCCGCCCAGTTTAGTGTCATCTGCGAACTTACTGAGGGTGCATTCGATCCCTTCATCCAGATCATTGATAAAGATATTAAAGAGAACCGGCCCCAGCACCGAGCCCTGGGGGGCACCACTTGTGACTGGACACCAACTGGATTTAACTCCATTTACCACCACTCTCTGGGCACGGCCGTCCAGCCAGTTTTTTACCCAGCGAAGAGTACACCTGTCCAGGCCATGAGCAGCCAGTTTCTCCAGGAGAATGCTGTGGGAAACAGTGTCAAAAGCTTTGCAAAAATCCCAGTAGATAACATCCACAGCTTTTCCCTCATCCACTAAGTGGGTCACCTTATCATAGAAGGATATTAGGTTTGATAGGCATGACCTGCCCTTCACAAACCCATGCTGACTGGGCCTGATCACCCTGTTCTCCTGCATGTGCCGTGCAATGGCACTGAGGAGGATCTGTTCCATGACCTTCCCAGGCACCGAGGTCAGACTGACTGGCCTGTAGTTCCCCGGATCCTCCTTCCGGCCCTTCTTGTGGATGGGTGTCACATTTGCTAACCTCCAGTCAGCTGGGACCTCCCCGGTTGTCCAGGACTGCTCATAAATGATACCAAGTGGCCTGGCGAGCACCTCCGCCAGCTCTTTCAATACCCTTGGGTGGATCCCATCTGGCCCCATAGATTTGTGCACCTCCAGGTGCTGAAGCAGGTCCCTCACCATTTCCCTTTGGATTAGAGGGGCTTCATTCTGCTCCCCATCCCTGTCTTCTAGTTCAGGGCTCTGGGTACTCAGGGAACAACTGGTCCTACTGCTGAAGACTGAGGCAAAGACTTCATTAAGTACCTCAGCCTTTTCCTCATCCTTGGTCACTATGTTGCCGGTAAGATCTGTTCAGAGGATGTTTAGACTTCTGTGTCACTGACTGTGAAAACATTCATGAGAGGCCTTTACCCTATTTACAACCACTAACCTGAAGCCCTACCACCACCTCTAAGTGAAGGTAGTAGGGTAGCAAACACCGAGGGAAATGGGCAAGACAAATTGTAGCAGGGCTGAGTAGAGAGGAAGGATCACCTCCACCGACCTGCTGGCAGTGCTCTTCCTAGTGCAGCCCAGAAGGCCATTGGCCACCTTTGCTGCAAAGGTGTAAAGCCTGGAGAAGAGAAGGCTTTGGGGAGACCTTCATAATATCAGCCTTCCCACATCTTCTTGGCTGTCACCATGAAAATGCATCCAGGCTCTTCACTGTTGTGTGTGATGGGAGGATGAGGGCCACTGGCATCAGCTGAAACAAATGAGTAAAACTTTCTCCCTGTCAAGATAGGCAAACACTGGAGGAGATTTCCCAGAGAGCTTGTGTCATCTCCATCCTTGTACCTTTTCAAGCCCAAAATGAAGGAAGCCCTGAGCAACCTGGCTTCAGAGGTGGTGGAGCTTTTCTTGGTAGTGGGAAGAGAAGGAAACCTCAACAAAATGCAACTTGGAAGGTTCGGACTGCATGTGAGGAAGAAGAAATCTCTCTCAAATGGTTGCACTGTGGTGCAAGAGGTCACCAAGAGCGAGTGTGTATTAGCCCATGGATTTGTGTTTCAAGGAACAGCCGGTGAGAGTGGAGAGACATCAGAAAAGATACGGAAATGCCAGGGTGAGAGCGATGTGGGAAAGCACGACGAGTGCCTGCAGCCTACAAGGAAAGAGGCGCAGGCATGGGACAGTGATGGTCACTCTGCAGTAGAGGTGGCCTAGGGCTCTGGCCAGGCTAAAAAACCCAACAGCACCAAGGTCTTTGTCCCCTTGGCTATGGCAGTTGCCTCTGCCACCAAGGCCTACCAGAAGAAACTTTATTTTGAGGCTCTGGACTTGGTTTCTGCTTCACGATTGCATGGGGAAGCCGGGAGGTGTTGTACAGTCTCCCTACCCTTGTCCTTGCTCACCCTCACACCCCACTGCCCCCAGGAAGAGCCCTGAGCCACACCTGAGGGGCAGGATCTGCCTTCCCAGGGCCTGAGGGTCAGGTTTGGCCCTTCTGCTTCATCAAACAAAGCAACAGCTTTACAGCCACCTGCACTGTGCCTTTGCCTTCCTGCAATCACAGCCTCCAGCTATCTCCTCTGACGAGTCCATGGGGAGACTTTGTCAGTAGTGGCCCTCAGGGGGGCCCATTAATGCTTCCAGGTACTTTGACTTTTTCTTCTGACTCCTTGAGCAGTGTTTTCAATCTTCTCTCAGTATCTGAGGTTCATGGACTCAGAGCTAAATACACCATGGGGCTCATTGAAGTACAGAAAGCCCTAAAGACCTATTTCTCTTCCTTCAATTTCCTTCAAGTCTTCAAGACTTCTACAGCTAATTGGAGTTCTTTCATAGTGTAGTTAAGAAGGAAGATTTCAATCAGAACCTAATAAATTATTTTTTTTTTTAGTTTAAAGGGTTTCTTTTAATTTACTTTTCAGTCTAGAGAAAAGGTGATAGAAGTCTTCTGCAACTGATATTGATCCAGAGGGTCTCCTCAGGAGGTCTGGATGGCTAGGAAAAGCAGTCCCTTGAGGTCTGACACTGTATGGACAATGCTACTCCTCACCGCCCCCACCCCAACCCTACCATCTCTGTCATTGCCCAGTTGGGATTTACATCATTTTCCTTCCATCAGACTTCGCCACCGATCTCTGCAGCTGGATGTTACAGCTCCATTGCACCAGCTCCCTCTGGCTCTCCTTAGAGACCTGGCTGCACCCAGGCACAGAAGGATTTTTCCTCTTTGCAAGCAAAGAAAAGTAAAGCCTGATCATGTCGGATCGTGTTTGATAAACAATAAAACACCCTCTGCGGCCATATGCTAAGTACATGCTGCCTCTAATGAGGTTGCTTTTCTGCAAGGGGTAATCTTATGAGAAATGCTTTAGATAGGTAGGTACAGAAAGGTTGATATAAACATAGTTAAAGAGTTGGCTACAGGAGATAATTAGACTACTGAAAGACTGGGAGACCTTTAACCATGTGAAGCTCAAAGCAGCAGCTGGATGGGTGACAGGAACCTGAATGAAGAAAGAGTAAGGGAAGGAGAAAACGGGAATATAATAGAAAAGGCCCCTGTCTAGACAGTCTGCACCTGGAAAGATGACTTTAGAAATGGTCATTGTATTTGGACAGGTGAAAATGTATGAAAGATTAGAGAAATTATGTACGTAGGATTACAGGCAAAATAGTGGTAGTGAAGTTACAGAACAAGATTGACATTTCTTTGGAATATCCCTTTTGAAAAGCCATTGGGTTAGCAGAGGTCTCTTGTGAGAGAGGACAAGCAAGTGTTGCACCCAGCTCTGAACGAGGCCAAAAATGCAACTCAGGGAACAACTCACTGGCTGTACAAGCTCACGTTGGTGGGGAGTGTGCCACCAGTTAGTGTCCTCTTGGGTGACATTTCTTGGCACCAAAACGAAAAAATTGTCTTCAAATGCAGTCAGCATGGACTTACTGAGGGCACGTACTGGGGCATACTGGGGCACTGTGGGGCAGCACAGGGATGCTGGCTCCTGGGCCCTGTTCGGTTTAGCACCTGTGTCCGTGACACAGAGAAGGCAACTCTCAGCATGTTTAACAAGAACAAAGGCTGCATTCTGCACCAGGGATGAAATAATGGTGGCCACAAGTATAGGCTGGAAGAGGAGTGGCTGGAAAGCAGCCCTGCAGAAAGGGATCTGGGGGCGCTGGTTGGCAGCTGGGTTAATGTGAGTCAGGAGAGTGCCCTGGCAGCCAAGAGGGCAACCTGCATTCTGGGGTGCAAAGAATCATAGCCTTGCCTAGGTTGGAGGAGACCTTTCAGATCATCCAACCACCAACCTAACTCTGACAAAACCCATCACTAAAGCATATCTCTAAGCACTATGTCTACCCGTCTTCTGAATACCTCCAGGGATGGTTGCACTTCCCTGGGCAGCCTCATCCAATGCTTAATAACCCTTTCAGAGTAAAAATTTTTTCCTAATATCCTGTCTAAACCTCCCCTGGGGCAACTTGAGGCTGTTTCCTCTTTTCCTCTTGCCTGTTACTTGGGAGAAGAGACCCACCCCCACCTCTCTACAGTCTCCTTTCAGGTGGCTGGAGAGAGCGATAAGGTCTCCCCTCAGCCTCCTTTCCTCCAGACTAAACAATCCCAGTTCCCTCCGCCGCTCCTCATAAGACTTGTTTGTCAGTTTCCTCTGCCCTCTCTGGCATCCCTGCCCACTACCAATCACTGCCTAACACTAACTGAAACGTTAAGAAGCTCTCAGGGGATGACCATGTTTCTCCATTTACCACTCATGCATCCTAAAGACACCAGTTGAGGAAGCATATCTTGGGAAGAGGAGGACCTCCTAGAGGCACCTCTCTGCTCTTTGAGGTCCAAGTGCTTGTCAAAGGCCCCAGGAGGAGTTCATCTGGTGCCCACATTTATATTGCAGATGGTTGGTCTGCAATGGACAGGGAATGAGACAGAGATGCGACCAGGAATGACATGGAAGGGGAGATTCAGTGCACTGGGTGTGGCTGGGGTGGAGACAATCCCCATGGATAAAGCCTTGAGCAATGTGCATGGCTGAGCAGAGACCTGCTGGTCAAACTAAAGGGCAAGAAGGAAATGCACAGGCAGTGGAAGCAGGGACAGGTATCCTGGGAAGAGCGTAGGGATGGGGTCAGGAAGGCCAAGGCGCAGCTGGAGATGAACTTGGCAAGGGAGGCAAGGAATAATAAGAAGGGCTTCTATAGATACGTCAGCCAGAAAAGGAAGGTCCAAGAAAGCGTACCCCTCCTGATGAGCAAGACTGGCAAACTGGTAACAATGGTCGAGGAGAAGGCTGAGGTACTCAACAACAGTTTTGCCTCAGTCTTCCCTGGCAACCTCTCTTCCCACACCTCTCGAGTGGGGGGACCTCAAGGTAGGGACTTGAGGGGCCAAGTCCCCCCCACTGTGGCAAAGGATCAGGTTTGTGACCACCTGAGGAACCTGAGCATGCAGGAGTCTATGGGGGCTGACAAGATGCATCCCAGAGTCCTGAGGGAACTGGCTGATGGAGTTGCCAAGCCGCTCTCCATGATATCTGAAAAGCCATGGCAGTCAGGTGAAGTCCCCAGGGACTGGAAAAAGGCAAACATTGCACCCATTTTTAAAAAGGGTAGAAAGGAGGACCTGTACTTGGGGAGTTGTGGTGTTTGCAATCACAGCAATGGAGCTGTGATGCTTGCACAAGAGACTGCAACTCCTACAGCGTTACAACGGGAAACCAGTGGGTCTGTGAGGAACCTGAAAAAGTGCCGTTACCCATTCCTTTCTCTACAGAAAGCATCATCATTTCTGTGATCTCGGCATCTATCTCACCTGCTTCTTAGGACTTTCTGACATAGGGAAACAGCAGCTCCATCACCCAGTTCCTCCTCCTGGCATTCGCAGACACACGGGAGCTGCAGCTCTGGCACTTCTGGACCTTCCTGGGCATCTACCTGGCTGCCCTCCTGGCCAACGGCCTCATCATCACCGCCATCGCCTGTGACCACCGCCTCCACACCCCCATGTACTTCTTCCTCCTCAACCTCTCCCTCCTTGACCTGGGCTTCATCTCCACCACTCTTCCCAAAGCCATGGCCAATTCCCTCTGGGACACCACGGCCATCTCCTATGCAGGATGTGTTGCCCAGGTCTTTCTGTTTGTCTTTTTCATTTCAGCAGAGTTTTCCCTTCTCACTGTCATGGCCTATGACCGCTACGTTGCCATCTGTAAACCCCTGCACTACGGGACCCTCCTGGGCAGCAGAGCTTGTGTCCACATGGCAGCAGCTGCCTGGGGCAGTGGGTTTCTCCATGCTCTCCTGCAAACGGCCAATACATTTTCCCTGCCCCTCT